>NC_138988.1:80323788-80878788 GCF_964341445.2 Mesoplodon mirus | reverse complement strand
TGTGTGAATCAGTTGTATGACCTTGGGCATGTTTCTTAACACTCTAGTTTCCTGTAAAAATCAAATAGTATCCATAGTAGCACACCTAGTAGAATGGTTAAAATAAAATATACAGAACCAAGTGCTGAAGAAGATGGCCAGCAACTAGCTCTCTCTCACATCCCTGGTGGGAATACAAAAATGTACAACCACTCAGAAAAATAGTTTGTCAGTTTTTTATAAAATGGGTCATATATTCATCATATGATCCAGCAATCACACCCCTGGGTATTTACCTTAGAAAAAGGAAAACTCGCACTCACAAAAAAAACCTATACACGGGTATAGCAGAACTATTCACCATTGCCCAAAACTGGAAAAGAAGGCAACTGATAAATAAACAAATAAATACATACATAATGACCTCATGAGATAGGTACCATAAAAGAAATGAACAGTATGTAGAAAGAAATAAACTCCCTGAAAAGTGAAACTTTAAGGTGGAGAGTGGTGTAGAGTGGTGTAAAATGGGCTGGAGGGAGAGACAGAGATTTGAGAAGGCAGGACTTCATAGTCATCTTTTTTTCTATTAGTTTTTTTATTATTTTAACCTAAGTTTTTTTTTGTTTTAACTTCTTTGTTGGAGTATAATTGCTTTACAATGGTGTGTTAGTTTCTGCTGCAGAACAAAGTGAATCAGCTATACATATACATATATCCCCATATCCCCTTCCTCTTGCGTCTCCCTCCCATCCTCCCTATCCCACGCCTCTAGGTGGTCACAAAGCACCAAGCTGATCTCCCTGTGCTATGCAGCTGCTTCCCACTAGCTATCTATTTTACGTTTGGTAGTGCATAGTCATCTTAAAGATGTAGGTCTTTATTCTAAAAGCACTGGAAAGTTGCTTCAAATTTAAGTAACTTTAAGTATCACCTTAAATATAAGCTTCCTTTTAATATATTCAAAGGATCATTCTGGCTGCAAAACAGATGGGAGGGTACAGGGACCAAGAAGGTTGTAACAGTGCAATAGGTGAGGGATGGTGGTAGTTTCAAGAGGGTCTGGTGTAATGGACAGATAGGAGATCTACTCTAGCAGAAAAATGGACTGGACTTCATGAGAGAGCCTATGAAAGAAAGATCTATCAGGTGTGACTCCCAGCATTCTGATTCAGGCAATTTAATTGATTAGGCCATTTACTGAGATATTTTTGTTTCTGTTTTCTTGCCATGAGTGGGCATTATTTATAAGTAATCTATTGGGAAGATTAATACAGTGCAGTCGAGGTGATTGCCTTCAGAAAACATAAGGAACTGTTATTTTGAAATCTCCTTAATTATTTTTTCCTTAATAGAGCTTGCAAAATCTTGAACACCAGGTGCTAACTTAACTGGTCCCACTTAATTAATACCTCTCCATTAATTCCTCTTTTCTTTAAGAAAGAAAGTGCCAGATTTTATTCTTCTGCCCATAACGTCGTAAGAACCATTCTTGTTAACACCCATCATTAATTAAAAATGGGAGTAGATAAAAATGGACACGCCAAGCAGAAAGTCATTCCAAGTTGATAATTCTCTATGATTTGGGGTTGGGAGAGAATAGAAGGTAATTGTTTCAGAGTCTTTAAACACCTGGAGCATGGTGTTATTTATGACCATTTGAGAAAAGACAAATGACTTTTCCTGAGAACTCCTGCAGTGAAGGTAGATAACTCCTTCCACTGCTCTGTCCACTCATTATTACTGAAGGCTCGTATGTCTTTTCAATGTGGGGGAGGGTTGCGTGTGTATGTGCTGCAGAAGGTTTAGGAAGGGAAGGGGGGATATACAAAGTCATTCCATTCCTTATTCAAAAGTCGGGATCTAGAGGGAATGGTATGTTTTTTCTCTTCCCTTCCTTTCATTCTTCCTTCCTTCATCCCTTCTTCCTTCCTTCCTTTGCTTTTCTCTTCCTCTCCCTCTTCCCCATGATTGCCAGTCTCCCATTTCTACACTTCACTTCCTCTTCTTTTATTATTTTCTTTTTCAACTTCATCCAAAGTATGCCTTATGTCTGGAGTAAAACACAGTACAATTAATGAGAAATAATAATACTAGCTAAAAGTTATGGCACTGGGCACAGTACTTTTTATATATTATATTTTGACAAAGTTTGCTGATCTTTGGCATATGCTATAATCCTCTAATGCCAAACAGCTATTGTTTCAGAAAATGCAGGGTCTTTTTTTTTTTTTAAGTCAATTCAGTAAAAAGTACTCCAAACAATTTTGCAAACAGATTGAATGATTCTCTTTCCAAATGATTATTTAGGTTTCACAGAGACATACTCTTATTATATTGGTTTTAGGAAAGTGTGTGGTCCTGTTTTATTATTTGAAGATAACAGGGGTAAAATCCTCTGTTACTGGATCCCTCTTTTTTCTCTGATGGGGGGAATTTAATGTTTGAGTAATTTACAGGCATTTATGGGTAACACCTGGTTTTTGGTTTTGGAAGTCCTCATAGGAATTGCTACAAGGAATTTGCAACTTGCCTGAATTGCATTATCGAATCATACTCAGGAAGTAAACAAAACCACTTGGTGCTTTGATAAGAGGTAGTCGTAACACTCAGAAACCAACATTCCTACTATCGGTGTCTCCTCAAATCCTGGAAGAGGATATGAACCCCTACAGGTAGTTTGGAATTGAAGACAACAGCATCTTTGTCATTTTGTTTTCAAATAGTCCTGAAAAGTAGTGTGATGGCCATAGATTAGTGGGAAGTAGTACCTAGAGACGTCTTAAACAGCTGCCCACCTTAAATCGTTTGCTCCTCCGGAAACTATTAGAGCTGGTGTGATTTGTAGTGGGAAGACTTATCTGGCCCACAATTTCTTGTAAAGCTCTATTCAGCTCTAAGCATGTAATTCTCTAAAGCTAGTGTTCTAGATAGAGTCTGGCACATGAAATAAGGAATTGGATTGAAGAAATGAACTTCAGATGGTTTCCATCTAACATGATTGAAGGGCCCAAAGTATATCCCCAAATGTCCAGCTAAAACGTTTACTTTACTTTACTTTACTTTAGATTCATAAAACCCACTTAGTCTAGGGAGTCCTCTTTTCAAATGCACATACAGTTGAAAAGTCTAACTAACATGTTAACAAATAGGCATGGTTAATATCATCACATATTTTGGTTTACCAGAATCCAAAAATCCTATGAAATAAGATACCATCTTCGCCTTCCAAGTATTTGAATATTAATACAGGTTGGAGAGAGGACGGAAAACTGAATTTCTCATACCGTGCTAGTGGAAGTATTAATGGCACAACAATTCTGGAGGGCAATTTAAGTATTATATGTTAAGGGGCTTAAAAATATGCTGTTGATCTGGTAATCTTATAATTTATCTTAGAGAAATAAACAAGGACACAAGAACTTAATATATTTATTCAAGCAACTTTGAAACTCATATATACACACACATATACACACTCACAATATGAAAAGAAACAAACTAAATCCCTAATGAGAAGATGTTGGTTAAATACATTATAATAAGCACATCTATGGGAATCTGGCTTAGTTGAAAAAAATGTGTAATAACATAGAAAAAGTGCTCACAGTATAATAATATTTAACATTTATTGAGTTCTTATCATGCAGAAGCACTGATTCCTTTATGTGTGTTTTCTCATTTCAACCTCACAATAATTGCCAGATGAATAAATGTGCATATGGAGTCAAAGTAACTTGCCCAGGATTACCCAGCTGGTAAGTGATGAAGAAATAACAAAAACCCAAATGGTTTGAGTCCACAGGACTTGTTCTTACTTATTAAAATATTGATAGTTTTTCCTAAAAGTACAGGGGATTTGAAATTTGGTCTTTGTAGTTTCCACATTGTCTAAAATTTCTACTCTACACTCACTATTTTATAATCAGGAAATTGTCACTGAGTAATCCAAGTTTTGAGAAGACTTTAATAGGTCAGTAGTGTCCAACAATCATCCATCACCACTGAAAATATCATTGAAAGCTATGCAAGATACTTCTCCACATACCCTATAACTTGCCTTCCCATACTCTCTATTTTTCAGTTAACTAATGATCCTTCTTCATTTGACCTCTGAAAGCTCCTGCTGATTCTTTTGTACTCATTATTCTCTTCTAAAATGACTACCCAGTACTTTCTCTAAGAGACAAGCTTAGCACTCAATAATATCCGTGTTCTCCTCTACTTTCTTAGCACACTGCTGGTCTCCATGTCCTAGACGCCCACGTGGGGGCTATGGTGCATGACTCAGCCTCACCAATGAAACATGAGCAGAAGTAAGACAGAAGACAGGTACATGATCAGAAGTCATATGTGAGGTGTTCTGGGATACACATGTCTCTCTACACTCTCTTTTCTTATACTTGAATGAAATTCAGTAGAGGAGTCCCAAGACCACAGAAGGAGTCGGAAGGAGCTTGCTTGCCTGTTGAATGCAATAGTAAAATCTCTCGACCTGTGATGAATCAACTTAATCAAGAATTAACACTTCACTATGTTAAGCCACCAAGATCATGGGGTTATTATAGTAGCTTATTCTGACCAATACCCCTATCCATCTTCCAAACCTCAGATCAACTGCCTACTAGTTCTATTATCATCTGTAAAATGGGTATTTTCATTCTGTAGGTACTCACCAGTGATTTTCTAAGTTCATATGCATAAGAATCAACTGGATTTTTATCTGGTAACACACTTGATAGATCTTCCAGTGAAGCTCTTAAATATACATGCATACCATCTCCTGCCATTGTTACTGGTAGCAGTTCTATTCTGGAGCCTCATCCAAGTTCATCTGGGATGCTAAATTCCAGGTGGTAGGTGATGATTGTCAAAATAATCAGTTTGCTCTCAGGAGCAAAAATAAGTGACAAAGACATTCATAGTTTGTGCAAAGTGGGGTGAAATGAATTACGGAACTTATCTGTCACCCTTCTCTCAGCTCCGATAACCCTGCTGCCCTTAAGGAGAAAAAAATACCAAGGCCCAGCTGGGGATTAAAAGCCAGCCTCCCAGGCCCCCTGCGAGTTTTATACCAGCAGCTCTCCCAGGCACAGACCCTACAGAACTCAGAATCCATGCCCTCGGGGCCTGGCCCTGGCAGTCTGACTGGATTAGAAGAGAATGCAAATCTGACTCCACCAGGAAGAAAATACAAGGAATCAGGGGAGCAGGCGCCCCTCTTCTCTGTTGCTGGGAACAATCGCTACAGTTTGAGAGACACAGATGAACAGCCCTTGTAAAATTCCTTCTCCACTTGCCAAGCTCTCATTTAAGCTAGAAATTCAATTGATCGCTGTGCCCGTTCAGAAGACCGTGGTGGCGCTAGTGGGAGATTTATTTTTAGTGAAAGTGGAAGTGGGAGCGCTGTGGGGAGGACAGCGGAGGAGGGACCCGCTGGAGGGAGTAACCACAGAGCAGGCACGGGGGGTGCGGAGAGCTCCCTGCACTGCGCCTCCTGCTACAGCATCTCTTTTAACAAGGTCCCCCAGTGTCTCAGGGTTTTCCTACAGGGCGGAGAGGATAGGAACGTGACAACAGCTTCATTAGAGGCCAATGTGCAAGACGAAGGCTTTGGGCTCCCGTGGCCACAGCGCTTGTCCTGCTCCTTCCTTGTGGTGGCTGTTAAGTCCCCACCGCTCCCCTTCAGAAAAGGAATACGCAAAGGACCAGTCCCCAGCTCCCATAGGTGACTTACAGGAACCAAAGACCCAGGCCTGTGAACTGTCCTCCAGTCCTGCCTTCTGCCACTATTTCTCTCTGACCTCACGTGAATCATTTAACCTCTCTGGGCCTCAGTTTTCTCCTTGGTTAAATAAGGATAAGAACAAAGTTGATCCCTGCTCACCTCACAGGACCATTTGAGGATGAAATGAGCTGAGCAATGGGATTAGGTAATACTTTGCTCCTAGATTTCTGGGGAAGGGTGAGGTTGCCTACAAAGGACCCCAACAAATTCAGTGCACCTGACTTGAAGCTCTCAAAGAGGCCAAGCCGAAAGTCCCCTTCATCTCTGAAGCCTCAGCATTAGCCTGATGCCTAGAATAATATGAACTGTCCTTGCTTGAATGCTGTTTTGTGGACCATGCCCTATTCTTAGCAGTCAGTGAACAATGTCTCATTATAAACCTGAAAAAAAAAAAAACATATGAGGAAGGTACCATTATTATCCTCATTTAAAGAAACTGTACAAGTTGTCAACACAGCTGCAAGAGAAGGGATCTAGGTCCCTGCTCTTGGGTCTGGAAGGACCTGGTCCTGTTTCAACCAATAGAATAAGGCAGAAGTCAGGGTTATATCCCCAAGGATGGGTCATGGAAAGCAATGCAGCTTCTAGCTTGTCTTCTGGCTCATTCCTACACAAAGCCTGAGCAGCTAGATGAGGAGTATGACCACCTTGAAGCTGCCACTGTGGGACAAGGTCCAGCCACAGGGAGAGGCCACAGGGAGGTGCTCTCGTGAGCAGTTCTGGTCAGTCCAGCCCAGCCCGGCCCTGGCAGTTCCAGCTTTCAGAGGATTTTGAGAGTCTTCAGCCATCCAAGTCATCCTCAGGCTCCAAGTCTTCCCCTCTGAGACCACAGCTATCATGAAACAGAAACAGCCATCCCTGTTGTGCCCTTATCTGAATTCCTGACTCTCAGAACCCATGAGCAGAAGAAAGCAGTTGTTTAAAGCCACAATGTTTGGGGGTAATTTCTTATACAGCAAGAGTAACTGAGACAGAAAGCAAAGCGAGGTTTAGGCCTAGGGCCATGAGACTCATAGCTTGAGAAGCCAGGATTCCCTGGCATGTGACCCTGGCATTCACACTCTTAATCACAGGCTTTCCTGCTTCACCAAATTCATTGTGTACATGGATGTCCACGGAATGGGTGAAAAAGAGCTCTGGTTAATAACAATTACTATTAATAACAACAACAATTTTTATTGATTTTTGTAAATAAACACTTATTTAAATTATAAATTATTTAAACATTTTTGTTTACACAAGTCAACCAAAAAGAATTACTACAGCTATTCTCAGACAACACCTCATAGGTAATAATTATACTTTTAGAAACTCGAAACAGTGATAAAATGCATGAACTCTGCACAATATAGCCACATCTAGATGGACAAAAGGGTTCACAGATTAGCGTGCGAAGGTCAGTCCAGCGTTTAAACCCAAATCCAGACTTTTCTCAGATAACGAGTGGCCTTTCTTCTCGAAGAAAATTCAGCAAAAATCTTCTCTCCATTTTTTAAATATCCTACAATCCTTACCCTATCATACACTGTAGCATGGAACATCACAGTACAAGCCAACCAACCATATAAGATGGTCGTGGGTTAAGGAGTGAGCCCCATACTGACAGGAGTCAGCATCATCATTGAGGATGCTGCCAGTGAGAATGATCCTCCCCACTGGAGAGGATCCAGCAGCAAGTAACACTACATTCCCACAATCTGAAGAGGAAATAAAAAGCTTCCTCACCTCCTTCAGTTTCCCAGCCCACTGAGATTCATGGTTTTTTAACTTCCCATTAACAAGTGGGAGAATCCATATTACAATATTGGTACTGGTTTCCCTGAACCTCAGGAAGAATACCGAGTGTATGTGTTGTCTCCACTCTAAAGAAGAAAATCTTATCACAGTGTATCTTCATTATGGCGCATCCCTAAAGTCCAGAGCAACCTGTCAGCTTATGATTTCTTAAAGGGGTTATGGTCAAGATGCTGTGAGCCTCCGACGGCAGGAGCGCCCTGGTTTTCCAGTGCAGATGTCTGTCCCACTGAATCCAAGGAGATCGTATTAATTTGGACTCCCTTATTTGACCACTTGCCATAGGAGCCACAAGACACTGCGACATTAGTTGCTCAAGTCTTGTTTTGTGAATATCTGTTCCTAAGCTCTTCACTTTCCCTCTGCAAGGAATGTCCCCTGTACCCAGACCTCTCCGCTGGTCCAAGCTCTGTCCTTTTTGTCCAGTCTTGTTTGGGCTCAACAACTGCCACCCGACATCCCTCTCCGAAATACCTTTGTCTTCTGAATTCCAGCAACATTTGCTCTAGATATCGTCTGCATCTGCCATTTTTCCTATAACATGCGTCCCATGTCATTGCCATCACAGACATCCTTCTTTTCACATAAATGACAAGCCATGTGAGGAACAAAGAACCATCTGAAATTGTATAGTATCACTGGCGATTTTGGGTTTGGTAGGTGTCCATTGTTTGGCGGTGAACAGAGAATACGAGGAAAGCTCCTGTGGCAAGGTAGGAAGGGGATCAGGTGGAGAGATAAAAATGGGGGACTCTAATCCTTGCTCTGTAGTCGTGGATAGACTGTGGCCAAGTCATTCCTCTGTTTAGAACTCAGCTTCCTTTTCTATAAAAGCCTTGGCTTGGACAAGATGGCCTCTGGGTCCCTCTGAATGCTACTTGGAGGTCTACTGGTAAGTTTGCAAGAGGCAAAGAAACTTTTCCTGTTTTAGGATTGCATGTTTATTAGTTAACATACGCTAAAAGAGATACATACTTAAATCTCAGTGACTTAACACAATAGGAGTAAATTTCTTGCTTGTGTACAATCTAATCTGTGGCAGGAGCCGGGCTTTGCTCCACACAGCCAGTCAAGGGCACAGACAGGCTGAGACTCTTCCAGATTCAGTGTGGCTTCCAAAATCTCCCTGGGCACTGACATTAGGAGAGGAGAGAGAGGGTCCTCCATGAAAATAGAGTTGCCAGACAAAATACAGGATGCCCAGATGAACAGTGAATAATTTTTAGCATAAGTATGTGTCATGTAATCATTTGAATATTCACATTTATTGGGTATTCTGTTTTTATTCGCTAAATCTGACAACTCTGCTGGGAAGTTTTTATGTGTCAAGCCTTAAACTGGTGCTCATCACTGCCACTAATCTTCCATTCATCAGAACTCTGTCACGTGACCCTACCTAGGTACAAGGGATGCTGGGAAGTGTAGCCCCAGCTGGGCAGCTTCTTCTCAGCAAAAATCTCCACTTACTGTTTTATGTTGCTCTAGAGCATACTAACCACTTACGCCACTGCAAAGTATTACTATCAACCTGGCTGACTCAAAGGGGAAATAAATTGTGTTTTAAGGTATTTTTCTCTAATAATCTCAAAGACTTGACATTTTTAAACATAAATGGACTGAGGCTAAAATTGAGAGAAATAGGAATTTTATCCCATTCTGAGATCAAGGAAATGGAGCTTTACTCTATCAGGACAGTTTACTTACAAATAGAGAAAGAAATCAGGATCAATAGTCAAGTCTTTTTTTTTTTTTTTCATTTGCCTAAGTTAAACTAAATTAAATGTTAAGTCACATACATTGCCTCTATTTACATACTATATTCTCATTCAAAAGACTCCAGAATGTCATTTTGATTCAATGAAACTGATTGTTCTCTGGGGTCCTATCTTTCCTTTATTTCCCCCATATTATTATTTTTTATTGAAGCGTAGTTGATGTACAATATTATATGTTACAGGTGTACATTATAGTAATTCACAATTTTTAAAAGTTAAAAACTCCATTTATAGTTATTATAAAATATTGGCTATATTCCCTGTGTTGTACAAAATATCCTTGTAACTTTCCCCATATTATTTGGATTGACACCTGGGCAATATAGTAAGAAATAAGATGAACTCTCATTTTACTAATCAAAAGTCAAACTTCAGTGCTGCAGTATAAACTGCCCGGTTTTCTTCTTTGCTCTGAAGGCTATACCAGGACAAAGCCATTACAATGTGCAAACATCTGAGCTACCGTGGCTAACCCTCCAAGAAATAGAAAAGGCTATAATGTCTGAAAGCTAATGTGGAGTCGGGGATGGATGGGCCAGACCACAAGATGAATGGAAAGCAGTGTGGTCGGTAGAGTGTTCGACTTTTTTTTTTTTCGAAAGGAATTTTTTACCCCAGGCCAGAAGCCTTTGTGTCAGGGAGGCTGTCTCATTTCTCTGCTCAAAGGCTGTCAGAGATGACTGAGATTTGAGAGCAGCTTCTGACGTTGACCAGGTCAAAGAGGCAGCACTGCCAACCATCAGTCACTGCATCAGCGGTGAGCTGCGGAGACACGTGAGCCCCACCGTGAAACCGGGAAAGCTCTTTTCTCCGGAGGAGGGGGAGGGGGAGGTGCAGATGAGAGAAAGGGAGGAAAGGCACAGGTCAAACAGTCACCGTGAAGTTTACCATATTAGTAATCAGCGAAATCAGAGAAACTTTCTCAGTCCCCACTGTGAGTGCTCTGAAGAAAGAAGTTGACTAGAAGTAAAAATCATATTCATATTAACGCACTAAATCAATATATAAAACCCTCCAATATACTTTCTCAAGGTTGCTCCAGGAAGTCAGGACCTGCAGTGATTCTGATCCCACCTGACTGTGTTTTCAAACAGTGCAGGTCGGGGGCATCCAGACCGTGGGAATGTGGTGCTGGCACACTACAGTTCCTGCCTCGGGTATCAGCTGGGTTTGCATAAAGCTGGTCAGGCCGCAGCTCAGTCACCCTTCTTTTCAAAATCAGACACTAGCTCAGTGGAAGCAAGTCTCAGTGGACAGGGCAACGCTCTGCTCTGGGAAGGATGGACCAAGGGGAGCCACCATGCGTCATCTCTGTAGGTCACCCCTCCCCCCCACCTCCCGCCTAAGATACGCCAGCCCGGGCCAGCAGGTTGGAAGCTTTAAAGCCATAAGTGTATCCTGAAGTCTTAAAATGGAATGGGAGAGTTTTCCAGATTTCCATGCCTGTTTGGAGTCAAATGAAAAAATGCATCTCAAACCCGGTGACTTGGCCAAATATCTTTACATCCTTTTTGAAACTTCAAAGGCTACCTAAACCACCAGGCCACAGAGAGTCTATAGAGATACAGAGAAAAAGCATCTTTCTATTGGCAATCCACAGAAACATTTCCCAGGTTGGAGGATGTTTCTCCAATTCCATCGATCCAGCTGAGTAGTTCTCCATTGCAGGAGGACATTTAGTGATGTCTGGTGATAACTGTGGTTGTCACAACTAGGGTGGGGTTCCCTAATGCCACTAAACATCCTGTAATGCTCAGGTCATATATCACCCCCTTTCCAAAACAAGGAATCATTTGCCTCAAAATGTCCATTGTGGTGAGGCTGAGAAACCATCACTAATTAAATTAGGGTACTCTGGCTATCAGATATGGGAAAAGCCTCTCAAAACATCTCATTCACTACCCTAAAATCATGTTCTAGGGCTCATATGGCTGGACTATTCTGCACTCCTTCTTTCCTTTATTTTACTATTTTTCTCATTCCCCATTTTTCTATCTGTAAGTATTAAAATTAAATTATTTTTATTCAATCTTGAGAGTGTAAATTTCCATGCACCTGTCATAATAAATGGGTTTGTCTCATTTTACCCTCATAAAAATGTTAGCCACCTCTGAGTTGATCAGTGGGACAATTTGATACATGAGTTTGTCAAACCCTCTGGAGTTGGGTTAGCCGGACCTCAGACAGATCTATCTTCTAGGATCCTTATATTTAGAATGAGAAACCTGTGAGTAGCCAGCAGACCTCTCCCTAGTCTCACCCTTGGAAGGAGTAAAGGGGCTGGAATGAGATTCAGAAAGTTTTCCATTTTTTCCCATCTTGTTTTATAAGATCCCACATCCTGTGGTGTCTTAAGATCTTAGAGCTCCTGGTAGCCCAAATTAACCTTTTTAGAGCTTTACTTTAAATTTGAGTCCTCTTTTTGGAATAACAGACATTCTTTTCAGCATTACTGCTTTCAGTGTTTCATCTGTTTCCTCCATCTTCCAAGTGGAAATTCATTTTCTCTCTGCCCGCTCATTGGTCTCCTTTCTCTCTTCTCCCTTGAATCTGCAATGCCTCTGAATTTGGTAGCATCTGCACATTTCATGACTGTGTTCCTCGTTCTCTCAACCGGATCATAAATAAAAATGTTAAATAGCACTGATCCTGGCTCGGCCTGTTCCCTGTGGCATTTGCCCAACTGGGTACACTGTCATTTATCTTGACTTTGCCTCCAGTTTCTTGGCTGAAGCCCTTCATTACTTCAAAGGTAATGTAGTTTCTGTTAGTAGTTGTCATCATCTTTAAAATTAACTATAGTTCTAAATACTTCCATTGTCTTTTCTTGGTGACCGAAACATGCAGTATTCTCTCCCTCAACATTCTAAGTAAGTTTCAAGTGGTTTCTAGGGTGAATCTTCAAATACCATCCTCTTAAAAAACTTAAGCCAGAAATGGTTAAACTGTCAATGCATCCTCTTTGGTTCTTCTTTTGACATCAAGGAAAGTGACTGTTTGACTCATGGGAAAAAATGAACTATATTCCTAATCCCGTTCGCTTTCTTCCACCTTGTGGTCAAACACCAACTCCAATCCTTGTCTTCTCTCCTTTCTTAGAGAATCGCTGACACACATCCGAAGCAGGTGTACCATGGCCATCTAGCGCCCCCTGGGACTGCCCAAGATGATGCCTGATGGGATAAATCAAGGTGTGCTTCACAGGGAGCCTCGCCAAGCCACTCTTGCCCTGGAGGCAAACCTGTCAAGATTCCCCCTTTTGTTTTTGAAAACTGGTTGCCTGGAATCCAGCTTCAGAGAGGCAGTTTATTTTAAGATGACAATTATTACAATGAAGTTCCAAGATCTCTGAGGATGCATGCCTTGAGAGGCGGACCACTGATGCATTTCCTGCAAAATAGAACGCTGCCATAGATATCCAAGTCAATTTTTCTAGATTTCAGGTTAAATCAGTCATTCAACAAGTATTAATTCCAGACCCAGACACTATTCTACGTGTTGAAGATTGAGTGAACAAGAGGAAAATTTCCTGCTTCCAAGGAGCCTGAAATTAAAGTGGGACAAAATAAACTAATAAACAAGAAAATGCTGGTGGGTTGTCAGGTGGTGATAAGTACGACATCAAGACGAATAAAGCCATGCAAGAAGTGAGAATGACGTGTGGGGAACGAAGTGGCTATTTTAAGCAGGATGATGAGGGAAGGCCTCCCTAAGGAGCAGCATTTAACAGGGATCTGAATGAAAAGGAGAAGCCAGTCCAGTGAAGATCTGGGGGAAATGCCTTCTAGAGGTGGAGTCCAGAGGCTTGAGACAGCAATGAACCTATCACAGCCAAAGAACAGCAGGAGCGTCAGTACAACAGGAGCTGAGCAAGACAGCAACAAGGTTGGAGAGACATGGACGGAGGCCGAATCATGTAGAGCCTCGTGGAAACAACTGTGAAGGGGTGAAGGTTAGTTTCCCATGGCTGTCATCATAAATTACCACAAACTGGGTGGCTTCAAACAACAGCACATTTTTGTCTCACGGTTCTGGAGGCCAGAAATCTGAGATCGAGGTGTTATCAGGACTGGTTCCCTCTGCGAGCTCGGACAGAGAATCTGTTCTGTGCCTTCCTCTTGGCTTCTGGTGGCTGCTGTAACCCTTGGCCTTCCTTGGCTTGTAGACATATCACACCAACTTCTGCCCTTGTCGTCCCATCACCTCCTGCTCTATGTCTGTATGTCCCAAATTTTCCTCTGCCTTTCTCTTTATAAGGACACCTGTCATTGGATTTGGGGCTCACCCGAAATCCAAGATGATCTCATCTCGAGATTCTTAATTGAATTACCTCCACAAAGACCCTTTTCCCAAATAAAGTCATATTCACAGGTTCCGGCAGTCGGGACAGATATTATCTATTGAGTGCGGACAGGAGGCACTATTCAACCCACTGCAGGGAGCCAGCGGAGGATTTGAACAGGGATTCTACCTGACCTACTATGTTTTAAAGGAACACTCTGTCTGCCACGTAGAGTATTCTGGCAGCAGCAAGGGTGAAAGCATGGAGATGACACAGTTTCCCATGGATTCCACTGCTTTCCATTTAACAACTGTGGACATGAGTGATGAGTCTGTCAGGATACTGACACTTCTGTTTTTTACACACGTTGAAAATTGCCAACATTAAAATTAGAAAAACAACTCAAGAGGTCCAAAGTATATATAAACTATGAAACAAATGCTATTTATGCTCACACAGAAATCTGGAAAACACAAAATAGTATTAGAATAATTTTACAAAATTGCTCATAAGGCTGCCCGTTAGGGTTCTCCATTGTATCAAGTACCAAGTGCTGGAGAGGCTGGCTGACTGCTTTCAGGGACTGTTTTTTTTTTTTTTTTAGTTATTTTTTTTAAATTGAAGTATAATTGATTTACAATGTTGTGTTAATTTCTGTGTTATACATACATATACAGTCTTTTTTTCATTATGGTTTATCATAGGACATTGAATATAGCTCCCTGTGCTGTACAGCAGGACCTTGTTGTTTATGCTTTCTATATATAATAGCTTACGTCTGCTAACCCCAACCCTCCCCCAACTCCATCCCTCCCCCAACCCCTCCTACTACAGGACTGTGCTTTAATCTGAGTGCACCAAATGAAATGAAGAGCTTCTGTGAAGTTTGAAGAAGTTGATCTTTGAAAACATTTTTCCTTGGGTCTCTGCATGTTACCGTATCTCCAGGTCAAAACAGAAGCACTACTCAAGAAACACATTTTCTTTGTGTAAAGCTGAATTTCAGTAGGTACCTGCAGATGACCAAATCTGGGTCCAGGTGTGCAAACCAAGTGTTTCAGTGCAAGATAAGCTTCCACAAAGACACCCGGATTGAAGCTTTCAGGCTTTCATTGTAGGGCCCTTGCTTCACTGGGATCTTCTTCCCCCCTCCCCCTCTACCAGATACACTAATACCATCACTGTCTCTTCTAGGGGCTTGGAATTTACCCTCTTCTGGAAAATATACCAGCTAAATTAAAAAATTGAGAGGGATCCACAGAATTTCACAACCGGCACAGCCATTTGGGATCATTACCCCAAATAAGCTGGGAAACTCAGCTGTGGTGATGGGCAGGTGAGCTCTGCTGAGCTTCCACCCGGAAAGTGGAAGTGTGTCTTTCCACAGTTAAGTGCTATCATAACGAGCTCACAAATGGTTTCCTTCCTGCATCTTTCTGGCTGTGCCTCTGCCTCAAACAGCTGTGGCATTTGTCCCTGGGACTCCGAAGACAATTTCCCCATTCTAACAAGATTTTGGTCTTGAGTAAAATAATTTTTCTTACTATGGCTTTAGATTTATTTATTTTTTTTTACATCTGTAATCAGTTTTCAATGAAAGCTGTTTTTTTCCCCCCCCACATTCGGAAGTGATTTATATTAGGCATTAAAGACAAACATGGACATTTTTATTTTATTTTTTTATTTCCTTAAGCAAGTAAGCAAGAGAAATCCAACAATAACTTGGAGTAGATTTACAGTTAGTTCTTCCATCCTTTCTCTTGCCCTGGAGCCTGATGGGACTTGAGTGTCCTTGGAGGAATGGCAGAGGGAAATGCTAGGGGCCAATTGCTGATTTTATCATTCAAACACAAAATTTGTTACACCACTTTATCGGTCACAGGGAAAGCAATTATACTGTGGTTCAATTTTCCACTCAATGGCTGTACTGGGGATCAAAGTCAGTTTTATGATGGGAAAAAAATGTTTTGCTATTTTATTTGTTACTTAAAATAAAGAAGTACCATTATTATAATGCTTTCTGAGGTTTTTCCTACCCCCAACCTCTACTCCTTCATGAGATACAGTGGATTATTTTGGCTTTCTCCCTCCCTTTGATTAAATAATCAGTTTTCTTCCCATCCTCTAAAGTGTATTTCACTGTAGAAATGAAATTGGCACGGTTTAAGGCAACATAGCATTAGGACTCTAATCATAGGCACCAAGGGCAAAACCTGCCCTACGTTATATATTCTTTTCTAGATGGGTACTTTTTCAAAAGAATCAGGCATTGTAATGGTTTCTGTGTGCATGCATGTATCGTTATGTGTTGTTCTGAGCTCATGTTTACTGTCACTTGTCTTTCATGTGAGTAATTAGCATATCTTTCAGCTGTATTTATGACTCCTTTTTTTGCTACAGAAAGTAAATAGTTAAGTGGGATTAGGTGTGGAGGAGGATTCATATGAAATTCTTACTAAAAATCATACATTTTAATTCACCAAAATAGGGTATTTTCTCTTTACAGTATTTTTCTCTTATTGTCTTTCTTTTTATTGAAGAAATTCAAGTAAGTAAAATTTAAACTATCAATACCAAAAGAACTTATAATTTTTCTAGAGATCTAACTTTAGGACTAGTTGATTACTAACCCTTTTTGTTTAAAAGTTCCACTTTTAAACCCAGAAATCCAGTGACGGGAACCTCAAACAACTGTGCTATGGGGCTACTTTTCGGAGAGCTAAGTGAAAACTAATATTTTTATTGAATATTTATTCACGTTTGTTAAGAAAACAGAGACAAGTGACAGATATTTCCCTCTCTCAAACTATATCAAGTTCACCCTCACATTGCTAGTTGGTTTCAGCTTTTACAACTTGACTGCCATCATCTTTATTTTTTCTGGTCTCCTGCTAATTGCCTCCAGGCTCGAAGAGTCTTATAGCGCATCCCCTGAATCCAGGAGCAGAGAATTCTGGAACCTGCTGTAGGTGAATAATTGTGGCAGTAACTGAGTGATGGTCTGGCTACCACGGGACACTTTTGTCCTCACGTGGAGCTTGGGTGATGGCAGGGGAGCTGAGTGTGAGGCCCCATAAAGGTTTGCAAGGGGAGGCAGGTGAGCTGGCCCTGAAGGGAGCAGCACCACAAGCTGGCCGGTGTCTGCCTTCCTCACTTCCTTTCTGCCCATCCTTGGTGCTGTCTGTCTGGGTTTTTGAGGAGGATTAGGGTGAGTGCCAACTTTGAAAGTAGGAGAGTCTCCCTCTCTGCAGTTTCCCTATAGATTTGCCCACTTTTATGAATTTAAAGTGCTTTCTATATAATGGTGAGTTTTATGACTTGGGGCAATAATCTGCACCTCAGAAAAACATGTGCACGTGAGAAAGACATTTCTGACAACTACAGCTTCTGTTTGTTGAACGTTTATTATGTGCTAGGTTCTGTATATACACTAGCCATCATATCCTTGGAGCAACCCTGCAAGGCACAAATTATTACTCTCAGTTTTTAAGATGAGAAAGTTGAGACCCTAAAATCTATTTAAACTACACTTTAAACTATTCCCCAAACTATCCTTAGAACATGTGCTTACTATACGGTAAAGAGTACATAGATAACAATATTAACCAGTCCATATACAACAGTACTCCTCATTTAATCTTAAACATCATCTTCCAAAGCTTCAAGTTCTTTTTTTTACCTTTATGTACACCAAATGCTCAAAGACCTCTAATTAATTTGACCTAAAATTTAACTTATTTTGGCAAGGCAGACTAATGCAAATTTAACTTGTCCATAGTTGTCCATAGAAGTATTACTGCATAGATAGTGTTCTGAACCTGTGAAAATATCAACTATTATGTCTTAATAAATGTATTTAAAGCTGGCAATTACTTTGCTACTATTTTGATTTGTACTGGGATGAAATTACAGTTTTATTCTATTAAACAAAATGCAACTTTTTCAATGTAGTCACTGGCATAGTGACTAAGTACTGTTCATTAAAATATTATTTTTTTAACATCTTTATTGGAGTATAATTGCTTTACAATGGTGTGTTAGTTTCTGCTTTATAACAAAGTGAATCAGTTATACATATACATCTGTTCCCATATCCCTTCCCTCTTGTGTCTCCCTCTCTCCCACCCTCCCTATCCCACCCCTCCAGGCGGTCACAAAGCACCGATCTTATCTCCCTGTGCTATGCGGCTGCTTCTCACTAGCTATCTACCTTACGTTTGGTAGTGTATATATGTCCATGCCTCTCTTTTGCTTTGTCACAGCTTACCCTTCCCCTTCCCCATATCCTCAAATCCATTCTCAAGTAGGTTTGTGTCTTTATTCCTGTTTTACCCCTAGGTTCTTCATGACATTTTTTTTTCTTAAATTCCATATATATGTGTTAGCATACAGTATTTGTCTTTCTCCTTCTGACTTACTTCGCTCTGTATGACAGACTCTAGGTCCATCCACCTCTCTACAAATAACTCACTTTCATTTCTTTTTATGGCTGAGTAATATTCCATTGTATATATGTGTCACATCTTCTTTATCCATTCATCTGTTAATGGACACTTAGGTTGCTTCATATCCTGGCTATCGTAAACAGAGCTGCAATTAACATTGTGGTACATGACGCTTTTTGAATTATGGTTTTCTCAGGGTACATGCCCAGTAGTGGGATTGCTGGGCCATACGGTAGTTCTATTTTTAGTATTTTAAGGAACCTCCATACTGTTCTCCATAATGGCTGTATCAATTTACATTCCCACCAATAGTGCAAGAGTGTTCCCTTTTCTCCACACCCTCTCCAGCATTTATTGTTTGTAGATTTTTTGATGATGGCCATTCTGACCCATGTGATGTGATACCTCCTTGTGGTTTTGATTTTCATTTCTCTAATGATTAGTGGTGTTGAGCATCCTTTCATGTGTTTGTTGGCAATCTGTTTATCTTCTTTGGAGAAATGTCTATTTAGGTGTTCTGCCCATTTTTGGATTGGGTTGTTTGTTTTTTTGATATTGAGCTGCATGAGCTGCTTGTGTATTTTGGAGATTAATCCTTTGTCAGTTGCTTCATTTGCAAATATTGTCTCCCATTCTGAGGGTGGTCTTTTCATCTTGTTTATGGTTTCCTTTGCTGTGCAAAAGCTTTGAAGTTTCATTAGCTCCCATTTGTTTATTATTGTTTTTATTTCCATTTCTCTAGGAGGTGGGTCAAAAAGGATCTTGCTGTGATTTATGTCATAGAGTGTTCTGCCTATGTTTTCCTCTAAGAGTTTGATAGTTTCTGGCCTTACATTTAGGTCTTTAATCCATTTTGAGCTTATTTTTGTGTATAGTATTAGGGAGTGTTCTAATTTCATTCTTTTACATGTCCCTGTCCAGTTTTCCCAGCACCACTTATTGAAGAGGCTGTCTTTTCTCCAGTGTATATTCTTGCCTCCTTTCTCAAAAATAAGGTGACCATATGTGTGTGGGTTTATCTCTGGGCTTTCTATCCTGTTCCATTGATCTATATTTCTGTTTTTGTGCCAGTACGATACTGTGTTGATTACTGTAGCTTTGTAGTATAGTCTGAGGTCTGGGCACCTGATTCCTCCAGCTCTGCTTTTCTTTCTCAAGATTGCTTTGGCTATTCAGGATCTTTTTTGTTTCCATACAAATTGTGGATTTTTTTGTTCTAGTTCTGTGAAAAATGCCATTGGTAGTTTGATAGGGATTGCACTGAATCTGTAGATTGCTTTGGGTAGTATAGTCATTTTCACAATGTTGATTCTTCCAATTCAAGAACATGGTATAACTCTCCATCTCTTTGTATCATCTTTAATTTCTTTCATCAGTGTCACAAAGAAAGAAAACTACAGGCCAGTATCACTGATGAACATAGATGCAAAAATCCTCAACAAAATACGAGCAAACAGAATCCAACAGCACATTAAAAGTATCATACACCATGACCAAGTGGGGTTTTTCCCAGGAATGCAAGGATTCTTCAATATATGCAAATCAATCAATGTGATAAACCATATTAACAAATTGAAGGAGAAAAACCATATGATCATCTCAATAGATGCAGAAGAAGCTTTCAACAAAATTCAACACCCATTTATGATAAAAAACCCTCCAGAAAGTAGTCATAGAGGGAACTTACCTCAACATAATAAAGGCCATATATGACAAACCCACAGCCAACATCGTTCTCAATGGTGACAAACTGAAACCATTTCCTCTAAGATCAGGAACAAGACAAGGCTGTCCACTCTCACCACTATTATTCAACATAGTTTTGGAAGTTTTAGCCACAGCAATCAGAGAAGAAAAAGAAATAAAAGGAATCCAAATTGGAAAAGAAGAAGTAAAGCTGTCACTGTTTGCAGATGACATGATACTATACATAGAGAATGCTAAAGATGCTACCAGAAAACTACTAAAGCTAATCAATGAATTTGGTAAAGTAGCAGGATACAACATTAATGCATAGAAATCTCTTGCATTTCTATACACTAATGATGAAAAATCTGAAAGAGAAATTAAGGAAACACTCCCATTTACCACTGCAACAAGAAGAATCAAATACCTAGGAATAAACCTACCTAAGGAGACAAAAGACCTTTATGCAGAAAACTATAAAATATTATTTTGATTTAGATGCTTAGATGTCAAAATAAGTAGACCAACTGTTTTTCTTTTTTCTTTTTTTTTTCAGAGGAATTGAGTTTATTAACATTTTTTTCTATTTTTTATTTTTTGCTTTATAACAAATTTAATCAGTTATACATACACATATGTTCCCATATCCCCTCCCTTTTGCGTCTCCCTCTCACCCTCCCTATCCCACCCCTCTAGGTGGTCACAAAGCACCGAGCTGATCTCCCTGTGCTATGCGGCTGCTTCCCACTAGCTATCTACCTTACGTTTGGTAGCGTATATATGTCCATGCCGCTCTTTCACTTTGTCACAGCTTACCCTTCCCCCTCCCCATATCCTCAAGTCCATTCTCTAGTAAGACCAACTGTTTTTCTTTCCTATTATTTTAATGAATTTAATGCTGGGTCCTATTGATCCTGTGATAATCCAGTCAATCAATTAATAATTTACCTATAAATGGTCAGCTCAAGCCAGAGGCGAAAACCTGATTTTGGTTAGGACATTGAAAAAATAGGAAAAAGTATCTAAAATATCTAGCTTTTTAAAGCAGGATTATCTAGATGAAATATGGTGAACATAATCCTAACTATTACCCTATGTTCCCAATGGGTTGTGTCTACATATCGATTAGTTGGCTGCCATGACACCAAATTCTTAATTTAGTGCAATATGAGATTGTAAATGAGGCTAGTTCTCTTTAGTGTGATGCTATGATGTGTTTTAAATAACATTTTTAAACTTTCTTTGAATTGTGAACCAAATTTTTAAGTGGTCTTTTTAAGATGTTTCTTCCCATTTTATATAATTATACATTAACTCTGACATATAAAAGCTCCAATTCTAGTAAAAAACACAAACTGAATACCTTGCCAAAATTTTAATTACCTTCCCAATTAAAAAAAAACTAATATGCAAATATCCAAATTTAGAAAGTAATTGGGGGAGCTGGTAATGATTATATTTCTTTAGAATTTTTCACTTTACCTACAGGACAATGGATTTTTAAAAATTCCAAATTGTTCTTACTCATTTATTTTGGCACTTTACTGCATTTGCATTTTTATTAACTGCTCACCTGTTTTTATTCCTTACTGTGGAATGCCCTTCTGAAAGGCAAGATCCAGGACTTTCTTATTCTTTCTTACTCCAGCATTTAACACATAAGGAACTAAAATACTGGTATCACAGTGAAGCAATTAACTAAATACAGTTTGAAACAAATTTTCAGAAATACATATACATAAGTACATATAGCACTTTTTTCTTTTTTCTTAACTCCTATACGTCTCAGATGCATTAAGATCTGTTTATAAATTAGCTCTCACCTTTCTGAAAAGTCTCTTTACTTCTTATAGAAAACACATAGGGTAATTTTTCATAAAGAAATACTATGGAGCTAAATTCTCCCCCTCTGAGAAAATGTTCATAGAATCACAGAAAGAATGAACTAAGTCAAACACTTTCTTCTACAGTTTTCAGAGCAAATATTTTTTTCTGTCCTTTTTCCTTTGGCAGCACAAAGAAGTAAATGAAAGTAAATAAATAAAATATTTTACTCCCATCCAATGCTTTAAGTCCTACAATCACAAACTTATATTTACAAACACTAGATTTCAAATAGCATCATCAGTCAATAAGGCTGCCATTTCAAGCTTAAAAGCATAGCTGATGAGAGACACGATGATTGCTTAAAATAACCTAAGGGTATGAAAACTAAAGTGGAGAAAGAATTATTTAGGCATAGCTAAAGCATAATTAAAGAGAGATATAACTGGATGGAGAAACACTGTTTAAAAAAAAAAAAGAAGAAGAATTTCAGAGGAAAAAAAAAGCATTATATAAAAAACCCTCAAACTTTCTTAACAGTTTATTGGGCTGTGGAAGTAGTTCTAATGGAAAGAAGCAGGAAAAAGCCAGGACTGTTTAAAACTAGACCAAAAACTACCACGGACGAAACAAGGATGAGGACAACCTTACACAGGCAAGAGGCGTATAAAAGCAATTAAATAAAGTCTCCTATTTTTAGGAAATCTTAGGAGATTTTAGGAGTCTCCTATTTTTAAGCATCTTATTTGAAGATATGAAATCTTATTGTTTCTTCTAAGTGGATTTTCCAAGAAAATATGCTAAGCAGAGCACCGATGAATAATTTCTAACAGCCCTTCAAGTAAAATCCTAATTTTCATCCACAAAGTTAAAAATTATTTATGTACACACACCTTCTAAAATTGATATTGTCTTTTATCTTAAACCATATACACTCTGTTTTAAATAACTAAGTAAGTAAAAGTCACGCTCTTTGGACATTTTTTCCCCAAATCTATTTCCCTCCATATATAACCCTACTTAGAGCAACAGAAAAATGAAGATCCAATGTTTTTCCTCCCCAGCTATAAAAGCGCCAAGATTCTTCAGCCTGACAAATTTAAATGAGTTGAAGGCATCTCCCACATGGGAACCTGTAGCACTGGCTCATGGTCGGAGATAAATTTTTCAGTAAACCTGCACGTAGGGTAAGGAAGGGAAACCTCCCTGATTTTTTTTCCCTCCCTTTATCTCTTATTGCAATTGAGGGATAAATAAGCAAGAATATACTCTCTTTTTCATCTGAATTTCCAAGACAGTACTTCAGATAAAACCAAGAAGATTCTAGATGATCCAGAAATTTCTGAATATAAGGAAACAATTGTTATTCTGCCATATGCCAACTAGGTTGGCTCCCCGATTGTAATGACATCCAGTTTATTTACAATGTGTATCATAAATAAACAGCAAACACTACATTTATATCTTTTTATATATGTGTATATGTGTGTGTGTATCACATATATATGTGATGAAAATGCCTAGCGAGGTTGATCCATGAAATTGCTAGGTTAATACTGGGGACATCTTCCTCCAAGGGTTCATTCCTCCTCTTGGTTTGAAAGATTAGGGGCTAGGGCTGTATTTTGCCAATCTTTGATCCTCTGCTATTTGGGTTTTTACTACCCTTAATTCTTCCTAGTTTCATTATATATTTTACCCTTGGTCCGTTCCTTGCTGAACAATGGATTCCAAATGCAGTAAGTAATTCAACATAAAGGTTGATGGTGTGTCTTGGGGAAAAATCAGCTTATTTGTTTGGACTGATGTGACAAATTCATGAATTCAGTAGAGTGTTTGAATAAATCAACTAATATTCAGTTGAAGCCATGATATGAAGGGTGTATGTAAATCCAAACCTCAAGATCGTTGGGGTGGCATTTTAACTCCTTCTCAAAAGAATCTTAGGCTTGAAATTAACTCTAAATTGGAAATTTTGAGAATAAATCTCGCCAATTCAATTTACTCTCTATGTGACCTTGGGCAAGTTATTTGACCTTCCAGTCCTCGGTTTATTCATCTACAGGGTACATGTGTATGAGGAGAGTGTGCATTCAAATAGCAAAGGAGACCTAATAATATGCATTTTCCAAGAACTTTGTGAGCCCTGGATGAAATGTGTGGCTAGACACAGTATTTGCTCAAGGAACGATATTGTGCTGTATGTATATTAAGTAATTTGTCAACTTATGATACTAAGTACATACTTGGTTTCCTTAATTTATTTATTTATTTGGGAGAAGCACAATTCAGCTCATGAAAGACAATTTTTTTGTTATCATTCTTATCATCTTTACTCACATATTTCACAGCAGTCTTTATGCATCTTGTCTGTGAGCCAACAATCCACTGTAGGCATAAACGGAGCAATATATAAACTATAAAAATAACCTAAAACCTTATAATGATCAAACCAACAGGCTAGCGTACAGTGAGTAGCTAAGTGATAAACTAGTAGAGTATGTACGTCAAATTCTCCTTTTGATCTTGGGGACTTTGCTCATAAAGTTCCTTCCACCTAGAATGTCCTGCTCCCCACACTTTTTAAATCTATCCTGAGTTCCTAAATATCCCTTCAGCCTTTATCATGTCACCAGAACCCACTGAGCTTTCATAGTTCATTGGTCTATGGTGGGCTTGAGTATATTGATTTGTAATGTTCTTCAGTTATTTTCTGTGTTTACATAGTTTACAGCAACAAGCTTTTCAGTGAGAGCCATCTTTTATTCCTCTAATGTACCTCCCACAGCACCTAGGAGTGTGCATCATGTATCATCAATTACCTACAAACTCTTATCAAACTGAATTGACTTGAAGTGCATCTTACTCTATTTTGTAAATATATTTCAAGCATAAGGGATCAAGTATTACATAGTGGTGCAGTAAAACTGACTACATATTTATAAAATCCCACCCCTGAGATTTTATGACAAGGAATTTATGAATTATATTACACAAATTATTCCATCTTATAATTTTGTCTATTAACCTCAAGGGGATGTTATCAGTTGTGGAAATTTTTTGACAGGTTGTCATATTTCAATCCAAGTTATAATAGATTCTGACACTCCAAAAAATCTTGATTTAATGTGCCAGAAATAGACAGAGACTGTCACTGATGGTCTTGTTTGTTCTGAACTAAATTCATTCCTCAGGGTCATAGCATTACATCTCAGCAATAAGATTTCAACACTGGTTCTGATCCAGGTCAATGAATAAGATATCATGCACCCAGGCTTTACATAGAAATAATAAATGAATTGGGTTTTCTCCTTTGCCTATCAGGTTCTTTTCCACCTCTACCTCCCAATAGTTTAAGAGAAAAACAACTGCAAAATTCTAGATAGAATTGGGAAGGAATAATTTCTTAATCAAAACCTAATTCTTGTAAGTCAGGCATAAGCTTAGGGTACAAAACAAAACAATAATAATAAAATTGTAAGCTGTGCTGTATGATTTTGGTTATATTGATATAAACTGAAGAGCAAGTAGTCATTTAGAGCATTTCAACTCAACTAAAGTGTACTTTATGTGGTAAGCAGAATAATGGCCCCCAAAGATATCTATAACCTAATCCCTAGAACCTGTGAATTTGCAGACATAATTAACTGAAGGACCTTAAGATATCCTGGGTTATCCAGGTGGGCTCTGTGTAGTTACAAGAGGTGGAAGAGGGATGCAGAAGAATGATGTGAATCAAAGAGGGATGCAACTACAGAAGACTGGTCAGAAAGGTGCTACAGTGCTACCTTTGAAGATGGAGAAAGGAGGCCATGAGTCAAGGAATGTAGGCAGTCTCTTTGAAGGCAGGAAAGACAAGGAAAATGATTCTCCCATAGAGCCTCTAGCAAGTAAAGCAGCTCCACTGCCACCCTGATTTTAGCCAAGTGAGACCCATGTTGTTGGACTTCAAAGATACAGAACTGTAAGATAATACATTTGTTTTGTGTTAAGTAACTAATTTTGTGGTAATGTGTTATGACAGCAATAGAAAACTAATACATGACTCTACCTTCATATAATGTTATCTCTATGAAGGCATGACTTTTAATCCATTTGCTGCTCCTTTGCAAACCCAAGAATGGTAGTTGAACCATAGTACACACTTAGTACATGTCCTTTGAATAAAATATTGATGCAACCTTTTATATCTTACCAGAACAGTCCCAGTATATTATCTACCCTCACTCTCACAACAATCTAATTCCTTTTATTTAGGTATCATCAGCATCTCCTGAATTTTATAGTGAGGGAAATATTTAGTAATTTCTTCAACATTATCTAGCTGTCAAAAGGTATGGTCAGGGCTTAAGACAAAGTCATTTGGGCTTCCCTGGTGGCGCAGTGGTTGAGGGTCCGCCTGCCCATGCAGGGGACACGGGTTCGTGCCCCGGTCCGGGAAGATCCCACATGCCACGGAGCGGCTGGGCCCGTGAGCCATGGCCGCTGAGCCTGCGCGTCCGGAGCCTGTGCTCCGCAACGGGAGAGGCCACAGCAGTGAGAGGCCTGCTTACCGCAAAAAAAAAAAAAAAAAAAAAGACAAAGTCATTTGACTTTCAATCCAGTGATCTTCTCACTACATGATTACCCAATTGCAGTTTCTAAAAGAAAGAAAATGGATTGGCCAATAGAACCTTCATTTTAGTTCAATCTGTGACAAGGAACGCATCTCTAAAACAGGCTAACACTCTCTTTCTAATTCCATTTGACTTTCAAGATAATTCAAATTAGGGATTAAATAACAACAGCACACCTTAAAAGAAATGTCTTGCCATTCTACTTAGAAAGCTCATCATTCGATGAGAAAAGGTGCCCCAGGTTCTTTGTCCAATCATAGAGAGCACAAGCATTATCTACTGTGGTTGCTCCTAGAACCAGGCAGAATAAATAGAGGGAAAGCAGCCACAGCTCTGCTGAAGACCTACCATAGAAGCCAGAAGTCCACACCAGGGGCAGACAGGCCCACTAGCCCAGAATCAGCCCTCCAGGTCACTTTGTGCTCAGGAGTCCTATTTGGGTCTTCTTTGACTCCATCTGACATTAGTGGCTGTCGTAGTATACTGCAGCATAACATATTGCCCTAAAACTTCCTGAATTAAAACAATAATCAGTTGGCATTTTTCATGGTTTCATAGGTCATGAATCAGAAAGGGCACAGTGGGGATGGCTTGTTTCTGCTCCACATCATCTGGGACATCAGCTGGAGAGCTCAGGAAGCTGAGGGCTGTAGTCATCTGGAGGCTTGACTGGGGCTGGAGGATATGCTTCTAATGTGGCTCACTCATGCAGCTAGCAAGGCCATGCTGGACATTGGCAGAAGGCCTCAGTTCTCTCCACATGGGTCTCTCCATGGGGTTGCCTAGTGTCTTCATGGGATGGCATCTGGCTTCTTCTAGAGTGAATGATTCAAGAGACCAAAGCAGAAGCTGCAAAGCATTTTATTACCTGAAGTCACATACCATCATTTCCACAGTATTCCATTGGTCACATAAGTCAGCCCTAATTCAATGTAAAAGAGGACTGAACAAAGGCATGAATACCAGGAAGCAAAGATTACTAGGGATCATTTGGGAGGCTGGCTGTCACATTGACAGAATCAAAGCACTCTGCTCTCAGGAAACATCTTAACAAGTCCCACAACCAACAATACTATCTGCTCTGCAAAAACAGAATGATCAAGATCACATGCCTTGTCAACCTTAGCTTTCATGCACACCATAGGAAGTACTGTCCCTCCTATGAGAATACAGAATATTAATTAGTCAAGATAGGCTAGAAAGGATTGATCAACTGTAACAAATAAAACTCCAGATTTCAGTGGCTTAATACAATAAAAAATGTTTTCTCCTTTTAATTAATATTGCATAGAGCAATGAAGGTCAGTGGTCCTGCTGGGAGTCTCGTAAGTGATATATCAGGGATCCATTTTCTGTCCACAACAACCATTGTCATTGGGGAAAGGGAAACAAGAGTGTGGAAGCACTGCCCAGGGTGATTTATAGTCAGACTTGAAAGGAGTGAACATCATTTTTACTGGAGCTCAGTTGCATGGACCCAACATAACTGCAAGGAAAGTTGGGGAATATAGTCCTTCTCAGTGCCCAGGAGGAGGAAATATGATTAGTGGGAATCTAGGCAGCCCACTGATATTTCTGTGCCACACTGAGCTCTCTAAGGGGACCCACTACCTTGATATTGGAGATATCTTTTTAAAACATGTCTTAGCTGAGGGAAGATTGCTGCCATGTCCTGCTTGTCATCTGCTATCCAAGGAGTGGAATGGAGTTGATTCTCCCCTGCAATGTGCATGAGCTGGCCCACTACCAACTGAACGTCTCTGTCACCAACACCAAGACCAGAGAAAACTACTTAGTCTCCAGTTTTCCCTCCAGGGGGGACCTCGTTAAGAAGTGGGTAGATGGAAGCTTCACCATCTGCCTTCGCATCCTGCCTATAGGCCAGACGGTGACCATCCCACCATTCAGTGGATGACCGGACATCTCCCTGCAGGACAAAAGGCAGCTGGATCTCTATGTTAATAGCGCCAACCAGGACATACTATTCAGGGCAAACTGGGTGAAGGACTTAACCAAGCCCTTTCCCCATCAAGCAAGAGGATAATGGAATTATTGTATCAACATGGCTTTGATGATGCCATCAAGTTTTTACTTAAAGAAAGTTGGTTTGAATAGAATGTTTAAAACTTTATAATGCAAAACACATTTCAGACTGTTTTTGATGGAGGTTTCTAATGAAATCTTTTTTTTTCAAAGCCTAAAATAAATGTCTTAGCTGATCATATTAATTCTCTGTTTTAGAACTATTATTCAGGATAAAGACTAAGGTCCATAGCAAGGCATCCACAGCCCTGGACATCTGGCCCTGACTACCTCTCCTGCCACACTCCCAGCTATTGCCACCCTTCCCTCTTCACTTCTGAACTCTTCTCTTCCTTGTGGCTCCGTTCACTGCTTTACATGAGCCTTCGTTCCAATCCTGGCTCTCAGTTGTAAATGACTAAAGCAAGTGCTTTAACCTCTCTAAGCCTCAGTTTCAAATTTATAAAATGCAGAATAATAATAACCACCTCTGAAGATTAAGTGAGAAAACGTATAAAGCACAGCACCTGGAGCATAGGAGTAACTCAATAAATTCTGGTTGTTTAGTTAATTATTCTCCTTCCATTTTGCTATGTTGTCAAGCCAATGTGCTTGAGACTAATAATATACCACATTAATTATTATTATTTAATACAAATTTCCTATTATTTGGAGAGGAAGTTTGACAAAGTGATTGAAATCTTGGATTCAAGCTCAGTCATTTTTCTTGGATTTAATCCCACCTTTACCGCTTTCTTGCTTTGTGAGCTTGGAAAAGTTATTTAACATTTTTTGAATCACAGTTCCCAGGCCTGTTAAGTCTGTTGAGTAAAGATAATAGTTTTACTCATTTCATAGCATTTTTGTGAGGAGCAATTGGTATAATAAATATGAAATACTTTTTAGTTTCTGGTTCATAGTAAAAACTTAATAAATAATAGCTATTATTACTTTCACTACTACACTTAATGAATCCCTACCATGGGCCAAGTACTACTCTAGATATTTTATCCTTAAAATAGTCTCTTTTTTAATGAAAAAAATGTGGAGTTACCAAAAGTTAATTAACTTTCCCAAGATCACACTGCTGTTACATTTAAGTCGAGTCATAAAGACAAGACAGTCTGACCCTGGCATCTGTGTACTTTCCATCATGTCACGATTTCTCCCAAATTCAATGCACACTTCTCCAAATGTATGTGTTCTCAATAAGGGTATCTAATCATAATAAAGGCACATAACTCTGCTATGACTTTAGCAGAACTGAAACCTTGCTTTCTACAATTAGAGTGAATGTAAAGTCTAGAATACAAACATACTCCACTGTAGCATGAGTTCCAAGGGACCCACCCTGACATATCCTTGGAGACATTGCCCATGGATGCCAGGCCAGCTTTTCAGCGCTCCCATAAAGAAGCCAAGGGGCATCATGGGCCCTTTCCAGTTTGGTTGGTATTAGAACTGCTTTAAAAAGTAATCCAAGTTCCCTCTAAACTTGTTATTCAAGAAAACTACATTTGCCCTGCCACAGGCTTTGTTTTGTCAGGACCTGTCCCCTGAAACATTTCAAGTGAGGTCTATGCGCTGCCAGGATCCTCATGTGCAAGTGTAACCATCAGTGGCTCCAGCCACTAAATAATTTAAGGCATGTATTTAAGGCATGATGTGTTCCTGAGTATTCATTTTATTTTGCTTTGTTTACTATGGTGTTTTGGCCTGAACTGGTCAAAATAGATGCTAAAACGTAAAACTTTTTAAAAGAGGAATCTTTGATATGCCCAAGGATTTATCATCCCAGTAATGACTGATGACTTCAGGGTATTAATCTGTTGGCAGAAGTAAATCGAGAAGTGAAAGGCTACCTACCCATCCTTCCCATCCAACTTTAAGTATAACTTCTTTCTTGAGGTCTTCTCTGGCAATTCCAAGTACACAGGGACTATGTGTGGGTTAGCACTGCTCATTCTACACTTAGCTACAGAGTGACTTTGGATATTATTCATTCAATCAATATTTATTGAACACTGTCTATGCCAGACAATGTTCTAGACACTGAGGATACATCAATATGTGAGAAAAAATCTCTCCCTTCCTGGAACTTACACTCTAAAAAAAAAGAGGTAGACACTAAATATATAGGTATTTATAAACATCAGGAGAAAATTAAGAAGTATTCTGTTTTGAGTATCTGCTCTGTTTGGCTTCAATTACAGTCATTTTAACTTTCTAATTATTGTCATTTCAAGTGTATGTACCATGTGTCTTTGTGTCTTCACACAGGTAGTTCTCAGGAAATTATGCCAAATGGGGTTTGGGGGCATCCTTCTTTAAAGAGAAGGAGTATGAACACACCTACCAATATTAATTATATTTCCATTGTAAAGAAATTAAGATATTCACCATAAGAATTTTCTACATATGTAGACTAACTTTGAAGGTAAAAATAAAAATGAATTCATTAGCTATGACTCTAAATTCCTATGCATAAGTATGTTTTGTTTTTTATTTGTTAGGCACCTGAGGTAATAAAATCCTTGAATTCTGAGTTTGATAGCAGTCTTAATAAAAGTAAGATTACAGAAGCAGCAATAAAACCTATCATGCATGATTAAATATGGAGGGGCAAATTAATTTGGCACTGCTTTGACAGAAAATTTCCCTTTGTTGTGCTTATATACCTGTGTTTTGTACCAATGGCTTTTGTGATTCCTTAGTTTAATCATGCCTTTAAGGTGATGAGCTGCACGCGGCTGATAGATTATCAAACTCTAGATGTTTATTCAGGAAATACAGAGAGGTAGGAACAGGCACAGAATCCTGTGCTGCCCGTGGCATTTACATAAAAAAGAAAGCCTAATATTTTGCAAAACATTGAATTGCTCTATGTTTGAGATATTTTCTAAGGACAAATTCTAATTTTGGTACTTTAATAGAATATTTTATATATTTACAACTTAAAATTGAGATTGAAAAAGTAAAGTCTATTATGGGTTAAGGTAAATCCATAGCAATCTAACATTCCACAGTTTCCCTCAAAGTCTACCTTCTATTCCATGAATAGATTTTGAGGTGTATGGAAGACTGTGAGGTGCACAGAACATTGGAGACAAAGAGATGGCAGTCTGCTATGAGAGAGTAAGAAATCCAGAATAAGAGGAAATGTTAACATCTCTTTTACTGTGATGATTAAGAGTCTGTGCTTATCACTGGCATGAAATGTGCTGTTAAATCACTTTTGGAGGGACTTCCCTGGTGGTGCAGTGGTTAAGAATCCTCCTGCCAATGCAGGGGACACAGGTTCGATCCCTAGTCTGGAAAGATCCCACATGCCACGGAGCAACTAAGCCCATGTGCCACAACTATTGAGCCTGTGCTCTAGAGCCCGTGAGCCACAACTGCTGAGCCCACGTGCCACAACTACTGAAGCCCGTGCACCTAGAGCCCGTGCTCCACAACAAAAGAAGCCACTGCAATGAGAAGCCCCCGCGTTGCAACGAAGAGTAGCCCCTGCTCACCGCAACTAGAGAACACCTACGTGCAGCAATGAAGACCCAACGAAGCCAAAAATAAATACATAAAAAATAAATTAATTTTTAAAAATCACTTTTGGAATACAATTTTACAAGTTTATATGCATGATGACATAATTATGATAAAATGTAATTAATGAGAGGAGAACACAAATTTATGTTTTTATGTAATATATAAGGCAGTTACCTAAAGATGAGTTGGTAGAACTAATAGTTACCTGCTTCAGTGTTTGGCAGTTATGCTGTGTTTTACTGTAAAATAAACAATGTCCATATAGACTTTTGTCTTGTCCAAGTGTGGTCTTTCTAGTTCCTTTCTTATATGCATTGATCAAAGAAACCTTAGTCAATGTCAGCTCTCAGAAAATACAAGATGCTATCTAGGTTCTAGCCCAATTTGTGGGAAAATGACAAATAACTTTTTTGTGTGTTTATATCTGCAATAATACTTTAAATTCACTTTGATTTACTTTCATTTGGATTGTTTCAATGATGCAGGATTTCCCTGGATTTCATGAAAAATGAAAGTGGATTACTTTTTAAAGCAGTTCTAAAACCAACCAAACTGAAAAGGGCCGTGATGCCCCTTGGCTTCTTTGTGGGAGGGCTGGAAAGCTGGCCTGGCATCCATGGACAATGTCTCCAGGGATATGTCAGGGTCGGTCCCTTGGAAACAAGTAAAATTCATACATTCATTATTGGTGCATTCATTCATCCCTATATTCATCCAACAGACAATAAGGGAGCATGAAATATAGTCTAGGAATTCTGGCAGATGCAAAGATGAATCATCCACACATGCATAATCTAATGGGAGCTGGGAGAAGCAAAAAATAGAATTAAGTATAAAACAATGCGGAAAGCATTAAGTACCTTAAAAGTTGAACATGCCTTGGCAAGGACCAATGCCTGTTCTCACTACCACTAAACGCTAAGCTTGCCTGAAGGATAAAGAGCTTTTGTCCAGCAAGAACCCAGAGGTAAATGAGAACATTCAAAGGCAGGGAGGGAGGTAAAAGAACAGATAAACAAAGGGAAGAAGGAGGAAAGTGTTAAACGTGAATATATGAGAGGGGAGAACTTACAGTACAAGGCGACAGGAGAATAGCCCAAAAAGTTCACAGGATGAAAATGAAGACTGCAAAGGTAGGTTATCAGAAAGAGAAGGTACTGGAATCCATTACATTCATAACAGGCTTTTCCCATGAGACTTCAATTAACTTATGCCAACTCAAGATGATTTATAAGAGTTAGGGCAACTAGTAGATGGAGGGGGGTTTCTGGATCTAGCATGAGTTTAAATAAAAAGAATAAATTATTAAAGTTTACATTATCATAATTACAAAAGAATAAAAGAAATGTTAAAGTTATTCACAGGAAACCATCTTAAAGGTGGTGAGATGATATATAATATTTGCTAAGTGGAAAAACAAAGCTATCCCTATAAATGGAGTTTTTCTCCATTTCCTCCTAATTTCTCCCTTCTCTGTTTCTCTCTCCTAAACTTCAGTCACCTGATAAACTCATAAGCACCTCTGAGTACTTCAATACTTTCTCTTGGAAGCATCTCAATCAGTAAAAGACAAATGTCTCATTGTTATTTTCTTTTAAAGATAAAATCTTGAGACACAAATAAAACTGTATTGAGGTAATTCTCGACATGACCAGGAGCCAAAACTTCACTCCATTAGGGCATTAAGCTTGGCTCACAGAGGGTCCCATAGGATGGAGGTCCTGAGCCCTTCTGGACAGTGTCCAGCAGGGTCTTTGTGCCTCATACTTGTGACTCGCTTGGCAGTTCAAATGCATTCAGATCCTCTCTACACTCCCTACGGCCCAAGTTTATTCAACGTTCATAAACTCAGATCTTGTGGCATTTGGGGGATTTTAAAATAGAAGATCTTTGAGTGCTTGTGTTTGTGTGTGTGTGTGTCCTGTGTAATGCTGTGGTCAAACAAATTATGTGGAAGGCATATGAGACAACACACTTAGCAAATAAAATCACTGGATTTCTCAGCATGCGTATGGATACATATGGCATAGGTTCTTAAGTGTGTGCTTTTTGGATGAGATTTTTTTTCCTGGCCTTTTGTTTCTTTCTGAAAACTCATTCTCAAGCTCTTATGGACTCCCATTCTAGAACAGAATGCAATCCTAATGGAGATTATAATGAATGTTTGATACAGCAATAAACATTATTCCACTGAGACCCTATGTGGAGCCTATTCATGAAGTAGGAAAGAGATGAGTTTTATTCTCATGTCATATTTAAAAATACAGATAGTCTTATGCTAGACCAAATAAGCAAGCAGACATTTTGCAGCTTTAATTTTAACCCCTAGCATGGGAGATGGAAGGGGGGACCACTGAGCCTATAGTGCTTGGCAAATAGTAGAGAATAAATGAATGAATGAGATTTATGTTTATCTTCTGGCTTTTGACAGTTGAGCTCTTCAAGCATATTATCAGGATCCTACTTCTACTGCTTTAATGCAGTCTTAAATGGGCAAAATACAGTGGTCCTTCTCTTCTGAAGAATAAGACCACCAGTCCTCACCTTCAGTCCCAAGGTAGTAATCCAGTCAGCTAACACACTTAGTGAAGGCCTGCTCTGTGCCAGGCACTGTTTAGAAAATGCAGAGCTGAATAAGATATTGCAAGTCTCTGCTCTTAGAGTGTCTGTGAGACAGTGGAGGACAGAAGGTGGTAAACAGTGGGTTGTATACCACATATGTCCAACATTCAACAAGACAAACCAATACTCAACATCATTTGTTATTCGGGAAAGGAAGATTACAACAGAGATACCACTGTACATATTAGAATGGATAAGTCTCTTTTAAATGACAATACCAATTGCTGGTGAGAATACGGAGCAACAGGAACTCTCATTCATTGCTGGTAGTGATGCAAAATGGTACAGTCCCTGGAGTTTGGCAGTTTCTTAAGGAGCTAACTAGTCTTATCCAGCGACTGCACTTCTAGATATTTATTCCAACTGGTGTCAGACTGTAGGTCTATACAAAACCTAAATGTGAATCTTTATAACAGTTTATCAAAATCACCAAAATCTGGAAGCAACTGAGATGTCCTCCAATAGGTGAAGGGTAAGCAAACTGTGGTACACCCACACAACACAATATTCAGTGAGAAAAAGAGTGAGCTACCGTGCCATGCAAAAACATAGATTTATTTCACTAATTGTATATCACAAAGTGAAAGAAGCCAGTATGAAAAACTACATTCTGAATGATTTTTATTTACATGATGTTCTGGAAGAGGCAAAACCATAGAGATGGTAAACAGGTCAATGACTGTAAATCTAAAGCTATTCTTAAATAAAAAGTTTAATTAAAAAAAAGACAACCTATAGAAGAGGAAAGATTTGGGGAAAAGATAATAATTCCTTTTTAGACATGTTATATTTGAGGTGTCTATGAAAGGTCTAGGTGGAGATATGCATTTATTCACTTATTTAACATATACTCATTGAATATCTACTATGTACTAGACACTGCTCTATGCATTATACAAAACAAAATCCCTGTTTTCATCAAACTTATAGTGAAAAAGACAAATGTATAGTAAATAATTATAAAATAGGCATACTATTACCCACCAGTAAGTGCTATGAAGGATGGTGACATGAATGGGTATTAGAGGGGACATGATACATAGGTAACAATTAAGTCTGTGGGCTTATAATTGAACATAGGTGTCTAACGAGGAGACAGAGATCATTCCAGAGCCTAAAAAACCCCAAACAACTCTGGTTGCTCAAGTTGGTTCCATTCCAAGGTGATCTGAACTAGCCAGTGATATTGTAAAATAGGTTAGAAACCATTTCTTCTTTGGAGAAAAGGAAGGTCCAAATCCCTTGGCTCAAGAGTGATCCCGAGTACTGGCAATCAAGGCTGTGGATCTGGATCTCAAATATGCTGGAAAAGCTTGACCTGTTCTTCAGGACAGGGTCTGCAGATTCATGTGGACTCTAACTAGATAAAATGATTGTTCATAATTGTTATTGAGATTGACCCTGCTGTCCCTTATAAAGAAATGCAGGGGGTTTATGGAATATGTTTATCCATTCATCCATCCATCCATCTGTCTCCATCTTTCTATCCATCTATCCAAATATCCATTTATTGTTTTCACAAAAATTATTGGGCACCTACTATAGATTTAGTATTCGGCAAAGTACTGGGTGGGGTGGGGGGAAGGCATACACTGGCAAGATTCAGTCGTCTTTGCTTTCAGGAAAGTATAATGTAGATGGCAAGACAAGACTTAACATGGGGAAATTGAAGTAAACCAGACTGAAAGAGATGTCTTTTTGTAGTTTAAGTCATGACTGACCAAGTATTATGCTGGGAATATCACTAATTAAGATGTTAGCAAAATTCTTCACAAAGGTATGGCCTGGATTGGCTCCATATCAGCTTGCTTAAGTTTTGAATTCTGTTTACGATAATCTTGCTTTGAAATTGACACCCTAGTTTTGAAGTCCTTGCTCCAGCTTGATCAAGGCTCACAATATTTCTTCTCTCCCTTTTTGGTTGAAGGTGAGGCAATCCCAGTGCTACCTATAGGCTCAGCCCAGCCTAAGTATGGGGCCAGTTCTCATGTAAATGGCATCAGTTCACTCAAGGTCTAGATTGTCTCTGACGGCCCATGACATACTCATCCACTGGTCTGTTTTTCCCTACTTACAGCTCTTGAAGGAAGTAGAGAAAACCTAGAAAGTATAGGGTCAGCCTTCTCCATGCAGTTTCTGGGGGCCCAGTGGTCCAAGGGCATAAGGGAAGATCTACTGTTTCATCCCTCATTTTCTACACTCCATGAGAGCTACCCACTATCCTTTTTTTTTTTTTTTTGCGGTACACAGGCCTCTCACTGTTGTGGCCTCTCCCGTTGCAGAGCACAGGCTCCGGACACGCAGGCTCAGCGGCCATGGCTCATGGGCCCAGCTGCTCCGTGGCATGTGGGATCTTCCCAGACCGGGGCACGAACCCGTGTCCCCTGCATCGGCAGGCGAACTCTCAACCACTGCGCCACCAGGGAAGCCCCCATTTAAAGGATTTTTAATATTGAATTTGCACTCTACTTTTTTTTAAGGAGAGAGTCCGTTGCATAACATGGGGTACATCTGTATACAGTTACACATTACAGAGGTACACAGACGTGTGGCTACACAGTTATGCCTATAGTTTAGTAATTTAAGGTAAAATATAGGGCATTCCCCTGAAGAATTCAACTTTAATAATTTGGGGAGATTGTTTTGTTTAATTTTATCCTGGCAGGATTACGGGTTGGAGGTTGTTGACACGTTAGCATATTTTTAACTTGAGTGGATGTTGCAGCTGTCTGAGAATACACTGTTTGTTTTTTTCCTAAATTAAGAGGCTCAAATGTAATTTTTGGTCTCCTTCAATGCCTCAGTGCTTTTATATATTCTGCACAAGTGCCTCAATGTTCCATTCTAACTATAAAATATAATAATGCATTAAAGGGAGGTGATAACGTTTATCATAAAGTTATAGTTTTTCCACTTTGCTTACAAAATCTATTTAAGTTAGCACAAAGCATAGTTCCTTTATAATGTTTATGTTCATAGTAAAAGCATATAAGTATTCCATCCACTGAACTGGTTCATAAAGAGAATGTTACAGGAAGGGATAGTTTAGGTAACATCAGTACATATGTGTAAACCCCATATAACTTAGGCCATAAATTTTCAGGATCTCAAACTCTTTGTGCTGAGAGTTCATACAAACTTATTAATGAGATCAGAAGACAGCACCTGCTGGCACCTCCTCCCCTGTAATTATTATACTGGTGGAGTTCCTGCTTTACCTCTAAGAAAATGGAGTTTAATTAAATTACAGCTCTAGATAATTAATTAAATCACCTAGAAGGAAAAATTAAATGTGAAAAATGCAGCTAATCATCTAAATCTTTACTATCCACTATGATAGCCATAATCCCACTATAGCTACAGAGCCCTGGAAATGTGGCTACTCTTATTTGAGCTGTGTAAAACAGACACCAATTCCCAAGACTTCATATTAGAAAGAATACAAACTAACTCATCAATAATTTTTACAGTGATTACATATTATAGTAATATTTTGAATACATTGGATTAAAAATACATATTATTGAGATTAATTTCATGGGTTTTTTATTCTTTTAAATGAGGCTACAAGAAAATTTTAAATTACATATGTGGCTTACATTTATATCTATAGGATAATGCTCCTCTACATGTTTCCAAATCCTGCCTTCTTCATAATCCATGGGGGGGAAAAATAACTGGTTGATTATCTGCCAGTTATAGTTTGCTTATTACAGTGATTAAGAACATAGATTATGGGGCTTCCCCGGTGGCACAGTGGTTGAGAGTCTGCCTGCCGATGTAGGGGACACGGGTTCGTGCCCTGGTCTGAGAAGATCCCACATGCCGCGGAGCAGCTGGGCCCGTGAGCCATGGCCGTTGAGCCTGCGTGTCCAGAGCCTGTGCTCCACAACGGGAGAGGCCACAACAGTGAGAGGCCCTCATACCACAAAAAAAAAAAAAAGAACATAGATGATGAAACCGGAATGCTTGTCTCTACATTCTGACTCTACATCTTCATAGTTACCTACTTATCTTTGCTGAGTCTTAGTTTTCACAGCAGGAAAATGGGGGTTATAGGGGCACCTGCCTCAGATAATTTATTAGGAGGACTTAATGAGGTAATTCACATAATGATTTTAGCAGAGTGCCAGCCTTGTGTGGTAATCAAGAGCAGACAATTTTTGTTTAGACGGAGTTGAATTTTTTAAAAATTTGAATTTGATTGCCTGTAGGCGGGGCATATATTCTCCAGTTTAGCCACATGCCCAGCCATTCTTTACTGTTTATACACAATTGTTTGAATTGTCCCTGTCCTGGGGACATTTAAATTTGTAAAAGTGCCATGGAATTATTCAAAACAAACACTTTTATCACCAGATCAGAGGAACTGCAGGCTAAATAGGGATACTAACCAATCAAAAATGCACATGCTTCTATTAGTGATTCTATCTATCTATCTGTCTATCTACTATATTCAAAATGTGCCTCTCATTGAGTTCCACACGCACAACCCAGTGATCAAAATTGCTAGCATTAAATTATATTATCATGGCCCAAAGTTATCTGAAGTATTCTTCACCAAACATACCAACAGTGGGTTTTACAGCAGACCTGAGAGGTAAACCAACTAAAGTTCTCCAAGCCCAAAGAAGGAGGGAGGAAGTTAGCATGTTAAAATATTCTATGTTAATGAATGAGATAACTAGTATCCATTTAGGCACAGTTGATAGCTGAGGCAATCATGCAGTTAATTAAAATATCCAGATAGTTTATAAAACATTGCTATGGTGTTAGAGATCAGATAATGTTATTACTTCACTTCTGCTTTCTCTTCCTTTATTCTTATCATAAACACATGGGAGCACAATCCACATACAGAGTATGTCCCTTCAGACAAAATCCCTAATCTCCTTGAACACTGAATTCTATTCAAAATGACCTACAAGGCCCTAAACGGCTGGCTCACTCCTTACCTCTTACCACTTCCCTAGTTCAGTCTGACTGTGCTGTAGCCACTCTGGTTTCCCAACTGCTCTCTGAAAGTCCAAGTCTGTTCCCACCTCTAGGCCCTTGCACATACAGTTCCCTCTGCCAAATACTCTTTCCCTAGATACCCACCTTTCTCCCTGGCTTGTCCTTGGCCTCTGGCCACCTTGTCTAAGACTGTATTTATTCATCATTGCAATCCTAACATGGTTTTTCTTTCTCTCACATTAGTTTTCACACAGGATGTATTATTATCATTCTGCACATTTTACATATTTTTCTTTTTTAAAATTATCTGTATTCCTGCTAGAATGTAAACCCCACGAGAGCAAGGATTTTCATTCATTTTGTTCATTGTTGTATTCTTAGGGCTTAGAAAAATATAAAATATAATAAATAATGATAATTGTTAAGAAATAAGATAATGTAGAAAACAGAGAAAAGAGGTGCATGTGAAGGATAAAGTGTTGGCCTAGAGGGCCTCACTGAGAAGGTGCATTTGAGGAAACATCTGAAGGTCAGGGAACATTCAGGGGCGAGCATCAGAGGAAAAAAATTCAGGGCTTCCCTGGTGGCGCAGTGGTTGAGAGTCCGCCTGCTGATGCAGGGGACGCAAGTTCATGCCCCGGTCCCAGAAGATCCCACATGCCGTGGAGCGGCTGGGCCTGTGAGCCATGGCCACTAAGCCTGCGTGTCTGGAGCCTGTGCTCCGCAACGGGAGAGGCCACAACAGTGAGAGGTCCACATACCACAAAAAAAAAAGAAAAAAATGCAAAGACTCTGAGTAGAAGCAGACCTGACATGTAGATCCTACATACATTGCTCATGAATCAGAAGACTTAACATGGTTAAAATGGTAATATTCCCTGGCTGATCTGCAGTCTCAACAAAATCCCTATCAGAATCCCATCTGATTTCTACATATAAATTGACAAGCTGATTTTACTATTCATCTGAATTTGTAAGGGACCCAGAGTAGCCAAAGCAATTTTGAGAAAGAACAAAGTAGGAGCGTTCATATTTCCTTATTTCAAAACTCACTACAAAGCAACTGTAATCAAGACAGTGTGGTACTAGCACAAGGACAGACATTCAGATCAATTGAATGGAATTGAAAGTCTATAAATAAATCCATACATCTATGGTCAACTGTTTTTAGACAAAATTTCCAAGATGATGCAATGGGGACACAATAGCTTTTCAACAAATTGTGCTGGGACAACTGGGTAGCCCCATGCAGAAGAATTAATTTGGACCCTTATCTCACACCATATGTAAAAACAAACTCAAAATATATCAAAGACTTAAAATAAGAGTTAAAACTACATACCTTAGAAAAAAATAGAGGGGTAAACCCTCATGACCTTGGTTTGGGCAAAAAATTCTTAGACATGACACCAAAAGCACAAGCATCAAAAGAAAAATAATAGGTAAATTTGACTTCATCAAAATTAAAAACTTTCACTTTTCAAAGGATACCATCAAGAAAGTGAAAAAACAATCCACAGAATGGAAGAAAATATTTGCAACTCATATATCTGATAAGGTACTTTTATCCATAATACATAAAGAACTCTTACAACTCAACAGTAAAAAGGCAACCCAGTTACAAAGTACTCAAAGGATATGAATAGACATTTCTCCAAGGAAGATATACAAATGGCCAATAAGCACCCAAAATGATGCTGGAAATCATTAGCCATCAGGGAACAACAAACTAAAACTATAAAGACATGCCACTTCATAGCCATTAAGTTGGCTATAATCAAAATTACTAACAACTAATAACAACTGTTTGTGAGGATATAGAAAAGTTGAAATCCTCATACACTGCTGGAGACAATATAAAATGGTGAAGCGAGTTTGGAAAAGTCTGGCAGTTCCTCAAAAGATTAAACACAGAGTCACCATATGATTCAGAGTTCTACTCCTGGATACATATGTAAGAGAAATTAAGACAGATGTCCACACAGAAACTTAAACACAAATGCTTATAGCTGCCTTATTCACAATAGCCCAAAGGTGGAAACAACCCAGGTGTCAATTACTGATGAAAAGAGAAACAAAATATGGTATATCCATACAGTGGAATATTACTTGGCCATAAAAAAGAAAGGAAGTACTGATACATGCTACAACATGGATGAACCTTGAAAACACGATGCTAAGTGAAAGAAGCTAGTCACAAAAGATAATATATATATTCCACTCATATGAAATGTCCAGAACGGGGAAAGCTATGTTGACAGAAAGTAGGTTAGTAGTTGCCTACAGCTAGGAGGAGGGGGTTGGGAGAATAGGGGGTGAGAGCTAAAAGTGTATGAGATTCATTTTGAGAGTGTTAAAATACTCTAAAATTCACCATGGTGATGGTTGCACATATCTGTGAATACACTAAAATCCACTGAATTTTATACTTTACGTGGATGAATTGCATGTTTGTGAATCATTTCCCAATAAAGCTATTTTTAAAAGCATATCAGTTGACTCATCATAAGCACTTAGAATAATAAAAATGTATTCTATGTGAAAGGTCAATCTTCAATGCAACTCTACATTTTAAGTCTCCAGCATGATTATATTAAGCATAATTCCAATATCTACCTTACACTTTCCAGTTGCTCTTCTAGATCTTCCTAACATGTCATAATGATAATAAGCTATAATAGTTCTGCATTATGCCCTGCCAAAGCTCTCTGAGTCCTGGAATTCAGGGGTTCAGATTTCCTGGCAAGTAGCAGGTTCACACTAAACATACATTGAATAAAACTGGGGTCAATTTCCTACATTTTTATCAGTGGTGCTGTGCATAGGAGACTGGATACTTAGATACAGAAAAGTCAAGTCTAGAGTTAAAAGGAGGCAAAGTGATTTTATTTTAATGCTTATAGTTAGCATTACTCACTTACAAATAATGAAAAATGCTTCTGGGGTGAAAAATTGATAAACATAGCCAACATTGAATGAAGTGATTAATGATGTTCCTTCAATAGGAACCCAGAGGTTGCCACAAAGACAAACTTCTAAGATATATTTATTGTCTGAAAATATGCAAAGGTAGCCTTTTTAGTTTTGTTTAGTATGGGTATTCAGATGGAATGACATTGCCCAGTTGATCAATTTGTTAACCAGAAACCCCCTTCAAGAGGGCAGTGCTAGAATGTTGCCTCTTTGAAGACTCCTTGAAGTTTCCCTGCCCATACAGATGCTGCGAATCAAATGCAGCACCCAGGTGTTGTGCAGTTCCAAATGGGTAGCACATTAGAGCTTAAAAACTTACATGACTCATACCTCTTGGTGTTGCCCATGCCTAAATCCACTGTTGTCCAGTTCTAGGTCATCATTAGGTTTCTGCTTGGCTGATGGCTTAAGCTCAACCCCACAGATAAGTCTAGAAAGCTTAGTATGCAAACCTCTCTTGGTATAAGAAGGGGCAGGGAAGGAATTCCCATTTTTTTAATGTCTCTATATGAGAAAGAGAAACTTTGTCCAATAAGTTCAGCTTTAGACTATTTTACATATGATTTTGGAAAAATATACTTTTTGCACAGCTGTCTTGGGATGGTTCATCTATGTTGGTGGGGGAGTCGGGGTCTGGGAGAGGGTGATTATGGTGACACTTGGTATCCTATGGTCATGGATTGCAACAGTTGATTCTGTTCTACAGAAAAATCTGTTAATTTTAATTGACTATGCCTCCCAGGCATCCTAATACATGATCTGGAATCCTGACACCTTAACTTAGCAGCTGCGTGATACTAAGCAAGTGACTCAACCTCTCTGAGCCTCAGGTTACTCCTCCGTAAAATGACAATAATAATTGTACCAATTTCTTTGGGATATTATGGGGATTAAATGGATTTGTTCATATAAAGCCATTTATACAAGTTAATTCACACAAATTCTACTCTCAAACAACTTAAATTCAGAAGAAGAGAGAAAGGCAGACATAATTATAAACTCAAACCAGAATCTTATGAAGTTATAGAATTTGCAACTCATTTAACCCTTCCCCTAGAAGACAAAACATTAAACCCATAAAAGAAAAGATAAAATAATTCAATTCTATTAAAAAAAAATCTGTGTGTGGCAAAAACTTCCATAAGTAAAACCAAAACGAAAAAGATTACTAACTGGGGAACATATGTGTAACACATACTTCTTTAAAACACAACGAGCTTATATAAATAAATAATAAATATACCAACAAACTAGTGCAAAAAAAAAATGCGCAAAATGCATTAACAGGGCTTCCTGGTGGCACAGTGGTTGAGAGTCCGCCTGCCGATGCAGGGGACACAGGTTCGTGCCCCGTTCTGGGAGGATCCCACGTGCCGCGGAGCGGCTGGGCCCGTGAGCCATGGCCGCTGAGCCTGCGCATCCGCAGCCTGTGCTCTGCAACGGGAGAGGCCACGGCAGTGAGAGACCCGCGTACCGCAAAAAAAAAAAAGTGCATTAACAGAAAATTCACCAAAAAAAGAAGTACAAATAAATGGCTCTAAAACATATTAAACTATGCTCAAACTCATTCCTAATCAGGGAAATGCAAATTGAAACTACACAGATACTATTTTGCACCTACCAAGGAGGCAGGTAGTTTATGTGAAACAATGCTTTCATACACTGCTTAGTACAACTTCTATGGACGTAAGTTTGGCACTATCCAAGAAATTATAAATGAACATACCATGTGACCCAGCAATTCCACTCAGAAATTTATGCTGCAGATACACTTAATATTTCCACAGTGATCAACATGGAAGGTTAGTCCTTATAGCATTACAACATTTGCATATTTAAAATATTTAGAAATGACACTATATGACTGTACAGTTGTACAGTGGTACAACTTTTCTTGGGAACAGTATGGATATTTACTTTTAAATATATAATCCATGTATGTATGATGTGAAATAAGCATCCATTTTGATGGAGTAATTTCATTTCTAAGACTGGTCCCATAAAAATAATTAAAATATACACTGAAGATAAATATAGGAGCTCATATACCCCATATACTATAAGCTCTGTGTTGGAAAGACTATGTCTGCTCTCTTCACAACTGGATCCCCAGTGCCTAGCACAGCAGTGGTAAAGAGTGGAGCTCAATAACATTTATTTAATGGATGAATGAATGTACACATACAAAGGTTTATGTGCAAGGATGTCCACTCCAGTGTTTTCATCATTGTGAACAGCGGAAATCCTCAACATCCATCTGCAGGAGGCTGTTTAAAGCTGTCCATTCCACTTAGAACAGAATCCACGCTCCCCCCATCATCTATAAAACATCTATGACCTGGTTCCAAGCCATGCCCAATTCTCGTCTCCCACCCTTTCCCTTGTATATACTCCATTCCAGACACAATGCTCTCCTTGCTATTTCTCAAACAAGCCATGCATGACCTCCCCTGTTTCTTCTGTCTGGACACTCTTCTCCTTGATATGCACATGGCTTTCCAAGTCTCAGCTCAATACCAGCTGCTCAAGAGCCCTGGCCAGCCCATCTAGAATAGCAATCCCAGTCCCTTCATCTTGCCCTCCTAACCTTGCTAAATTTTTTTTTTTCCTTTACTCCTAGAGCAATACCTGGTAAGAATCATTGAAACTGTTGAAAAATAATTTACAGGCAGCCCTCACTATACGCAGGTTCCGTCCAGGGATTCAACCAACCACGGATCTGGAACCCATGGATACCGAGGGCCAACTGTACTACAACATTTTGTAAAAGGTATCCATGGATTTTGGTATCTGCAGGGATCCTGGAATCAATCCCCTGAGAATACAGAGGGCCGATTATAATGTCTAAAAAAAAATCAGGCTTTGTTACTCATAATATGAATGCGCACCAAAATGCCAAGGAAGCATCTTATCTCTCTAGTGAGGCTGGTAACATATTTCTCAATGTAAACTTATCTAGGAGTAGACACAGGCCTTTCAGGTTAAAAAAAAAATGGCTAGACCTGCTGATGCATGTGTGGGTAGTCAACCTGCAGAAGCACTCAGTTTTGCATTTTTTTTAGTTGCAGATATGGGAAGATAAATGATAGTATATTCCCTTTTTTAAATTCTGAAGACAGCTCTGTAGATCAACACACAGACCCCCACATATAAATAACTTTCATACTTTAAAATAAAATGCATATTAACTAAATACAGTAGAAATAGTGAAAAATATTAGGAAATTAATATTTGATAGGAAACAGGATAAAATCAAGCCACCTTTGAATTTGTGTTTTCTAGATTCACATCAGCAAGACCTCAAGCCAAGTGGGTTTCATTTACACTGTTTACCTTTCCTTCAATTAAGATGAGAGAATTGATTTAAAATATGAATTCCAGGCAATCCTTTTCTTCATAAATATTAAAATGCCAGCAATATTGAAATAATTAAGGCTGAACTGAAACATGATGGTTTCCAAGTTGCAGCGCTTCCAGTGGTAAAACCTTGATGTTCCCTTACCAGGTCAGAAGAGCATCCTTGCAGAAATTGGGTTCAGATTATTACAGTCACGTCCCAGTATCAATAGACAATCAAGTTCATACAGGAACTTCACAACTTCGGCGGTCACTCTCTTAAAGAAAAATAAGTATGCTCTTGTTAGTCCTGAGCTCACAAGTAATCATTTAACTAATGTTAAATAAACCAGTCTTCAAGGGGAGTAATCATATGGTTAAACGTTTTTTTTTTCCTGATTGCTTTTACATCAGAATTAATGAAAATCCTACTTGGGAACCCCAGCCAAAAGTTTCCACCTTGAAGGCTTTTTAAGAGAACTCAAATGATATTGGTCAACCAACAAGGATCTACTGTATAGCACAGCATACTATACTCAATATCTTGTAATGACCTATAATGGAAAACAACCTAAAAAAGAATATATATACATATATATATATGTATATTTACGTACTTATATATATATAATTGAATCACTTTGCTGTACACCTGAAACTTACACAGCATTGTAAATCAACTGCATTTCAATAAACATTTTTAAAAAAGAACTCACAGCCTCATTCCCCACCTTGGGCAAGCTCCACCTGGGTTCAGCGGAGGTGACCTGCTCCGTCCTGAGCTCCCAGATGGGCCTCAAGTAATGGTGCAGATGAATTACACCCCCCACACACATCCACATTCACTCTTACACTCATACACATGATTCTTAAGAGGCACCAGGTGAACCTTCCTCTTCTCATTTTACGTACAGAAAATTTGAGGTTTGCAGAGAGAACAGCATCCTTCTCCTGAGTGTGAGAAAGTTCTGGAACACTTGGAAGAGCAGAGTAAGAGACTTCCAGACCCAAGCACTGGATAAGGAACAGGAAAAGGGTTGGGACTAATCAGAACTGGGGTGGTTCCCTTAATAATAGATATTGCTTTCATGATGATAAGAAAACATTCCAAGAAGTTGCAAGGGAGAGAAAAGGAGAAGAAACTCTCTCTCCCCTCTCTGTCCTCTGAAGGAAGCAGCCGCAGCTCCTTGCAGAACGACAACCCTGAGGATACAGCAGTTGTCTTCAAATCTGTGACCATAAAAAATCATTATCTCTGTGAAATACAGCAATTTGGGAGATAATCAAACGGTGACCAGGGGGCAGAGCTGCCAATCTGAAGGATTATGCTCTCTCGCCCCGCCTGCGCCTGACCTTCCTGGGAGCCAGCTGTCGGCGCAGCGAAGATGCCCAGCCACTCCGGGCACACTCATTAGGCTGCCTTTGGTGCAGGAGCATTTGCATAACACCCCGGCTTTCTTAATTAGTACTTCATTTCTCCCTTGACTTATTTTGTGGCTAAGTTCACAGTCTCCCCTCCTGGATTCTCTTCCCCTTGCTGAAATGTACCAGGGGTTAGAGCAGGTGGGCTGGGAGCAGGAGAAGGAAAAACGAACAGGACTTGCAAATGAAGACACTGGTAATTCGAAATTAATATTTTCAGATCTGTGTCAGGTATCTTCATGGAAAAACTAGGAAAAGAGATTGCTTGGGGAGAAATTTATCCTGGCAACTTCTGATTCTACTATACACCCATGGGCTGTGGGAGGGATATGCCGGGCACATCCATTGGCCTCTTCTGCACCTTGACTTAGAACACATCCTCTTGGGGGTAACGAGCCTTTGGTTTTAGATTTTCAAAATTAACATGAATTCCATCAGAGGGAGGGATCATGTCTATCCACTAATCAGCTGAGCTGGTCTCAAATTCTAATGAGGGGTTGGTGCATCTCTTCCTAGCAGTTCTATACATTTCCAGTTTCTTCCCCCAAACTCTCCCTGGCTGGATTATTCTATACAAGGGAAATGAAAATAGCAGCAAATATATTCAACATGTGATTATTACAATTCTCCATTATGGAGAATTCATATCCAAACAAGATCAAGCTACTCTTCTCTTGAAGCTAGGATTTATTTTACCTGATCTGAAGAGTAGAAATGCCTCAGCTTCCCCACTTAGTGGCTATAGCCCGGGAGAACAGAGAATCTTGAATTCTGCTCAGGAAGAGCAGGCAGATTCTGTTATGGGCCCAGGAGACACCTGATGGTTTCCTAGAAGAAAATAGAAAGTAACCATTATTAAAAGCCATAATAGGTGATACTGAACTTAGTTCTGAGATGTATGAATCACATCAATAGATATCATTGTTATGCACCTGAAACTATCACAACATTGTTAATTGGCTATACTCCAATATAAAATTAAAAGTTTTTTTAAAATAATAATAATTTCTAAAAAGCCTCACTTATTTTAGCATCCACTGTATTCCTTTCATTTCTTTAAATATAAATTTTAACTCTATAAAGTAAATCATTCTATGTGCACTACAATACTCAAAGGAAATTTTTTCAACCAAATATCTAATAAAACTTGATCCTTATGGAAAGGAGAATGTTGGACAGAGTGGACTAGGACGGTAATAAGAAAGTATAAATCCTCATAAGCTGCAGTCTAGTTGAGGAGAAAAGACGCAGGCGCTAGCAGGGTGATAGCTATTGCGTGGCAATGAAGGAATGAAGGTGTCTTGGCCAGGGGCTTTGTAGCCTTACTGGAAATGGGAGTTCATCTGCTGTTTGCTCTTATAATGTGAGTCCTAGGATCACTAAGTAGAATATATTTATGGCCACATCCCGTCTCTGCATGTGTATGTAACATAATATTTCCTTTCTGTCTCTCAGTTTCCTCATCTTCAAAATACACATGAACCCAATCTACCACCAGTAGTCGTTAGAGGATTTACCTGATGCTTCTCGATACCAGTAAAAAGATTAATTGGTGAATGTCATGTATATAAAATATCCCAAATTTTATTCTTTATTTCCATGGTTAAGAAGGCGCTAAATGAAAAGCTAAAACCTAAAACCAGAATCTTTAAGCATGGCTGCCTAAGGAAAGAAGTCTTTAAGGCAGACTTTTTAGTTATTTCAGCCATTAAAAAAAATAATAACTGACAAAGTATTCAGAGTGAGCTAGTGTATGTAGTAATAATCTGAAACAAAATTTAGTAAAAGTTTATTTTTTTAACTAGAAATGTATTAGATGATGTTTATGGGGGGGCAGAGGTTTGCCTACTTGAAGCTTGTATTAAAATTAAAATGCATTTTGGCTGCATTTGTGCTAAACATTTTAATTTGTCATGATCCATTTGAAAATTGTTAACCTATTTTTCTTTAAATACGACTCGTTTCCTCCTTCAGTGAGCTCTGTAACTAAGCCAACATAAAGTTTATAGCTTCAGTGTAAACAGTATCTTGACACTACAGAGGGAAGAAGTACTTTAAAAAAAAACTCATGCAACCCCAAACCAGCTGAATCTATTTTGCTATAACTATTAAAGCACATACACACATAAATAAAACGAGACTTTGAACATTAATTAAAGAAAGGAAACGTTTCAACTCCAAACCATTATTTCGGAGAATTCTGAATTCTATGTCAAAGGACATAATTTTTTATTTTTTTTTTTGCGGTACGCGGGCCTCTCACTGTTGTGGCCTCTCCCGTTGCAGAGCACAGGCTCCGGACGCGCAGGCTCAGCGGCCATGGCTCACAGGCCCAGCCTCTCCGCGGCATGTGGGATCTTCCCGGACCGGGGCACGAACCCGTGTCCCCTGCATCAGCAGGCAGACTCAACCACTGTGCCACCAGGGAAGCCCCGGACATAATTTTTTTAAAAAAACTTATGCCTTTTAAAAAAATGCTAATACACATTCAGAATTTTCCTGTCCAGACCATTTTTCTTAAAATGTAAAATTTATAAATTATAATTATGTGGACAATATATATTTTTCATTATACATATGTATATACTTATATTTAGAATAAACAAATTTATATATGGTACAATATGCAAATGATAATTTTTATAACAGATTCTCTTTAATATGTAATCACGCACACATGCATAATTTGTAAGTAACATACAACTAATCGCATTTCCAAATGCATTTCCACTTTATTTTTTTTATTCTTTTTTTTTTCCCACTGAAATCAAGTCATTCTTTCACCAGGGACTTTTTCTTTTCTCTTAAAAAAATTGAATGCAGTTACTGAACTCCTAAAATTAAAACTCTGTAAGAATTCCATCTGAAAAGTTAAAAACACAGGGCAAAGGAGTGGCCAAGAAGTTATGTTGGGAGCGATATATATTACTCAAGAGCAATAAGAGAGGGCAAAATAGTATGTGAAGCGACCATTTGAAATGTTAAGCTTTGAAATATTTGCCCATAATGTTATTTTAACATAGTTGGTTGCACTGAATGGATGTGGGTCTCTGTCCCGAGTGATACTTCTGTGAACATAAAGTGTCTGCAGGTGTTTGCCTCCAGGTAGGTCACTGAAAGACAATGCAAATGAGGACAATTTCCCCAGTAGCAGCAACCACAGAAATTAACAAGCAGAAACCTGGTAGGCACCGGCATCCTTCTCTATAGCAAGATAAGTTTCGGGGCATTTTAGAATTTGCCCTCCATTAACTCCTGGATTACCCCATCCCTCATGTGTGCCACCAGGTCATAAGCATAGAAACTAAATATAAGAAATTCTCAGTTATCTGCTTACAGATTACTCAGGGTATATTTGACATCCACACTGGCTGCTAGCTCCCATCAGCCATGTGTTTGCTTCTGCAGCACACTCCTCCATGTTAACTGGCCAGCACCGAGGTACCTAATTTTAATACAAGCTTCAACTAGGCAAACCTCTGCCCCTCCCCCATAAACATCATCTAATACATTTCTAGTTAAAAAAAAAAAACTTTTACTAAATTTGTTTTAGATTATTACTATGTACATTAGCTCACTCTGAATACTTCGTCAGTACAGATAACTGAGAAGAGGTAAAAGGGAGAAAGAAAATAATTTGCACAATGAGTCAGGCTTTTTTATTTGTGCTACTTGTTTAAGATTCCATGAGATAGGTACTAATGTCCCCATTTCACAGATTGGGAAAGTAACGCATTCATGGATTGAATAATTTCCTGAAAAATCACATAGCTGGAAAACAATGATGTCAGCACTTGATGCCAGGTCTCTCTGCCTCTAAGGCACTTGATTTTTTCCCCACAATTAAACATTGCCTTGGCCTTTTACGCATATGCAAAGTTCACAAATTTGTGAGATTTCAAAATGAAAGGTGTCTACGAAAAGGAAGCATTCATAATGCAGTGGAACTCATCTAATGAAATAGCTCCCAGATGTAGATAATTAAAACAACATATATAATAAAATCACTCAAATTTGAAAACTACCTAGAATGATATGACATGTTTACCTATAGCATGCCTCCTAGTCAAGTCCAGGCAATGCAGAGAGAATAGAGGCACCCTCCTGGCTGTGTTTCTAGCATTTTGACCAGGCTTTTCATACGTTTTTCTCATAACACATACCATCGCTGGTAATAAAATAGGAACTTGAATTCTACAACACTGAGGCAATGAAATGTCCTGCTACAGGACTGCATAACAACCAGATGTCCACAGTGGAAGGTCTGTGAAAGACAATTAAATACAGTACTTTCCCTCCAGGGCAGTATTGATCAAAGAAGTAACACATATACATGTTTCATCATTCAAATGCTAATGAATCTATAAACCTCATTATTTCTTATCTATCTTTGAGTTTCCACAGCAGTTTTTGGTGACATACCATATTTATGCCAGTAATGTTTGCACTTTTTATATGCATTTTCTGAGCCCAATAACAGGAAACCATTAGTCAAGAAAAAACACTATGAATATAATCTCAGAGCATGCATTATTTGCAGACTGGGAATGGATACAAACTTTTCAACTCTCTGAAGTTTAATTTGTGTTCAACAAGGATTATTACTAGATAAAACAACAAAAAACATTTACTAAGACACCAGGAAATATTTATTATGTGAATTTTGAAATTCTCAGAAGACAGACACTACAAAAAATGTATTGTGTGTTTCATACATAATACATAGACCTACAAACAAGGACAATGATCAGAGGGCTTAGCAAGAACAGCTAACCAGCTGAGATAATGATGCAGAGACAAAATATTCCTCTGTTTCCTACTGTATATCCTTCTTTCTTTATCACACTTCTTAATGTACTTTTTTTGTTGCCATTGTCATTGCTTATTTGTTTTTAGAGAGGCAGTGCGATATGTTGGAAATACTTCAACATTTACACTCGGAAAGATCTGGGTTCAAATCCATACTGCTACTTATTTGCAAGATGACCTTAAGCAAGTTAATTAATCTCTCTGAGCCTTGGTGTTTTCACCTGTAAAATGGGGATGATAATTATTATTACTAGCTGTGTGTCCTAATATGATTTATACAACATTTCTGAGATAAGGGTTTCTTCTATGCAAAATGAAATTCATAACTACTTTACAGTGTGTGCCAAGCATTAAATAATAGCTGCACACACCTAGCGCAGTACCAAACATCCAGTAGGTTCTGAGTAAATTGGTTGTCAGTACTTTGTGCTGGAAATACATGCTCAAGGCAGAATATTTGCAAAATAAGCCGAACAATCAAAGATAATCATTGTATATTTTGGTGTACTACATTCCAGCTTTTTTTCTACATATACACGTTTGAATGCAGTTGAGATTATATTATCCATAGTTTTGTAGTTGCTATAACAACTTATTATATAATAAATATTTTCTTGTATCATTGTAAATTGTTTACAATCATTATTTTAATAGCAGTAAAATAGCATTTTGGGGTATGATGTAATTTGTTTAATTAAATTATGACATCGCTATTATAAATACTATACTGCCTCATTAGCCACATAGCTGAATATTTTGTTTTGCTCTATTTTCTAAGGTGCTTATAGGTAGCCCTGTGCCAAGAGATACATGAAGTTGAGGGAGTCTGGGGAAACAAATATGAAGAAGGATCAATTTACCCAGCAGCAAGGAAAGAAAGTCAAAGGAAAACACAATATTGTTACAGTGAAGAATGAAGGAAATGGAAACTTTAGAAAAATGCAGCATGGAGGCCTCCTTTTCAAAGCCCTAGAGTTTGACAAATATATCATTTAAAAAAGTATTTTTAAAAATTTTTAAATTTTATACTGGAGTATAGTTGATTAACGATGCATTAGTTTCAGGTGTACAGCAAAGTGAATCAGTTATACATATACATGTATCCTATTCTTTTTCAAATTCTTTTCCTGTTTAGGTTATTACAGAATATTGAGCAGAGTTCCCTGTGGTATACAGTAGGTCTTTGTTGATTATCTATTTTAAATATATAAAAAAGTATTGACTAGAGAAAGTCTGACGTCCCACAGAACCTCTTATGTATTAAGAAAAAATTCCTTAGGACAGATCTGCAAGCCATCATATCAGTAGCTCAAATGCTGGAATTCTGTACATATCGAAGGAGGGTCTAGAGAATATTAGAAGTCTATAGACCTGAAAACTAGGCATGGCCTTAAAGTCAGAAGAACAGGGCAGACCTTTCATTGATGACCCCACTTTTCTTCTTTTTTTAAAATCCTACCCTAAAACAACTAACAAGCTTTCTTTGCAGAATTAGTAGTTAAAAAACCCGAAAGAGGGCCTCCCTGGTGGCGCAGTGGTTGAGAGTCCGCCTGCCGATGCAGGGGATACGGGTTCGTGCCCCGGTCTGGGAGGATCCCATATGCCGCGGAGCGGCTGGGCCCGTGAGCCATGGCCGCTGAGCCTGTGCGTCCGGAGCCTGTGCTCCGCAACGGGAGAGGCCACAACAGTGAGAGGCCCGCGTACAGCAAAAAAAAAAAAAAAAAAAAAAAAAAAAAAAAAAAGAAAAAAACCCGAAAGAGTATTTTTTTCTGATACTGATGCAAATTAGCTAAATTCCTCTGTACAAATATCTATATTTGTTAAAATGCAAAACAAAAAGGCGTTGAAATTGCACTTAGATGGAGAATGTGAATGAAATAGCCAACCACCATATCTCTATTCCCTTTGATAAAAGAGGCCTCTTTTTTTCTAAACACAAATTGAACTAAATAGTTCAAAGATAAAATTTTTAAAAATTAAGAAAAGGTAAAGAAAAAGGAAATGGAACACAGAGCCCAAGGCGCTTGGATTACAAGTGGGGAATCTTTTATTTAAATCATCCTCTGAGTGGAAATGCATTTCTACTGAAATGACAATGATGATGGAATGGACCACATTCAGGGTAAAGCAATACACTGCATTCATTTTCTTAGATATTATGGGAGGAAGGAGTTTGACAAACCTGTGTATTTGAAGAGAAACGCAGTCTATCTCTTTCTCTTTCCTTCGCACTTAGTCCACAGAAGATGCTTAGAAGAACGTTTCTGTGTTCAACAAGTTTATGTGTTTTGTCATTATAAGAAACCAGGTAAAATTTCCTTCTTCTCCAGTCTTTCCCTCCCATAGATCCCTCCTTACTAGCCCTGGGGTTTCGTCAAAACAAAATTACCATGGAGCCTGGAGTAGGACTCAGTTTTTTATTCTATTGATCTTTATATGTGGTAGCTGCAGTTGTAGCGGTAAATGTCTATTTATTGGAGGTCCCCTGGGTTTGTGGCTTGATACCAGACACCTGCAGAGGAGAGCAAAGAGACACCTCCTACTTGAAACACGTGCTTTCAGAGCTTCCAACCTCACAGAGACCAAAGTACAACAGAATACCCAATGGAAAGAACAAAACAAAAGGAACAGAAATGTTTCATTTCTATCCACATCTGCAGAGGTATCTATAGCTTTAACGATATGATTATAATATAAATAGCATATGTGTTACATCAGGAATGACAGAATGTGACCCAAGGCAAATAAATCCATGGGAAACTTTATGTTATAAAACCATTTTCCTTTCTGTTTATAAACAGCTTACCCTTAGCTATCCAAAACCCTAAACTTACAGGATGTAAGGATGGCACACAGTCACAACTGATTACAAATGCCAGCTCAAGTAGGCAATTATCTCACAAGGTCTGGATTTGGGCCATATTTTAACAAGCCCTCAATTTCCCAATTCTGGATATCTTAACAATCGTGCCTTCAGTTGTCAATTCCCTGACAATAGTTTCTGTCAATTCAGAAACTCACAATCATATTCTATTGCCAAACTTGAAGCCTCACTGATATAGGAAAATTAACTTACATCTCAGAATATGTTTGATACTCATCTAAAATTGTCTACTTGCTTCATATATTAAATTCCCCTAGAATGAAACATTTACTGTATCTTTTGACAGAACATCCCTCCTCTTCTGCCTACACACCCTCTGCCTTTGTGTCATTTTAGTGTTTTCCAGGCACTCCCACTCATTAAATCCTCTCTATCCTTGTTTATTAATGTGACTATCATAAGCTATTTTTGTTATAAATTATTTTCTAAAACTAAACTGAGGCAACCAACCTCATTTTCTGCAAAAGACCGCAGGCTGGCCAAAGAGTACAGTCCCAGAAGTGAAATAAGAGGGTTGTATTTACTATCATCTTCAGTCTTTGGATTTAACTGGCATTGAAATAACATTTGGGCAAGATTATATTGAAGATTTTTTAAGTATGTCTGTTTAAAGACTCACGATTCAATAGCTGTATTTATACCTTCATCAATACAAATGAATACTGGACACATTAATACTACTGATTTCCACAATTGGAAAGAGAAGAGTTGGGGTAAGATATCCTTTTGTAAGGGACAGGAGAAAAAAAACTTCTTCAGAATGTGTACAATTACAATCATAAAGCAGAAGAATTGTTCATTGTTTAGATAATGTTCTGCTCAAATTTCGAGACATGAATGAATGGGAAAGAAGGAGGAGCAGCAGGAGATGGGGAGAGAAGCAGAGAAAATTAGGGAAATTGAGCACATGAAGTTTTTGGTTTATTTTTCAAATATGGGGGCTCACAACTGTGGGCATTCACCAATGATTTCCTGAATACAAATAACCATGTAAGATACAGTTTATTGTACTAAGCCACTTTTATCCAAATTTATCGAGTGTTCATTGTAATAACTTCCATTGCCTTCCTTCCACCATTTACATTTAAATGCAAATCTTGTGATTCTGTTAAAGATCTTACATAGAACCAAGGAAAATTACTATACAAATGCCATTACCTAGAAGTTTGAAATTCTGAGACTACAAAAGGGTTAATTAATTACATTATCTGTAGCATTACCCTGGCTACACTCTGCCTGGAAGGCATATGGATCCACTCAGCTGCTGAATTTGAAAGAGCTGTGTCCTTTTCATGCAGAAGAAAAATCATTGACAGAACCCTCTTCCACCCCCACCATAAGCACTAGCTGTTTCTTTTTCACCTTATTATTGTGCTTCTGGTGAAATAATTAAAAGAGCCAACATTAAATAAGTACCAAAATATTTCATACCATCCTAAAAATCTGAGTACTGCATGATGTGTTTCAATTAGTACCTACTTACTAAGCTTCTATTATGTTCTAGACAAAGTGCTAGGCTGGGGAAATGCTAAGATGAATGAGATATGGTACTTACCCACCGAGGAACTCTTACCAGAGTAAGTTCACAAGAAGTTAAGCAACTCCAAAAACAAACAAACAAAAAACAACATCAACAACAAAAAGAAGTTTGGCAGAAAAGAACATTGAAAAAGCACTCCAAGATTTGATTAGCTAAGAATGTAGTGGTGGTATGTAAATCATTCCCTTAGCTATTTATGCGGCCCAAATCAACTGTACAATTTTTCAACCCATTTTAGATTTTCTTTTTTTTTCTTTCTTCCCTCTTCTTCTCCTAATTTTCCTCCTTCTGTGCTTTAGTTCTTTATCTTTTTTTACCCTATTTTTGCTTTGTTTTTCAAAAAAAACTGTGGCCTCTAAAAAGTGCACATAGTATCATAGGAGAAAATGCCAAAAATAAAGAGAAATTTAGGGTAGACAAGTAAATTGAAATGGGATAAAATTAGTATACTAAGTGTATACAAACTCCCATATATAAGTATGGCTGGCAAATGGTTTCTGAGTTCCCTAGTGTCCAAAGACAAAAGAAGCATAACTCAAAGTTTCCAAAATATTGGCAACATTTCAGCAACTACTAAGAAGCAGCTCAACTTCTCCCAGTGTTAAGTTGGAGAGAACATTCTTCTTGAGTCCACAAGAAGGGGATGTTGTGTGGAGTAGTAGACAGTATTCTCCACAATATACAATCACCTGCCAGAGTGCATTTTGTGTGAAATGCCAGAGGTTTTGTTAATGTAATATGGTTATAGAGGTACTGAAAACTCTGAAATCTGAATCATGTACATGATAAGATTTCTCACTCTCTCTCATTCTCTCTCTTTCTCTCTCTCTCCCTTTCTGTGTATGTGTGTGTGTGTGTGCGCGTGTGTGTGTATAACATGTAAGCCTCATGGTAGCCACAAAGTAAAAACCTATAGTAAATACACAAAAGATAAAGAGAAAGGAATTTAAGCATATAACTAAAGAAAGTCATAAAACCACAAAGGAAGAGAGCAAGAGAAGAAGAAAGGAACAAAAAAGAAGTACAAAAACAGCTAGAAAAATTTAACAATATGTCAATAAGCACATACCTATCAATAATTACTTTAAATGTAAATAGACTAACTTCTCCAGTCAAGACATAGAGTGGCTAAACAGATAAAAAGACAATAATCATTTATGTGCTGCTTACAGAGACATACTTTAGATGTAAGGACACACACAGATTGAAAGTGAAGGGATGAAAAAGATATTCCATACAAATGGAAACCAGAAGAAAGCTGGAGTAGCTATACTCATAACAGATAAAATAAACTTTAAAACAAAGACTGTAGTAAGAGTCAAAGAAGGGTGTTACATAATGATAAAGGGGTCAGTCCAACAAGAGGATATAACATTTGTAAATATTTATACACCCAACATAGGAGCACCTAAATATACAAGGCAAATATTGACAGACCTAAAAGGAGAAATAGACAGAAATACAATAATAGCAAAGGACTTTAATGCACCACTTACATCAATGGATAGATCATCCAGATAGAAAATCAATAAGGAAACATCAGCCTTAAACAACATGCTAGAACAGATGAACTTAACAGATACTTACAGAACATTCCAACCAAAAGCAACAGAATACACATTTTTCCCACATGCACATGGAACATTTTCCAAGACAGATCATATGTTAGTCCACAAAACTAGCCTTAATAAATTTAAGAGGACTGAAATTGTATTAAATTTCTTTTTTGACCACAATGGTATGCAACTAGCAATTAATTACACAAAGAAACTGGAAAATTCACAAGTATGTGGAGATTAAACAACATGCTACTGAACAACCAATGGGTCAAAGAAGAAATCAAAAGAGAAATCAATAAATACCTTGATACAAAGAAAAATGGAAATGTAACACACCAAAGTTTATGGGATGCAGCAAAAACAGTTCTAAGGGAAAGTCACAGCAATGAATGCCTACCTTAGGAAACAAGAAAAGCGTCAAATTAACAACCTAACTTTACACCTCAGGAACTAGAAAAAGAAGTCCAAATGAAGTCCAAAGTTAGCAGAAGGAAGAAAATAGCAAAGATTAGAGCAGAAATAAATGAACTAGAGACAAAAAAGACAATAAGACAGATCAATAAAACTAAGAGCTGGTTCTCTGAAAAGACAAACAAAATTGACAAACTTTTAGCTAGACTCACCAAGAAAAAAAGAGAGGGAACTCAAATAAATAAAATTAGGAATGAAAGAGGAGATATTACAACTGATACTACAGAAACACAAAGAATCATAAGAGATCACTATGAACAATTATATGCCAACAAATTGGACAACCTAGAAGAATTAGGAAAATTCCTAGGAACACGCAACCAACCAAGACTGAATCATGATGAAATTTAAAAAATCTGAACAGTTCAATTACTAGCAAGTAGAGTGAATCAGTAATCAAAAACCTCCCAATATACAAAAGTCCAGGGCCAGGAAGCTTCACTGGTGAATTACATCAAACATTCAAAGAAAAATTAATACCAAATTTTCTCAAAACTCTTCCAATAAAACAGAAGGGGGGACTCTTCTAAACACACTTTATGAGGCCAGTATCACCTTGATACTAAAACCAGACAAGGATGACACGCAAAGAAGAAAATTACAGGTCAATATCCTGGATGAACATAGATGCAAAAAATCCTCAACAGAATTCAGTAATACATTAAAAGGATCATATATCATTATCAAGTGAAATTTATTCCAGGGATGCAAGCATCGTTCAACATTCACAAATGTGATACACCACATTAACAAAATGAAGGATAAAAATCACATGATCATTTCAATATATGCATAAAAAGCATTTGATAAATGTTTAATAAAAAATCCACTTACAAATAAAAATATCTCAACAAAGCAGGTAGAGAGGGAATGTACCTCAACATAATAAAGGCATATATGGGGCTTCCCTGGTGGCGCAGTGGTTGAGAATCTGCCTACCAATGCAGGGGACACGGGTTCGAGCCCTGGTCTGGGAAGATCCCACATGCCGCGGAGCAAATGGGCCCATGAGCCACAACTACTGAGCCTGCGCGTCTGGAGCCTGTGCTCCGCAGCAAGAGAGGCCGCGATAGTGAGAGGCCTGCGCACCGCAATGAAGAGTGGCCCCCGCTTGCCGCAACTAGAGAAAGCCCTCGCACAGAAATGAAGACCCAACACAGCTAAAAATAAATAAATAAATAAATTTAAATTAACACTTGTTAAATAAATAAATAAATAAATAAAGGCATATATGACAAACCCACAGTTAATATCATACTCAATGGTGAAAAGCTTAAGGCTTTTCCTTTAAGATCAAGAACAAGACAAGGATGCTCACTCTTGCCACCTTTATTCAACATAGTATTGGAAGTTCTAGCCAGAGCAATTAGGTAAGAAAAAGAAATATAATGTGTCTAAATTGGAAAGGAAGAAGTAAAACTATCACTATTTGCAGATGACATGATATTATATATAGAAAATCCTAAAAACTCTATCAAAAAAATCTTTGAAATAATAAACAAATTCAGTAAAGCTGCTTGATATGAAAACCAATCCATAAAAATCTGCTGTGTTTCTTTACAGTAAAAACAGACTATCAGAAAGAGAAATTAAGAAATCAATCCCATTTACAATCACAGCAAAAATAATAAAATATCAATACCTAGGAATAAATTTAACTAAAGAGGTAAAAGTCCTGTATATTGAATTAATATTTTTAAAATGTCCATACCCCCAAAGCAATATACAGATTCAGTGTAATTCTTATCAAAATTCCAATGGTATTTTTCACAAAAATAAAACAAACAATCCTAAAATTTGTATGTAATCACAAAATACCCCATATAGCCAAGGCAATTTTGAGAAAGAAAAAAGCTGGAGGCATCACACTCCCTGATTTCAAACTATATTACAAAGCTATAGTATGAAAATAGCTTGGTATCAGCATAAAAATAGACACATAGACCAATGGACCAGAATAGAAACCCCAGAAATAAATGCATATATGGTAAATTAATTTACAACAAGGGAGCCAGGAATATACAATGGGAAAGAACAGTCTCTTCAATAAATGGTCTTGGAAAAACTGCACAGCCAGATGCAAAAGAATAAAACTGGGCCACTATCTTACACCAAACACAAAAATTAACTCAAAAGGGATTAAAGACTTGAATATGAGACCTGAAACCATTAAACTCCTAGAAGAAAACATAAGCATTAGTTCCTCGGCATTGGACTTAGAGATGATTTTTTTGAATCTGACACCAAAAGCAAAAGCAACAAAAGCGAAAATAAACAAACTAAAAGGCTTCTGCCCAGCAGAGGATACCATCAATAAAATGAAAAGATATTCTACTGAATGGGAGAAAATAATTGCAAATGATATATTTGATAAGAGGCTAATATCCAAAATATATAAAGAACTCATACAACTCAATAGCAAAAACCCAAACATTCCAATTTAAAAATGGGCAGAAGGTATGAATAGACATTATTCCAAGGAAGACATACAGATGGCCAACAGGTCCATGAAAATACGCTCAACATCATCAATCATCAGGAAAATGTAAATCAGAACTACAATGAGATATCATCTCACTCCTATCAGAATGGCTATCATTCAAAGAGTCTATAAATAACAAATGTTGGGGAGGAATGTAGAAAAGGGAACCCTAGTACTCTGTTGGTGGAAATGTAAAATTGGTGCAGCCACTATGTAAAACAGTATGGAGGATCCTCAAAAGACTGAAAATAGAACTACCATATGATCCAGCAATCCACTCCTGGGTATGTATCCAAAAAAGCCGAAAACACTAATTCAAAAAGATATATGCACCCCGATGTTCATAGCAGCATTACTTACCATAGCCAAGATATGGAATTAATATATATATACAGTGTAATATTAGTCATTAAAAAATGAAATTCTGCCATTTGCAACAGCATGGATAGACCTAAAGGGTATTATGCTTAGTGAAATAAGTAAGACAGAGAAAGACAAATACTATATGTTATCATTTATATGTAGAATCTAAAAATAAAACAAAGGAATGAATATAACAAAACAGAAACAGACTCACAGATATAGAGAACAAAGTAGTGGTTACCTGTGAGCAGAGGGAAGTGGGGAGGGGCAAGATAGGAGTCGGGGATTAAGAGGTACAAACTGCTACTTATAAAATAAATAAGTGACAAGGATACGTTGTACAGTACAGGAAAATATAGGCAATATTTTATAATAACTTTAAACTGAAATAACATTTTCTGGTTTACAGGGATACTTTGTAGAATAATCCGTTCATGATTATTCAGTGACTATGAAACATAGATGACAAATCTGCCCTGTTTCCAGGAAGCCTAGTATCTTTCTGAATCTCAATTTGCTTCTGGTGCCTCAATAAGAGTATCTAGTCCCTTGTTTGTATGAATAAGGTTATGGTAATAAAGTAGCTGGATATACAGTGCTATAACTAGTTCCATTGCATACTTTATTGCACTGATGAGATCTTTTGTTGTCATGTAATTGCAGCCTATAATTTCATAGTGGGGATTCAGGCATTCTGACTATGCCTGAATCTGAATTCTGAATTCTGACTATGCCATTCAGTACATTCTGACTATGTACCAAAGTACCAAAATCCTGAACAAACTGTCATTTCAAAAGTGAAAAACAAGTCTGCCAGTTTGGTGGAAAGTTCAGTCAACCAACCTGGTGCCTTACAGATAAGACAATGAGCCAAATGACTGAATTTTTCTTTATGTTTCAGGGATCTCTTTTGCCTTCATACAAGGAGTCAAAGAGAAATAAGGTTCGGTCGGGTGTGCATTTTGAATCTAACCCAATAAATAATTCAGAGAGAAGACGTTTTCTGTGAGCACGGGTCATTTTCTCTACCCTCAAGTTGAACTTGACCTAGAGATGAATCACTTTATCACCTCTTAGGAAAACTTCACAGGTCTGCTATTCCTTAATTTATAAAATGGGACAGCGGCTGGGAGAAATTACGGCCTGTCTTCGAGAAAGCGTTTTGAGCTCCCTTGCGGTCACTAGGCCACATTTATTGTGTGCCCACTGTGTGCTTATCACTGTGCAAATACAAGGTATCGGGCTAACAAATCACAACACTTCTGGCTGCAAAATAATTTTTTAAAACCCTCCACTCCATTAATATGTCATGCCATATGGTGAAGAAAGGTCTAAATTCTATTGCTTTTGCTTTTACAGATAATTTATGAAAAAAATGAAATATTAACTTGGAATGTGGTAGAATGGCTTTCTGTTTCGCTAGCAGATGACAAATGAAGGTGCATAGGCACACATTTGAATAAGGAATTATCAATCAACCTCAAACTTGACCCACAGCTGTCATCCCTATAAATTAATGTTTACCATTTTTAAGTATGTGCAGGACATCTGGAAACACACAGGCTGTGGCTGGCGAGAAATTTCCAAGAAATAGTATATCAAAAGCTAATTATAGCAGCAGTGAGCCCAAGTGTCATTTTGTTATGGTGAATTATAGACGGGGAGCTCCGTCACCTGCAAACTGTTATTCATAACTAAATCATAATGCTTTTAAGTTTTAATTAATCTGCTTAGCTTTAGTTGCAAGGGAGAAGCTTGCTTAACTGTTGAGCCGCTGAGGCTCTCTCGGGCTACTCTGAAACTGCATCTGAGCACCTGGGGGAGCAAAACCACATTATCGGGCTGACATTGCGTCTATTAAAGAGAATTTCTTTTAATATGCCAGAGTCTCAATATTTCTTTCTATTTCATTATCCAAAAACCAATTAATTTTCCATAAGAGCACCAAATTAATTACAAAATACTATGGAAATCAGAGATGTCTCTCCTTCCCCACCATTATGGAAATGCCAAGCCCCTTGGCAGCAACGTCTTCCAAAGGTACTAGTTTTTCTCCTTAGTTAATATTTTGTGATGTTGGAAAAACTCTTAAGAGATGGCATTTTTATTTCTCTTTCACATGACCTCTTCCTCCCACTGCTCACCCCGTCTGCTCTTTCTATTTGATCCTCTTCACCCCATGAAGGTTAGCCGGAGAAAGGAAATGTTTCCATAAAGAAACTTCCTCTTATTTATTGTGACTTTTGGGGTTTTCCTCTTGTTTGCCCAGCAAGACTATAACATGCTCACGGGCAGGGCAATGTTTTAAACTTATTTTATATCTACACCTTCCCTTACCTGCTCTTGGTATGAACTTCTATTCTGAATCTATATTAGGGATTTAGTCAATTCTTTCCAGTTGAAAAAAAATCTAATTTTAATTAGCAAAGAGAACTTAAAATTTATTGGACTTGCAATGCAAAATAAATCCAAAAATAGAGTAACAGAAACGTATATGATTTCTTCATCAAGCAACCCACAGGGAAAACAATGGCCATAACTTGTGGCTTTTTAAAATTCTGTTAAGCAAACAAAATTTTTTTCCTTCTGAGGAATTTATGATGAACTTACAGAAAAGGGGAACAATGAAAGGAAATACAAAAAATGTGTATATAGGGTAATACTACTTGCTTATATATTTTATCATCTCCAAAATAAAGGCATTAGCTGATCTTCAAAGTTTAATTTAAAGTAGTAGAATCTTTTTCAAATGAAATAGTGAGAGGAAGCTCTCTCCCCCAAAAGATGCTTGGAGTGAAGCAGTTAACAGGGGTCCTGGTCTTGCAGTGCCTTCTTGAACTTCCCTCGGCCCCAGTGGTGACTCCTCCATATTCTGCAAAAAGGCCTTGGTCTCTGAAAACACTGAAAAATGACTGGGATAGTCTTCCTGGAGTCAAAGCATACAACGTACTTTGTCTGTTTCTCTGAAGCACCACTATAGTCATCCCTTGGCATCCATGGGGGATTGGCTCCAGGACACCTGCAGATACCAAGATCTGCCGATGCTCAAGTCTCATAGGCAATGACATAGTATTTGCTTATAACCTATGCACATCTTCCCATATACTTAAAATCATCTCTAGATTACCTATAGTACCTAATACAATGTAAATGCTGTGTAAATAGTTGTTGGTGCACTGCAAATTCAAGTTTTGCTTTTTTGGAACTTTCTAGAAATTTTTTTCAATTTTTTTCCAAATGAATCCCAGGATGTGGAACCAATCAATACAGAGGGCTGACTATACCATGCCTTGACCCAGCAGGCATTTAATATACATTTTATTGATTTAGCACCATGGTGAGTGTCTTTCATCACTTTCTATCTTGAATTACTTATTTCTTAGTATATTTCTGTACATCTAGATTAACTGAAATTTAAAGTACAATAAATCTTTTCCCCATGGTTTTTGTCACCATTGACCTAATTTAGCTTATAAATGAGTTTATGGTTAAAAGCCTACAACTTATGCAACAGTAGACGATCATTTAAATAAGGGCTCTTTTAAAAACAGCTTTCAAAGACTATTTGATCTGAAAGTTGTAAAAGATGCAGGGTAGGCCAACTTGGCCCTCCTCCCTAGAACTGTGGTCAGTTTCACTTTATTTAAACGGAGGACCTCATGGGTGCACTGCCTCGCCTCTAACGCCTCTTCCAACCTTCAGAGTCTACAATTCTCTCGTCAAAAAGCTAGAGCCTCCTGTTCCACATATGGAGTAATACAGCCACTTTTCCTCTACTTTGCTTTCTCAAGCAACGTATGGAATTAAAGACAGAAGAGGATGTGTCCCTATTTAATACTTCACACTCAGGAAGGCAAAAGATTTAATTTGCTCCTATTCAGCAGGTAATTTTGTCTGGTACATTAAAACATTATTATAGATTAGTGCAGCTCCGTCAAAGTGCCAACCATACCTTGATGCCTCAAAACATAGTCATTTAAATCAAATTAAATAGATGATGTAAGGTGCAGCAGGATTTTCATATACCTTATTTCTCATAAGAAAACTAAGACACAGAGTAGCTTTAGTAACTCAGGTAGGGTCCGTCTTGGAGGCAGGGACTCACCCCCTTTGGCTGTTGAGGATTTTGCTTCTTTCCAAAATACGTTTGGTCCAGGAAGCTTATGTTTTGGAGGTGCAAATATATGTTGTCGTTGGGTTTGTTTTTTTTTTCCTGGAACTCTGTTGACAGGGATGCTTATGACCTTCTGAACTAGTTTACGATTTTATTTTCCCTCCTGAGATGTTAATTTTTTCATCCCTGTTGTAAAAAAATGAATTAACAACAAGGGGGAAAAGTCCTTTGATTTGATTTCTAATACAGAAGAAAAGTTAATGCTGGTATAATAATTGCTAAAACACTGCTTAAATCTGCATCTGACTCACAGCCAACATCAGAGGACAAGTTGAAACAGCGGTGGATAAATAATTAAAACATTTGGAGACATTAGGCTGCTATTTTCCCTTAATAAAATTACATTTTTGAGCCTGCAAAGATAAGCCTCTAAGTGCCCTCAGCCAAGGGGTCTCTGGGTTAGCCACTCCCTTCAAATCCTCGCTCCTTTAATTTAAAAACAAATGCTGATGGGAGCAATTTAGCTCAGTCTTTGCCTTTGTGTCAGCTCGGGGCTCAAAGGGAGGAATGCTTTTTTTTCCATGAGTCTAGCAGATTGTCTCACATGTAGAAACATAGGGATATGACTAAGTCAGGCCAGCTGTAGGTAGCAGCCTCATGCATGTCACATCCACCTGAAGGCCATCCTAAGCTCATTACCAGCCATGTGAAGTGAAGGGAGGGAGAATAGCTTGGCCCAAACTCAAACTTCAAGAGCACCTCATTCTAGAGCACCCAGATTTGAGTGAACAACACCACAGAGTTCAACCACTTCTTGAATGCTGATTTTCAGACTTATTATACAAACTAGACACAGGGAAGTTAAAGCACTCCCTGAAGTCACACAGCCAGAAAGTGAGGGGCTGAGATACACCATGTTCTTGAAATGAATTGAGAATAATAAAAATTGGATTGGGGCTTCCCTGGTGGCGCAGTGGTTGAGAGTCTGCCTGCCGATGCAGGGGACACGGGTTCGTGCCCCAGTCCGGGAAGATCCCACATGCGGTGGAGCGGCTGGGCCCGGGAGCCATGGCCGCTGAGCCTGCGTGTTCGGAGCCTGTGCTCTGCAACGGGAGAGGCCGCAGCAGTGAGAGGCCCACGTACCAGAAAGAGAAAAAAAAAAAATTGGATTGGTATATCAAGTTTGTCTTGCCAGTTAAGTGAACTTTGAGGAATAAATAAAGTATCTTGAGCAAAGGCCCAGCACGGTTTCTGTTACCTGGAAGGAAAACTAACATTCATTACATCCAATTTGCCTCTTTTTTTCTCCTTCCCTACCTCTCCTTACTGCTTACTCCTTGCAAAGTCTACTTTTCACCCTTTCTTTGGATTTTCTCTAACTTCAACAGGCCTCTCTGGAGGCTCTGACACCTGGACCACACAGGGAGTATCAGATGCAGAGACCTCCTTATACAGTTAGGCAAAGGGAAAAGGATGTTTCACATTTTGTTTGAACTGTTCCTTTTGGCTGCCAACCTTTGGATGGCCCTCCTTGCTATAGAAAGACATGTGCAGTAAGACCTAGTTGTAACCAATAGCATAGGATCGTCAATTTACGTCTTAGACAGACTTAACACCCTTTTTGCCATGCCTGGCCTGTATGCACTGATCCATAAACGCTTTATCTGGTCGGTCTGAACCCCGCAGTTAACCACTTGGATACTGAGGGGAGCTCACAAATCCAGAGATGACTATGCAATTCACTGTAGGATTCTAGACAGAGGATCCCTCAGTGGGTCCTATATTGCTGTTCGTTTTGTTATCCCTGTTTTAAACCCTCATCTCAATACTATTTAAATACTTAGAAGTCCTAACAATGATCAGATTTGCTCCTTCCCTTTCAGAAAAGATTCTTTCTGGGCTTCCCTGGTGGCTCAGTGGTTGAGAGTTCGCCTGCCGATGCAGGGGACACGGGTTCGTGTCCCAGTCCTAGAAGATCCGACATGCCGCGGAGCGGCTGGGCCCGTGAGCCACAACTGCTGAGCCTGCACGTCTGGAGCCTGTGCTCCGCAACAGGAGAGGCTGCGATAGTGAGAGGACCACGCACCGTGATGAAGAGTGGCCCCCACTTGCCACAAACTGGAGAAAGCCCTCGCACAGAAGCGAAGACCCAACACAGCAAAAATAAATGAATAAATTAATAAACTCCTACCCCCAACATCTAAAAAAAAAAAAAAAAAGATTCTTTCTAATTGGTTTCGGACTCATTTACCATTATCTTCTGAATCAGCTCTTTAATGCAATAGTTGAAGGAGTGCATTTCTTTTGCTTGTGAACTGCCTGTTCTAGGAAACAATCCTTTATTCTTTGTGAAAATCTCATCTCCAACTCTTACAATATCCTGCCTAAGTCTGGGCAATCAAAGACATTCATTATTATTACCTGGCCTAATTTTACTGTTTCCTCAGACTTTTAAAATGCTTTTTTCATCAGTCTATTATACATACCCCTTGTTAATTAGTTATTAAAGTGGTATAAATTTCTTTTGGCTGTTTTATGGGCTTTCTTTTTATATTTAAAATTTACTTCTATTTTTTGTTTTAAAAAAGCAGCACTTAGTATCAAAAATGAGAAAGTACAAACATGCAGACAAAAATTTTTAATCCAGGTCTTTCCCTGCAATGCCCACTTAATGTCTACATACAAAAATATGTATATTTTCTTTTTTCATTTAATACAATTTTGTGGGCATGCCATATTTTCATGTCAATAAATATATTCTCATATAATTTTAGTGATGGCATAATATTCTATTCTGTGATATGTCATGATTTATTTAACCTATCCCCATTTAAAAATATTTAGTCTGGTCCCTAAAACAGTGTAGAAATAAGCATTTCTTATTGTTAAATATTTTCCCTTAAATGTAATTATCCTTTATGACAATCTCCGAGAGACGAGTCATCGGGTTGTGCATTTTTAGGGCTTTCCTTACAGATTTTCTAACTTATTTTTTAGAAAAGTATATCAATTTCTACTCCCATAACCACTATGGAAATGCCTATTTATCCACATTCTAGGCAAAATGGGTATTATTTTCATTTTTGTCAGGGTTATGTCATTTTAAATTGCATTTTCTGAATTATTAAAGAAAATCAATAAATTTCCTGTGTTTAACTCTCTTACTGCTTACTAAATGATTCATAACAAAGGTGACCTCTTCTGATGTCACCTCACTCTCCTCAGTCCTAGAGACTTTAGATTTGAATCAGTTCCCAAGGATGATCCTCCCACCAAAGAATGTTTAAACTGCTAATTATACCAAGACCTTTGTTTTCTGCTAAGCGTCTAATTTGCAAACATGATTACTATTGCTTTCTTTCTGGTGTAGAGGCAGTTTTACATTCTGGCTTGCCTTCTGGGGAGACGTGCCATACCAATCTGATGCCCTCGTGATAAACTGAGCTTTCTGCCAGTCTCTTCTTCCTAATAATGTCCAAAGCTTTCCTTCTGGCTAATGCTGCAGGAGGGGTATCAGCCCGAGGCTCACACCCTTCTGCACACTTAGACTTCCTCCTTACTGTAAACTAAGTGCATATCTGACTCCCTTATTCCTTTCAGTTCTAGCTTTGGCGTTCAGGTGAAGCTTGTCTTCAGGATGTTTGTAATCAAGATGGGGATTTCTCAACCACAGATCTATTGACATTCAGGACCAGATCATTCTTTGTTGTGGGTGTGCTTTGGAGGATTTTTAGCAGCATTCCAGGTCTTTACCCACTACACCAGATGCTGCTAGTACCCTACCAGGTATGACAACCAAAAATGTCTCCAGACAATGTCAAATGTCCCCTGGGGGCAAAATCACCCAGTTGACAACCACCAGTCAAGGGGATACAGAGCTTCTAACAAGTTAACATCATCTTGGGTTTTATTTAAAAAGACGTGGTGTCCTGCTCAATGGAGACACGTCTTAGCACCTGAGCTCTTGTCTGAGGACACCTGTGGTGTTTAATTTTGAGTTGCACATTTTAAGATGTGCAAATGAAACAGAAAGCTTCAAAAGCAGAGTAACTCAGAAGATGAAAGATTGCCCATATGAGGTCTGGTCAGTGGTCTGAGTTTACTTTGGTTTATTGAAGATTTAGAAAGAACAATTTATTTTGTGCAGCTTTATAAAGAAGAGCCAGGGAAAGATGCCGAAAGGCATACTTCAACTTAAGGAATACGGTGCCTCGAAAGTTGGTAAATTTCTCATTACTGCAAGTTTAAGCAGATAAGGGTTTCGAGTGTTGTTGGAAGGAATCTCTGTCCTGGAAAAGATTTGAATCCGATGTCTTCCAATGTTCTTATAGTGCTAAAACCCAGAACATTTCCTTGTACTGAAATCAGGTACGTAACCTCTTTTTCAGCAGCGTATAGTTTTTGGCATACACAGTTGTATGCAAAAGTAACCTGGGTAGCCTCACCACTACCTGTATTTTCCTGCAGGCACTAGACATCCAAGACTCCCTGAACAGCAAGGCTCCCCCATGCTGCTAAAGGCCGGCCACAGTTCACGGTCTCACATACCCTATGGCATTGTAGGAAGCACCAGGCAGCAAATGGCCCCAAGTTTTCAACATACTTGGAAAATCAAGGCCCCAGAAGAAAGGTGGGCAGGCCAGCTGGGGTTTCCTGCACACACTGTGCAAGTAAATATACCCATTCCTACCTAACACACCTAAAACTGAGCACATCAGGCAAGCTTATTGTAGAGGAGATCACATCTGAAGCCATAAACTAACAAATTATACGTTCATCACTCTCACTCTAAATAGGCTTTAAAAAAAATCTTAAGAGAAGACAATACAAATGTTGACATAAACTAACATTAAAACTATTTAGCTTTTCCCCTTATTAGTTTCACTCCTACACAAGTATGCACCCATGGTACCTGGGTGTATGGTCTTATATTTTTCTCTAGGTTTTTTGTTTTATTTTATTTTATTTTTTTTTTTTTACAGTACACGGGCCTCTCACCTGTTGTGGCCTCTCCCATTGCGGAGCACAGGCTCCGGACACACAGGCTCAGCGGCCATGGCTCACGGGCCTAGCCACTCCGCGGCATGTGGGATCTTCCCGGACCGGGGCACGAACCCGTGTCCCCTGCAAAGGCAGATGGACTCTCAACCACTGCGCCACCAGGGAAGTCCCTTTTCTCTAGGTTTTTAAAAATAAGTTTACATCATATTATTTCCAATGCAAGTATAAGGTCCTTGTAAATAATAGCTTTGTCTCTCCTAATGTCTATGAAACTTTCCTATATGGTACTTTTCTTACGACTATTTGTGCCCATATTTATTTGTGGATGGAGTCTGTCACCTCCTTTGAACAATACTCTCATGCAACTGGAAGCTGAGGGCACGGGCTCAATCCACACTCTGATGGACCGTGTGTGCTCACCTCTTGCTAACTACTCTGCCTCCAGAAGTCTGTATCTGAAAGTGACCGTCACGGCTGAGCTGCAAGCATGTCCTCAAAAAGTACTGTTGATCCACATGGACTCCCCTTCACTCTGCAAGTTTCAACAGTGAGGTTCGTTCATTCCTTTTTTAAGGATGAAAAGTGGCAACAAATTATTAGATGGAATAATCAGTTGGTTGATTTTTTTTTTCAATCATCGGGTAGGCACATCCTGAAATAAGGAAAACTCTATTAACTTTTGGGTCCCATGAGTTCCATGTCTTGGCTTCCTACTAGACTGTGAGAGTCCTAAGTTCAAAACTGTTTTTTGGTTTAATTGCACACAGTATCTAGGAGAGCATGAGGTACACATAGGCTCTGGTGCCTTCCACCCTTCATATCCCAAGGATGGTAACTCCATGAAAGAGATTTTTTTCTCTGTATCCCATTACCTAGGAGGACTGGCTCTTCAGGTGCCATTTCTAGAGATATATAATCCTTAGATGGCATCAGTAGGGGAAATCTAGACAAAGATGTAGGGACACTTGGCTCTTCGCCCAGCTCTAATACTTTGGACTATAAAGGGCGTCTCTAAGTTCTCGGTCTCTCACTGTATCTAATGCCTGCTCCACCTCCCTTTCATGAGAAGCATGGTGGTTAAGATCACACACTCTGGGGCCAAATGCTATGTGAGCTCAAATCCCAGCTCAGGTACTTATTAGTACCTTTCTGGCTTAGGCAAGTTACTCAATTTCTCAACGTCTTAGAATCATCAGGACTTCCCTGGAGGTCCAGTGGTTAAGACTCTGCACGTCCACTGCAGGGGGCACGGGATCTATCTCTGTTGAGGGAACTAAGATCCCGCATGCTATGAGGTGTGGTCAAAAAAAAAGGGGGGGTGGGATAGGGAGGGTGGGAGGGAGACGCAAAAGGGAGGGGATATGGAAACATATGTATATGTATAACTGATTAAATTTGTAAAAAAAAAAAAAAGATACAACTCAGCTACTGGATGCACCAGTTTCCCAATTACATGTGGCAACCCCATGATTTAGGGACACTGCTTTGCTATCCTGTACAAAAAAAGAAATCTAGAGTTTGGTGTTCAACTAAAAAAAATACAGCCTGAGGACAGTTCTCCCCATATCACATCCACTGATCAGTTCCTCTTACCCCAACCCTTCTTGTAGGCACATGGACATTCCTGGCCCTTTATCTGGGCATCCTGAAGTCAGAACCAAGGTTGGGACTGAGATTAGCTACTTAAATATAGCTGTGCCTTGCAAGTCTTGGCCCATGTTTGTAAGTTTGCTACATATTAGCAAGTGTCCACCTGGCTACCAGCTACCCAGATACCCCCATGAGAATTTTCCATGAATTCTTCAAAACTTTCCAGCCTATGAATTTAAGGGGACTTCCCAGGCATTCCCTCACCCATCCTTAACGGTCTTATATTGCAACTGGAGGTGAGAAGTAACTTACATTGGGCATAAGTATATGAAGGCAGATGAGGGAAGTCCTTCATTCATACCTCTGGCAAAAATGTACTGGGCAATTAATTCATGTAGGCACTATGCTGTGTTAAGTGCCTGGATACAGAGCTGAAAACACAGGGAGGCTGACCTCAAAATATTCAGCCTAATAGGAGGCCAAGGACAAGGAAAAAAAAAAAAGGAATCATCATTTTAAACATAATTACAAGAATGACAACAATAATAACACTTTCCTCATGAGGTTGTTATGAGGGTTAAATAGGTGTCAAACACTCAGGATGGTGTCTTCCACATCATAAGCTCTTAATAATGTCACCTATACCTACCTCTGATGATGTACATGAGAGAACGAAAAGTAAGATGCTATGATTAGGTGTTCTCTTATGCCATAGTTGTCTGCAGAAATAATGTCTCCCATCCTCAGTTATGGTGACTAGGGTTTTGTTAGGTGGCATTAAAGGACTGGCTGCCTCAGTTTTCTCCCCTCACTACAAAGAAATATTGAGATTATCTACTTTTTCAGGTAAGGAGGGAGCAAATGGCCTGATGATCAAGTGAAAGATACAGTTAACCAACAACTAACTAACAAAAAACTAAATTCCCTGCAAAATTCATGAAGAAAGGCTAAGACTTATTGCCTAGATTGCTTGATCATGAAGCCTGTGTACAGACCACTAAACAATGGCTTTCTCGGAATTGCTGACCTCCTCCATACACTATTCTAAGGAGAATGACAAGGTAATGACAAAGGACCCTACTCCTTGCTTCCCATCTCTGTCTGACCTCTTTTATTTTGAGGGGAGGTAGTTCATAGGCTGGTTGTCTTTTCTTTTTCAGGTTGAGTTCTCTCCTTTAGTCTTTTCTGGTAGAGGGCAGAGTTCTTTCCCAAGTCAATGGGGGTCCTCAGACCCCCCAGGAGGGGGAGGAGAAAAAGAAATGAGAACTGCGAAAAGCTACCCTTAGAATAAAATACAATTTCAATTGAATGACCTGCACTAGCAGTTTTAAGGGGCAACTGATAAGCTTCAGTATGGAGGTTGAGAAATGCAATCATCACTGAAGGATTAAAATAAAGAGTGCAATGAACCTTCGTCCTCCTCTCCCCATGCCCCAATACCCCCTCCCCTTGAGAAATACACAAATCTACATGGGTGCACACCATTTCAGAGGGTAATTATCCAAACTGTCTAGAACAAACAAAACAAGTGCAAATGTTATGTCCATGTTTAATGAAGACTTTGGAGTGGCTCAGTGAAGTGAAACCCATTCTGCTCCGGTCACGCTTTCCCATCCCTGACCCCTCACACATGCAGCCAATAAGAGGCCTCATTTGAAATTCAGAGGCTCTGAGGCTGGGATTTAATAACAAAACTGGCACCTGTCACTTTTTCTATATATCGGCTGCACCCTACTGCTTTTACCATTAAAAACAACTCATCTGGGGGAAAATATAAAGCGACTGCCAAGGAATATTTACTCTTCGGGTCTACCATGACCCCTCAAGAAGTCATGAGGTGTGTGCTGCTAATTGCAAGGGAAAACAACTTCCAAGAAGTTATTTGTGTGATTTAATTTCCATTGCCCATTTCTATTTCTGTTTGCCTGTCTTAATGGCATGCTAACTGGGTGCACGTCTTTGCATACACAGCTATTTTTCTATGATGAAGCTAAAAGAAAACTACCAAGTGTGCATCTGTGAGTGTGTATGTGCATGTGTGCATGCATTTGTGCATGTGTGTGTGTGTGTGTGTGTGTGTTCTTATATCTCTGGGCTTAGAGAGAATGTAAGATACAGTCTAGTCCAAAATTATTTTTTGAAATGCTTAATTCAGTATCATGTGAAGGAGATATATAGTGCTTAGGTGTTTAGTTTCATTGATATAAACAGGCAAAATGGATGTAAAGTAAAAATCCATTTTGGGGGCTTCCCTGGTGGCGCAGTGGTTGGGAGTCCGCCCCCCAATGCAGGGGACACGGGTTCGTGCCCCGGTCTGGGAAGATCCCACATGCCACGGAGCGGCTGGGCCCGTGAGCCATGGCCGCTGAGCCTGTTCATCCGGAGCCTGTGCTCCACAGCGATGAGGAGCCCGCGTACAGCAAAAAAAAAAAAAAAATCCATTTTGGAGTCTGGCTTACCTAGATGTAGCTACATATTCCTGAAATAGATTAAATACAGAATAGTTCTAGAAAGGCAAGTTACTGCATTTTTTATGATCATAAGGACTTTTTGAGCATTTCCGAATGACAGAAACAAAGAATCCCCACCTACACCGTAAGACGCTCTACTGAGAATATAACAGAACAAAGGAGAGTGGCACCCTAGTATTCTTACCTTTAAGAGTATCTGTTTTCAAGATACCTCATTTTGTCCTAATTTTAAATCCTTTCCCAACCAATCTCCTGGCAAAACAAACTTGAAAGAAATCAGGGCAGACTAGCCCACACTAAACTCAGTAGGTCAGTTTCTAAGATACCTGTCACCTATACAAACTCATATATATTTTTATTCTGGTCTACCTTTCAGTCTCTGACTCCTTTAGATGTTAGAACTGATTTGTCAACACTAGGCATTCATGAGCTAACAGTTTTATAAAATATGTAAGAGCCAGGATCTAGAATAAATATAGTAGAGTTTCTTCCATAGAAAATCTGAATTGGATTATTGCTTCCCAAAATCTTTGAATGATTCAGTGAAGAAAACAACTCTTAGTGGTCTCTTCCATAGCAGAATCAAATAAGGGTAAAGATCAACCTATGAAATAAGTAAGGGACAATTTCACTTGTGCCTCTAATCAAGAGTTAGAATTACTGTTTTGGCCTTTTTTCCTTTCTTGACATCAACATCTAGACTACATTGAAAGTGATCACTTCATTGTGACACGGGTCTAAAAATATTTGTGCTTGACCTTTTATATAAGCAGTAAGATTATGAAAATGAAAGTAATTTATAGCCAAGTTCATAATGATTCTTTTGTGATTTAAACACTTTACAACATTCTTTACCCCTCCTTTAGAAGCAGTGTTAGGAATCGTGTTGAGATTACTACATTACAGTGGTAGGGAAGGGACCTGTTATGTCTTCTATACTTTATGACCAAGAAATGTGGTTTTCGCGTGAATAGTTGCCTGCTTTCTACCATAGATCAGTCTAAGCTCATTGTTTAAGAAAAAAAGAAGTTTTGGGTGAACCTTCCTACAGATAGAGGACAGCCTTCCATCAGGACAAGGATAAGATATGCTTTAAATTTTTATAATGGAATGTCAACTCTGGCCTGCCCATATGGTATCTCAAGCATATCAATCTTTGTTTAATCAACAACCCAGAATATAGACACTTCAGGCAGTTTTCAGAAAATCCAGTCTTTAATTGCCTTTGATCCTGTACTTGCTACAACCTTGTTTGGAGATATCCAATATTTAGGAAAGACAGTGTAAGTAACATGTTTACATTCTCTTCCTTTAGGATCTTTGAGCTCCATACCTACATTAGTTAAAGCATCAGAAACGATGCTATTCAGCTCTACTATCTTAGGTGTTGACAGAAAGGATTTCACTAACTTAAGCTATAATGTTACACCTTCCTCTTTATAGAAATAAATAAAGAATAAAGGTCACAGAATAAAGGTCAATTTAAAGACCACTTTAGGAGATTAAAACAAGATGTCAGGAATAAACTTAGGTGCCTACATCTTGTCTACCCCAAACCCCAAGATATGGCCCAAAAGACATGGAACTATGCATAATAATAGGGATTTATTTATGGGAATGGTTATGGGTGTAGATGTTATGGATATGAGGAGAGAGATAGAGATAAGAACAGAATTAGAGAGCTAGAGAGATCTATTCATCTATGACAATGAGGGAAATAAGAAGGCATGTCATTTTGGGGTAAGAAATTTTTAAGTATTCATGAAAGATTGAAAGAAGATGAGATTGAGCTTCTAGGAAAAAAGCAACCAAAATATCCATAAGAACATGTCTGCCAAAGTGGAGGTGGTGCTGGGAATGCTTCACTCTTGAGGAAACAGAGACAGGGAGTGGAAAAGAGCTCCACAGTCATCATCAGAGCCATTTTTTGAGAATATTCATACAGAATACCTGGGCATCCTGGCTTTTATCCTTCCACAGCTTGCCCTAGTAGGCTGCAATACAGTATATACCCCCAGGCAAAGCAATGAATCTGGGTACTCAAGGAAGGGAGGAACCATAGGGAGTTAGTGGCATCTAGAAGGAAGAGGGAAACGCTTTACCCCGAAGATAAGCTACTGGCACACTTGTCTTCCTCCCCAACAATCATCCAAAATTAAAATCTTAAATAAGAATTAACATGCATGAATATACGAAGAGAAATTCACAAACACAACACAAACACAAAGGTGATAGCAGACAAGGAAGAATCACTAGATATTTAAGTTCAACCAACACCTGGAAAGAGAAACACCAAACTGAATCAAGAAAAGAACTAACACTTGGGAAAAGAGAGTTAATAGTGCAAACTGAAAAAAAATTTAAATAAGCCTTATAGAATCTCATAGAAATCAAAAAAAAGCTGTATCAGCCATTTAGAAAACACAACTGCTTGTCTTGGAATAAATAAATAATTCTCAAAATTTTAAATATACTGAAGTGTATGGAGTGAACAGCAGAATGTACACAATAAAGTTAGGGAGGGGGCTTCCCTGGTGGTGCAGTGGTTAAGAATCTGCCTGCCAATGCAGGGGACTCGGGTTCGATTCCTGATCTGGGAAGATCCCATATGCCGTGGAGCAACTAAGCCTGTGTGCCACAACTACTGAGCCTGTGCTCTAGAGCCCATGAGCCACAACTACTGAGCCCGCATGCTACAACTACTGAAGCCTGCACGCCTAGACCCTGTGCTCCACAATGAGAGAAGCCACCGCAGTGAGAAGCCCGTGCACCGCAGCAAAGAGTAGCCCCTGCTCACCACAACTAGAGAAAGCCTGCGCACAGCAACAAAGACCCAACACAGCCAAAAATAAATAAATAAATATTTTAAATAAATTAATTAATTAAGTTGGAGGGTTGGGAGAATAATATGTGGAGAGAGTCAGAGAATTCTCCCAGAATAATCACTAAACAACAAAGAGATGAAAATTATTAAATAGAAATAAACACATACTGAGACTGTGTCCAGAAGGCCAACACCTACTTAAAATAGTTCTAAAGACACTAGAGAGAATGAAAATGCTGAATGAGATAAACTGATAAGTAGTAGAGCTAAAGATAAATAAGACTGAATATTGAAAGATTCCATAATGAGTAGACTGTTTCCAAAGGGATTAGCAAATAGGTATCCTAAGTTCACTTTTGTAAAATTTCACAATATTATTACCAAATCACAAAATGTTTTGAAAAAAATATTGCCCACAAAGCCAAAAGAATCATATTGGCATCAGACTTCCCATTGACAACACTGAGTGCTAGAAAACAATGAAACAATATCCTCAAAATTCAGAGATGGCATTACTTTGACCAGGAATTTCATGCCAGTCAAGCTAGCATTCAAGTGCAAGAGCAAAAGAAATGTACTGTTTACAAAAACTTTCTTTTAAAAAAAGTTTACAGAAAGTTACATTCCACTGAAACAAAAAAATACCTAAGGAAAACATTTAATTAATTATTTTAACTGAAGTATAGTTGACTTACAATATTATATTAGTTTCAGGTATACAGCATAGTGATTGCTATTTTTATAGCTCTTACTCCATGTAAAGTTATTATAAAATATTGGCTATATTCCCTGTGCTGTACATTACATCCTTGTGTCTTATTTATTTCATACCTAGTAGTTTGTACCTCTTAATCCCCTTCACCTATCTTGTCCCTTCTCTACCCTCTCTCCATTGGTGACCACCAGTTTGTTCTCTGTATTTGAGTCTGTTTCTGTGTTTTTATAATCCTTTGTTGTTTTATTTTTTAGATTCCACATATAAGTAAAAACATACAGTATTTGGCTATCTCTGTCTGACATTTTACTAAGCATAATATTCTCCAGGACAAATTGTAAAATCAACTGTAACTACAATAAACAGTTAATGGATAGAAATGAAGGAGGATGTTTTAGATACAGGACATTTACAGTTAAGTCTGAATAATTATAGATGTGTAATGTAAAGGAATAGTTTGGAATTAAAATCTCAAATGATCTCAATCCAGGAGATGCTGAGGAGGAGTGAAATGGAAACATGCTAAGCTTTTTGTCATCTTCAGAGGAACAAAACACACTGATCAACCCCAAACGATGGCAAAAAAGTTTAAATACATAGGCTAAAATTTAGCCAGAATTTTAGAAATAGAAGGAAATGAAGTAAATAAAAATAATTCAATCCATTCATATAAGACAGTGTCAGGAAAGAAAGGGGAAGGAAAAGAGCAAAGAAAGAAGGAAACACAGCCAATAAACACACGGCAAGTTTGACAAGGTCAAGTCCAAGCACAGCAGTAATCACACTCGTCCGAGCTTATAAATTCTTCTATTAACCAACCAAGAGAAAATGGGCCAAGTATGCAAATAATGTGCCTGAAAGCATTCATGAGTGAAAATGATCAACCTCACTTGTGGTGAGGATTGTTCAAGAATTAAAATGGGGTATGATTTACACCCATCAAATTGTTAAAGTATAAAAGTTTGCAAAGGAAAAATAGTAAACAGCCTAAATGCTCATCAAATTGGGAGCTATTAAATGAATTATAGAACACCTATCCTATGAAATCATTAAAAAAATGTTGGGGGCTTCCCTGGTGGCACAGTGGTTGAGAGTCCGCCTGCCGATGCAGGAGACACGGGTTCGTGCCCTGTTCCGGGAAGACCCCACATGCCGTGGAGCCGCTGTGCCTGTGAGCCATGGTCGCTGAGCCTGCGCGTCCGGAGCCTGTGTTCCGCAGTGGGAGAGGCCGCAACAGTGAGAGGCCCGTGTACCGCAAAAAAAAAAAAAATGTTGTACACCTCTACATAGTGACATGGCAAAAATCTCCAAAAAATACCTGCTAAGCCAAAAAATCATATTTTAGAAGATACTATGATTCCATTTATGTCAGGAAGTAGAAAAATTCTGTGTTTGTGGGTGTGTATGTGAATGTAGATGTATGTGTACATAAATAAATATAAAAAGAACTATAAGGAAATACGTTAACTGGTAACAACGTTCCTTCTGAGGAACTATGCCTGAACTTCGAGAAGTACACTGGGATATATTATGTAAAACCATGGTTGCAGACATCTACAATTTTTTCTCTTATTGGTTTAGCAAACATTTACTGAGCACCTATTATCTTCAGACTCTATGATACATAAGGAGTGCAAAAATGAGTCTGTTTCTCCCCTCCAAAAGGAGGTAAATGTAGATTTTTCTTTTCTTTCAAACAAGTTTATCTGGGTGGGGTTGAGAGAAACCGACACTGGAGCCAGTCATATGTAGATAGATGAAAATACAGGAATGACATGATGAAGTTTAAGTAAAGCTGGTGGTGGCATTATCCCAATGCAAATTTTGAGTTAAAAATAGCTTATCTCTTACAACAAACACAATGACACACATATGCATGCACACACACAAAGATGCAGTGCTGAAACCCTCAATTTGGACGTTTCTTTGTTTTTTGTTTTTTTTTTTTAACTCATGATTACAAGTCATAAGAGCTGGAAAACAGGGCAATGCCTTCTAACTTCTGATTATGAAAAAACCTTTGTACAAATATAATAAAATTATATTATTTTCTTTACTGAAACATGTTTTTCTGGCCTTCCCATAACTTAGTTTCCCCACTTAAAAAAATCCACATATACGCTCACTGCCTGCACTGTGTTGCTTGTTGTCATTTGGAGAAAACTAATATGTAAGTGTAAGAGTCACCCAGGCTTTCATCCAGGGTCTGGGTATCCAGTGGTTACATCTGGAGAAGGAATAAAGCTACACTGGTAAGGCTGCAGAGTATTTAATTTACAGCAGTAGGGGCAGTTAAAGCCATGGAGAATACAAGTGAAAATCAGAAAATAATACAGTAGAATACATACCTCTGTTTAGCTCCTAAGGCTCTAATACTGTGTTGAAGTTACATGATCTTGTATTTATACACTATTTGGGTTTAAAGTTGGTATATTATAATGAATAATTTAATAAAGCTACAGCCTAAATGCAAAGGGGGGAAAAAACAAAATGTAATTATAACCTTGTGAAATGCTTTCCACAACAGCAAGAAGTCTTAAGGGCAAGTGGATTTAATAGATTCAATGACTAGCATATCATAATAATTCAAATTTGATTTTCTTTCTTCTGTTTTTCCAACCTCAAAAATATTGCTTATCGTTTCATTAAATATCATAAATACTGAATTCTGATGGTAGAATAATATTGCAATTTTAAGTTGAGGATTTATTTTTAGTATTAGTCCCTATATATCAATGCATAGTTTTTCTCCAAATTAAGATTTTCCATTATCTAGAGCTGACTATGTAATAGGAGCCACTAAAAAGTAAAAAGTATAAACTTAATAAAAGCATATCAAAATTACCTGGAACAGTCCAGCAACTGAGTGTTTTGGATACTTAATTTTGTTAAATAAGGAATTAAGCCCTGTTTGTTTCAACCTATTTGGAAAATCTTTTAAAAGTACACCCATCCCTCCTCCTTCTTAATAAGTGGAATTAAATTTCTTGCCAATTAAGAGCAATATTTGTTAAATGTGCCATGGTTGGAAAAGCCACAGTTGGCAAGATCAGGGCTCATTAAAAAAACAGGGGGTTAGGATTAAAACATTAAGGTTAACATTGAATGCATATGTATGTGTTTAAAAAAAAAACAAATTCTTGAAAGTAAATGTATACCAAACCCACCCCCCAGAATTGCCAGATAACCCCTTTCATAAATTGCTTTCTTATGTCATTCAAGAAACATTCCTTTTTAGCAGATTCGCTCTCCTAAAAACTATACCTCTTTTAAAATGTTTCCATCCAGCTCCTAATGACTTGAAATTTGAAATCTTTTACACTTTGCATTCTCCTTGTTTCAGCTTTTCAAGTCTCGGCAACGTGTTTTGTAATCACATGAACTTTTCTCAGATTTTCAAAATGCCCAAAGGATGCACAATCAGATGTACAAAAAAGTAATGTATTTCTATATTTGACCTTTACTTCTATTTCAAACCCACACAGAAAGGAACTCAATTTCAGTCAATTGGGGATTCTACTCTCTTTTTGTCTTGGAGTCATATAAATAAGTTCAAAACCATTGTAAGGTGCATCTGGTCCCTGGTGTACCCTCAGTACACATGGGCTTACTCTCACAGAGCCCACTTCCTTTTACTGTGAAGCTAGCCATCCACACAAGTCCCCCCATATCCCTCCTTGTTCCAGAGCCTCCTTGTTCCATCCACAGAATGTTTAATTTCTCTTACATTTTTCTATTTGGTTCTTTGTCAAATTGACTATCATTTTCTCTAACTCCTGCTTCTGATACATATTGTTGATTCACTTCTATATGTCTTTAATAGTTTTTTAATATTATATATCATAAAATTCCAATATCTGAAGACTTTTGGGTCTGAGGTCTGGTTCTACTGCTTGTTGTTTTTGCTGACTCTCATTCATGGTGTTGTTTCTTTTCTCATGGCTTTGTTACTTTTTCCTTGTGAGTCCTTAATCATTGGTACTCTATCTCAGGAAAGTCTTTTAGAACTGTATTGAAGATGTTTTCCTCCAGAGAGGATACTGTTTGTTTCTGCAGGCACTTAGAGCTACTACCTACCTAGGTACTCTTTAAAAAAGAATTCTCAACTTACAGTTCTCATTTCAAGTAAATGATATGAATTCAAGCTCCAAATCCATATAAATGCTGGCTTTTGGACACAAATTCTCCAGGAAGAATTTTTTCTTCTCTACCTAGAGTCACAACCTAGACAACCAATTTCCAGCTATAGGGTGCTTTTTTCCCAGTTCGCTTCCCTGAGGGTGTAGATTTTCCTGGATCATAGAAAACTTCAGGCTGGGGAAGGAATGGCAGCCTTTTGTTCTACTTCCTCACCTCCTGGACATCTCAGAGATTTATCTTTCCTACCCCCAACCCCTAGGCAGACATTGAAACCTAAGCCCCAGACTTCCCATTATCAGGAGATATCTGATCAGTAGATGCTTCTGTCACCCAGTGACTTCAGTGTACACTTACTTTCCTATATTCCTGTTCCTGTTTCTTAGAACATTTATTTAAAAGAGGGCCTAAAACTATTTTATCTGGCATTTTTAGGTATTTTGTGGTTGAAGGGTTTCAAGATTCTAGCGTACTGCGTTTGCCAGTAAGTGAACCTCACAAATACATTTAAAATAAATTAGTAGGGCTTCCCTGGTGATGCAGTGGTGGAGAGTCCACCTGCCAATGCAGGGGACACGGGTTCGGGCCCCGGTCCGGGAAGATCCCACATGCCGCGGAGCGGCTGGGCCCGTGAGCCATGGCCGCTGAGCCTGCGCGTCCAGAGCCTGTGCTCCCCAACGGGAGAGGCCACAACAGTGAGAGGTCCGCATACCACAAAAAAAAAAAAAAAAAAAATTAGTAAATAAGTTATTTAATTTATCAAAGTGTCTGTGGCTTTAGAACTTCACATAACCATATACATATATATCAAACAATAAATATATATAAGTTCTTGTTATATATATAACATATGTATATGCCACAAATGATGACTCTTTATGAGTTTACCAGTACCTACAGAAACATCTGGTCAACTGTGCTGATTTTGAAGCTACTGTCTCTCAACCTTTCCATACATATGTAATGTTTGTAATCCAGAAACCGCCCATCACTCTGCCTCGGACGTATTACGCCATCAGAGGAGTGCCTCCCGCTCAGAAGTCTGAGTACTTAGCTCCACTGGGCCCTTTCAGAGCTCCTGAGTAAGTGGAATACCCTTTTCAGAAGCTGAATCCCAATCTGTGTTGCTTCTTCACTAAGTTTATTGCTTCTAGTAATTCCAATATCTTTACTCTGTTCCCCCAGCTCTAGGAATGGTAGCTGCTTCTTACAGTTCTTATGTTTGTTACCTCAGTGTTTCTATTTTGCTTTTTTCAGTCCTCCAGCCCTTGTTTAACAATCTCCTATATTAAATTCTCTCCGTTGATATAGCTGTTTCTGTTTTCCTGACCACAACATCTCTATGAATGTGTTCAGATAATACTTGCCTTCACTAATTCCCAAATGACTAAAAGAACATAGAAGGGATAATACTCAGCTGGTCTGGGCAATATAGCTGTACTAGATGACTTTCTCCAATGTTTGTTTGTTCTGATTAGTCAGTGAGTGTCAAAGATATAACAGCTGTTAAATATTTTGAATATCAACCAGGCCTGTGCCTGTAAACAATGAGATAATCCCTTTGATATTTAATATTGCTGATGTCTGAGACTTAATTTGTATATATTTCATTTGCTTATAAATGTCCCTACAAGACAAAAGCCTGCTATGATAGTGTTAAAGAGCGACCAAGAAAATTTCTGGTCTTTCTTTAATTTGCTGCTATATAATGCAGACAAAAGGAAAGTACTTACTCAACAAGTCACTGCACTGTTTGTCTAATGCCAGTTTTTTGGGTTTTTTTTTTTTTGGCTGCACTTTGCAGCTTGTGGGATCTTAGTTCCCCCACCAGGGATTGAACCCAGGCCCACAGCAGTGAAAGCACAGAGTCCTAACCACTGGAGCCCCAATGCCAGTTTTATTTGAACATGAACAGCTCTTTCTCCACTAAATATTGATCCTGTGTTTCTAACTCATCAAATAAGCTTAATTTAATCAATGTCCAAGATAATCATACACCTCCTTGTGGTGTTGACGGAGCTGAGGGGAATGGTGGGAAAGCATGGTATCAGGAGTGTGGAAATGTGATTAAAATATATCTTCATGATCATAGAGATCACATTGAATTGAATGCATCTGGTGGGTTTATAGAGGTCAGGGCTACCCTAAACTCTTTGCCCAACAAAAGCCCTGCTGGAAAGGTTCAGCATTGACCAAATTTGTGAAACTTTACATTAGTCAACAGAAAATCTTCCAAAGGAAAACATTTACACAGCTTCCTATAGAATTGATATCTACATGAAATATGATGCTTTTGTCCCAAATCAGTTCCCAGCACAATGTTTCTCATGCCAACATATGAAAGCCACCTACAGCACAGCCACCTAAAGTGACTGTAAAAGACATTGCTGACTCAGATTTGGTGGGATGGGTTCTAGGAATGTGAAATAACATTGGGGAACCATTTTATTGCTAGGAGTTGATAATATCCTTGTAGTTTGATATGTAATGATGGACAACATGTATAAGCATATATTGTGTGCCTGTTTTGTTGCACATGCTTTAAATTATTTAACCTTTGGGATAATTCTATTATTATCTTCACTGTAGGAACAAGAAACAGAGGCATAGCAAGTTACATAATTTGAATAAAACTGCACAGTTCGTAACTGGTAGATGCAGGACTGATACTGATGTAGTCTGACTCCGTCACCCACACACTCAACCACTGCACCATGCTGCCTGTGTGATAACAATCAGGGCTCACACATGGCAATTCCCCCTTCTAAAATCTCAAAGTTCCAAAGAATCATCAAATTTTCAACACCAAACTTTATACATGAGAAATATAAAATTCTTATGCCAAAAAATTCTTACTCGTATCTAAGAACAAAGAAATCTACCTACACTTTTACAAAGAGTTAATAAAGAGTCCTTTATTCGTGTCGCTTCAGTGAAATATTTTTTATATCAATCAGCTAATCAACAACAGATGGATTAAATTTACCTGGAAATACATCTAAGCTTATTTATCTTTTTCTTTCAAGGAAAACACATCTGGTATTTTCCTATACCAAGAAAGTTTGGGAAATATTTGAACTGGTCTGAATACGCAAAACAATTCCATATCTCATTTTATCTCACAGGTGTTTAATTAATTTGTAAGAAACAGAGAGAATACCATAGTACTGTGATAACACAGGGGTGTATTATAATACAAAGGAATCAGTATAGACAGAATGTTAGAGGACTGAGAGGAATTTTTTTTTTCAAAAACTAGGAGAGCAGTTGTATGTGATTTGTTTTACTACATTTGAATGTATTTGATGGGGAGGAGACAAATACTGTGGTAAGATCATCTGTCAACCAGCTAATGTCTTTCCAGAGCAAATTATTCAAAGGTGCTTTATTGAATTTACAACTTGAAATTGTACTTTTTTTGTACTTATCTGATGGTTTCTTTGATTATGGAGGCTACCAAAATATATTAGTTTAGTTAATCGGAGTGATAATCTTTTTTTTTTTTTTGAAAGTCCTGATTTGGCTTCAAGGAGATAAAATTTGTTGAGAAGATACTAATTTATCTTTTGGTGATGAGTGAAGGGAGGAGATTATTTAAACAGTCTTTTGATACAGTAGGATTCCATAATGAGAAATAAATAAACAAACAGTAAGGTAGAATAGAGATTAGAAATGCCATCAGGGGCAGGGGAACATGATGGCTAAGAGCATACGCAGTGGAGTCGGCTAGACACGGATTTGAATACTGGCTCCATTAAAGACCACATGAACCCTCAATAGTTTTATGAGCACTTACTTATAGCAGAGACGTGTTTATTAATGTGTGCACATTGCAGGTACTCAATAAAAGAACTCAATCACTGAGTAGTATAACTTTTACTCAATGGTACAAATTCTACTTCTGGAACATTCTCTCACCTTACCTACTGTCCATCCAGAGAATGTCTCCTCCTCCTTCTTGGCTCAAGTCTTCTCCAACCATATTCCAACCCTTCCTTTTTTTTAGTTTAATCCCTTCCATCTCTATCCTTGAAGAACTCCTTGCCTATACCTTTGTTATATCTATAAAAACGTAGGGTTTTCCTTACTTATGCCTTTTTTTTCTTCACTAAACTCTGAGGTCCTCAAGGGCCTAGACTGGTCATCTTTGCATCACTAGCTCTTAGCACAGGGTCAGGCATATGGTGGGCAGTCAGCATTCACTAAATAAATGAACAAATGACAGAAAAAAGTGAATGAATAATAACTTAATTAGGGGTTTGTTTGTTACATTACTTCAAGGCTCAGGTTGGAATGTAGAATTTGTTATAAATCACAGAAGAGGGTTTGGAGATGTAAAATAATTAGTATTTTAATATTCTACTGATGGTAGTGCAAATTAGTTTAGCTACTTTGGAGGTCAAATTGTTAGGAGTCCTACAATTATGCATTTCATATAAACCAAAGATTCCATTTCTTGGTAGGTAACCTTGAGAATCCTTGGTACATGTACACCAAGAGGCAGATACAGCATTTTCAATCATCATTGTTTATAATGGGAAAAAATCAAAACAACATCAATAAATGAATACAGTAAGAAAATGTGAAATATTTATGAAATAAAATACTATACCATAGTATAAAGAAATGAACTAGATCAATATTATATCAACATTAATACCAAAAAAATGCTTGAGCAGCAAAAGCAGGCTGAGAATTATATGTGCAGCATGAAATCATTTATAATTTTAAATACACATAAACTACATATTTTTTCAATGTTATATATTCTCAATGGATTCAAATATGGGTATGTAAAGAAGACTAAAAAGAGTAAAGCAAAAAAAGTTCATGCCATTCCTAAAGGCACGTGTCATTGCCTCTAGGAATGGCAATAGAGAACCACAGTGTGGGGAAAGAAAGATCAAAGGAAACTTTAGTTTTACTTTTTATCTTACAATTTCTTGAAAAACAGAATGCTTATTTTCTTACTTTCCAAAAATATAAGAGTCAAAGAGAGAAGTGAGAGGCAAGAGGGGAGAAAGGGAGGCAGCGGTCTAAGCAGTTAAGTTGTTAGAAGTGCTTGGGGGAGAAAAAGTGTTTTCTGGTTATTCCATATATCACTTTACTGCCAATGGTGTCTCTTTGATGTCAGGAGTCTCCAGGATCTGACACTAATAATGAGCTGAGTGGGCCAAACATCTTCATTGTGTCTCAATTTTTTCATTCTAAAGAGAGGAGGCAGGATTTAGTTTACTTTTAAGACCCCTTGCAGATGGGCTATTTTATAGTTCTATCAGAGTATGATGCTTTTCCTCTACAGTTGGAGAAGGGAAGTTCCTTTCTACCAGGAATGTATCCCCAAGGCAAAAAGCGAATTGAGATGGATCAATCACCTCTCTCTCTCCTACAACCAGTAATTACTGCCCTCAACAATCACTATATATATATATATATATATATATATATATATATATATATATATAATAGTTAAGGAAGATCTTCCCCCAGTTTATTGTTCCCCCTCTTTTTTTGGCTGTGTTAAAGAAGTGTCACCTATGGTAGACCATGATATGGTGAGAATTATTACCATTTTGTAACTGTCTTGACACAAGCTTATGAGGTAGATAATACCTGTATTCCAACTTCACCATCACCCAGTTCAGGCCATGTCTTCCTACTCATTGGTGACCTCCATCTTCGAATGGCCAAGTTAATGTCAAGGTCCAATTTAAAGCCTATTCGAAGGAAAGTACCTGTGTACCCTTGATGAAATGTAATGTGTTATCCTTGCCAGGCATATTTTAACTTCACTATTGAATACAGCCAGACATTAATGGCTTTGATGATATGTGGGGAGAACCCAGGAGCTTTTCAGAGCTTCCTGAAATTTCAACAATCGATATCTTTCTACTTAGTTACTTGAAAACTGGTTCCTCTCACTCTCACTGAAGGGGAAACTTTAGATGCCAATAAGTCAAGTCATTGTCCTCATATCTTAGAAAGAACTGGGATTAAAATCTGAATTCATGACTTCTGAACTCTCAGTCTTGCTTCAGTAAGATACTCCGGACAACTTTCTCTCTGACCTCTTCCATTTGCCTAGCATATCTCAAAAAAATCCCGGTTTCACTTTAACCCTCTTGTTATCATTAATTGATTCTAGATGACTTGCTGTCCTTATCTCCACTGCCCTGACAGCTTTAACTGATGTGGGGCTGCAGCACTTCCTGGACAGCAATGCCTAGCCCACACCAAGCTGACAGGCAGCCTCAGTGAGGGTTTATTAGATCGTTTCTCCACCTTTCTCTTTCTGACGAATTGCAGTCCAGAAAGTTGCAGTTATGACTGTCCCCAAGACTGCTCTGGCCCCCTACCACCTTCCGGAGTTTTAATATTTTCTCGTGTCCTTACTCCATTGCTTAATATGCTTCCTCAGAGTTTAATTCCCCGGTACTGTTGCATTCAGTTTTCTCATTTTTACTCTGCTATGTACACATCATCACATGGGCAATAGTATTCAACCTATCTCTTGTTTTCCTACTTTCAATAAAATCGTACCTGTCCATAAGCAGGGGGTCGAACATAATTTCTCCTTTAATTACATTAGCTATGGTTGGTAACAGAAAGTTGCAGTTCTCCAATTCAGTAACTCCTTTGATCCTTCGTGGGTCTTTAACCCAGCAGATGTCTGGGGAATCCAAGTCCCTTCGGAGTTCAACATTATGAGAGTTCAACTGACCTCACCAGCTGGTTTCCCCTCACCTACCATTTCAATGGCCTCTAGCAGATGCCCCATAACACTGTCTTTGTTTTATGGTTTTTTCTCTCTCTCTCTCAGCCTCCTAAACTCAGAGTACTCTACACCTCCCCAGCCTCTATATGCTGAGGCTACCGTGTGGAGCATGTGAAAATTTCAGAGAAATTATGTCAGTCATAAGGCTTCTAGTGTGGAAAGCGTTTTTGGTTTTGGTTTTTGTTCTGTTGAGGGGAGGGTGTGGTGATGATGGTCAGAGAAGAAAGGAAAACCTTACCTTGTTATCACTATTGATTTCATGCTCTTTATTCCAGATTAACCAATGTCTAGTTAGGACTGTTTTTCTCTGAGCCCAGAGCTGATCTACTTAGCATCCTAAAGTACCCCCTCCCCAGGCAGAAGAGGAAAAGCTTTGCTCTGCAAAGAATTGCCGAGGTTCTCACCATGCTGAATTGTTAGAAGGCATTCTCACTCTCTAACTTTCCTCAGGCAACTGAAGAGAACATAAAAGAATGTTCTATTTTCTACCTACTTCTCAGGAACTACTCTACTTTTACCAACTATGAAATAAAACTATGCTTGAGTTGCTAAATTCAAGAGATTTCAGTCCAGTGTGTTTCAATAACAGATAATAGGAAAACCATGAATGTTAGTCCTAATGAAATTCCTCGGTAGTTAGAATCCAAGCAATATGTCATGATGGAGTGGCTAAGGGCTCAGATTCTGGAGTCAGAAAGATTCCAGTTTGAATCTAGTCACTGCCTCTTACTATGTGTGGTTAAGTAAGTCACATAACCATTGTAAACCTCAGTTTCCTCCTCAGTAAATTGGTGATGATAATAGCAATTTACCTCATAGGATTATTTTAGGGATTAATGGATATAATCTGTTTAGAATGCTCAGCACAGTTCCTAGGACAGAGTAAGCACTTCTTCTATATGATCTGTCATCATTACATGCTCTGCAAATGTAAGCTTATTTTAATGCTAAAAATGTCTAATTTATGCCGCTCAATTAAAAGAAATTTTTGAATCTCATCTTCTTGAGATTATCACTTTTTCCATTTATGAGGAAAATCAAGAGTTGATGGTATTTTGAAAAACAAAACAAAAAATATGCAGTATCACTGAGAATTAAGTTCTGCCTTAGGACAGTCTATCACAGACTGAATTTTTACAGATTGTGATAATTCCCTGGTTAGTCATAAAGTCAAGAATTTTAGAACTGAAAGGTATCAATGTCAAATTTATTACAGTACTTGGAAGTTTTATAAAAACTTTACAGTGTGTTTTATGAATGATTCTTCCTGAATCCCCATGAGAGAGTCAAGCATTACTCTCTGTATTTCAAAGGATTGCAGACTGAGGGTCAGAATATATGAAATGACATGAAGCCACTGTCTCTTCATGCACTTTGAGGTCAGTTAAGCAGAAGCGATTAAGTTTCCCACTTTCAATTCCATCATCCAAAGGTGCAGGGCAGGATTCCTCACCCTTGACACTCTAGGCATTTGGAGCCAAATAATTTTTGTCATAGGAGTTGCCTGTAGAACGTTTTGCCATACTCCTGGCCTCTATCCACTGGATGCTAGTAGCATGCCCCTGAGTTGTGATAACCAAAAATATCTCTAGACAATGTCCAATGTCCCAGGGGAATACTCCCAGCTGAGAACCACTGGTGTTGTGGTTAGTTTTTTTTCCTCTTGTACCAACTGTAAGTGACTTTTTCCATAATTCTTTCTGCTGTGAGAAAAAATGGCAACAAAGTTGACATACGGTGCCTTGAGTGTTCCTCTCCTCATTTTGCTTTCTCTCTTTGTCTCCCTCTCTGGCTCCCTATAGACACACACACACACACACACACACACACACACATGTGCACACATGCATGCACTTGAACCTTTTATCTTCCAAGCCTGCATGTTAAGGATGAGAAGGAGCCCATGGATTTGTGCTGCCACATTACCTCTTAAGCCTTTTGAAACTTATAATTCAGTAGATAAAGAGTTGTACAGTAACATGGTTTGCCAATTTCCTATTCAAACCTGACAGGAGGGCGGTGCCACATTATCAGCCAAAATAACATTTTTAAAGCAAGAAAAACAAAGACTCCCACAAAGAGTTAGCACTTTACAGTCCAATATGGAGTATTCTTTTCTTTATGGAACATTCTTTTGTGCTGTAAAGAAAGTGTATAGAAAGATGTTCAGTGCATCGTCAAGAGTAAAATTATTAGTGTATCATATACGAGGCAGTCGTATAGCAAAAGAGCTGGAGCTGTGTTTGCCCTTAAAGGAGATGCAGTCATATAATAGAGAGCCTTAGAGCTAGGGTTTACTGTACTTCGGGAATTAATCACATAAACTATAAATTGGGTTCAACAGGCTGGCTGGGTAAATAGGCGCAGCTAATGAGGACACTATGAGATCTTATAAGAGAGCTGACTGCCCCAGGACAAATAGTCCATGGCGCACCTGATGGAAAGCTAGAAGACATCAAAGCATAAAGGATTAGTGCTCTCACAGTGTTGAGAAATGGCCGGGGGGAGATTCACCAACTTATTACCCACATCCAAGCTAATCCTGTTATCTGCAAAATATAACTGTGTTCAGGAACTGCCACCACCTCAACTTGCAGAAGCATAATTTTGCGTTTACATGAACAAAAGTGCAGGAAATTTTCATCCGACAAAGAAAAATAGAAGATGATTATTATTTTTAAAGGCTTTCTCCTTCCTCCATCTTTGGCTGCATGTATGAAAACATACAGAATAGAAAAGCTTCTGTGTGTCTAAGTGGTGTGGCAGGGGATGGAGAGAGAGAGCTGCAGAGACGAATCCACTGCGATTTTCCAACACTCCTGCTTGTCAGGGAAATGAGTCTCATGGAAGAAGGGACATACCTCATTTTTAATTAAATCTGTACTCATTTCAAACAGACTGGATTTACCTTTGCAAAGCAGGCAGGCAAGCACTCACTTTGAAGGTCAAAGGAGGTTTGAGGAATGGCCCAGCCCACTTGCTACCCTTCCTGTCCCTGCAGCTCACCCAGGGTATTGATTGCTGGGGTGACACCCACCTGATCCCAACAGATGACCACGGTTGGGGGGAAAGGGGCAAAACCCCTGAGCTCCCTGCCAATCTGCCTTGGGGAAAGTGGCTTCCTGGGCTAGAGCTGACATTCACTTCAGGCTTGTTTATGCAATTGAGGGTCACACTGTTTGGAAGTGAAATGCAATTTATCCCCAGCCTCTACTGATTATGGAGGCAGAGAGTGAGGCTGAAGCTGGGTCAGCCACTAGCTGCCCTCAGTCTCCCGGGGGGATCCTTCTCCCTCTGCTACTCCCTTTGTCTAGCTGAGCTGATGGTAACAGGGCTTGTGGATGAGTAGAGAGGCGAGACTCTGCCTGCCTATTCGCAGGGTCATGCCTAACCCAGAGCCTGGCTCACAGGAGGAACTTAAATGATTATCAAGTGAGCCTGTAGTTGCTCCAAAGATCTGTATGACAAGTTCGGCAGTTAACACCCTACGGAAACCTAGGAAAGTGTATTGTTTTCCAGTATAAAGCTATATCAGAGCAAATTTTGCAATAGAGCTTTTCTCTTGCAGAAAATCTGAGGATTATAATTATACAATTTGCCTGAAGAAATAACCAAAGAGAAAAGATCTTTGAAATGATGCGCGTGCGCACACACACACACACACACACAAATGGTCTGGATCTTTCATTCTAATAGACTTCTCTGTTATAATTCGAATTTCTGAGGATTAATGCGCCCACACGCCCCTGCCCTCCTCATTCTGCTCCACTTTCCTGTAAGCCACTTTCCACGCAGCTTCTAGGTGTTCTGCACTCTGGTTTTCCTGTGTTCTCCTTGCATACCCACTCTGTCTCCCGTGCAGACCTCTCTTGCTCTTCCCATATACCTCCTGAGAGAGCTCCATTCTCTTATCTCCATTGCAGATTTCCCCCTTTTTCAAGACTTCCATGATCTCTCTTCACTAATAATCCCCATAGCTTTGTCATTAGCCCTGCGTTTAAGCCAAGACTCCTGCATCCACTGCAGCAGCATCCTTCTGGACACGCCATGGAGGAGATCACTTTCACCTCAGACTCTGCATGTCTGAGATTTGAGTCATCTTCATCTCCAAACTGGCTTCTCTTCCTACTTGGTATCTGTAGAGTCAAGGATTTCCAAGTTTTTCATACTCCAAACATTGTCATCCTCTTTTATTTATCCATTTCTAGCACCATAACCCCATAACCAATCTACTTTCCCTTCAAGTCTTCCAGAATATTCCTTAGAACGACTGCTCTCTGCCTCATCCTGCTGCCCTTAAGCTTGCCTCACCTTTGCATTCCTCTGGTTTCCTTAATGCTAGGTGATTCTCACTCCACTTTTTCATAAAACTTCCACCACATATATAATTCATATCCTGGTCCATCCAGAAATCTCAGGCTTTGAGTTAAATAGACCTGAATCCATTCTTACAAGGTGACCAGAGGCAAGTTACTTTACCTCTCTGAGCCTCCTTTCATCATCTGTAGGGTGAGAAAACTAATTTCTACTTCTGGAGGGTGGAGAGGGTTCTAGATCTCAAGAACCTAGCCTAGTGCCTAGGGTACTGCAGGGGCTCTATAATTTCCTTTCTCTCTTCTTTTACCTTTCTTTTTGGTTGTTGTTTTTTTTAATGAGATGCCCCCTCTAACCCCAATACCTCAAATCTAAGTGCAATTTTAGGTAATTTGGCTCCACTCTTCCCTTCCCAGCTGTGCCCTCAGCTGGCCCCTCACTAGCTGGTCAACAGGTAATGCTCATGCTTGTTTCCTGCTGTCCTCCTAAGTGTCCTCCCCTCTCCCTCGGCCAAGGCTACCCATTCTTCAGGAACCAACTGAAGTCCCTCCTCCTCCCCAAAGACTTAACCAGTCCCTCCGGGAGCACTCCTCTTCTGAGCTCTTATCACCCTCACAGTCTCCACCACACATCCCAGAACCTGTATTCTGCAGGCTGCTAGGCAACCATCATGGCAAGACTGCCTGCCCCTCACTTTACAATAAGAGGAAGCTGAATGTCAGAGAGGTCCAGTGACAGGTAACAAGTCATATGGCTCATTTCTGGCAGAATCAGAAGATTACTGCTACTTAGCTAGTAATTTTTGAATGTATTTAAACTGGGTTTTAATTACCACAATTGTATTACTCTTGATCCAAGAAAATTATAAGAAATCTAAGGACAAGCTACCTGTGCCTCCTTATAACACCTAAAACACACACACACACACACACACAAACACACACACACCATCTCTCAGCACAGGGCACAATGTAGGAACTAAATAAATGTTTGGAAATGGGGCCTCCCTGGTGGCGCAGTGGTTGAGAGTCCGCCTGCCGATGCAGGGGATACGGGTTCGTGCCCCGGTCTGGGAGGATCCCATATGCCGCGGAGCGGCTGGGCCCGTGAACCATGGCCGCTGGGCCTGCGCATCCGGAGCCTGTGCTCCGCAACGGGAGAGGCCACAACAGTGAGAGGCCCGCATACCGCAAAAAAAAAAAAAAAAAAAAAAAAATGTTTGGAAATGAATTTGGGCTTATTATCACAAAAAAATTAATCACTACAAGACCTGTGAGCCCCTGTCATAGGTATCTTTGAGTGATTTGGAAATTCTGCCTCTTAAGAACTTTAAACAAAGGGAGAAAATTGTCTGGTTTAAATGAACCACTGCCTAAAGGCAGGGGATAGATTGGTTTTAGGAGTTTCATTTCGTCACTATGATCCTATGATTATAAGAAAGAAGGCAGGTTGAAAAGGAGCCATGAATCACCTGTGGGCTCAGGAGTCCTGGCCCTGCTGCCCCCTCACTCCTCACCCAACACCTTTTCTGTGGACAGTACTTACGTCCAGCCTCGCTGCCCAGAGCACCTCTACTATACTCTGAACTCCAGGGCTCCTCAAGCAAGTCTAAGCCTCGGGATAAAACTGGAAGCCACAGTGGTTAAGAGAACAGTTTTGGGAGTTAGGCAGACCTGGGTTCTAGCTGTGGGACCTCTGGCAATTTACTTAACCTCCTGAGCTTCAGTTTCCTGCTCCATAGAATGCGGGAATAATCTCCCAGGGTTTTATGAAGATTAACTGAAATAATACAGATCCTGCCCTAATAAAAGAAGCTCTGGGCGTCATCAGACATGAGTTCCTATACATGCTCCAGAGCTGGCTCACTTTGGAGCAGCTGGTCATTTCAGTTTCACTGTCTCTGGAAGGGCTCTGGGGTGAGTTGGCAGACATTTCTGGTGGGAAAGGCATACCCTGTTGGTCCAGCATCACCTACCCACCAGATGTCTTGGGTCCCAGACAAATAGAGGAGAGAGTTCCAGTTCCTCCCAGCAGCTTGGGGAAGAGCTGGGATCAGACACTAACTCCTCTGAACCAGATGCTTTATTCTTTTCCATCTTTTAAACCTTGCAGGCTCTTCAAAGGGTTTTTCTTGCCAGGTAGACCTTATTTTGAATATCAGTGATGAAGTTACACTAATGGATTTTTTTTCCCCTTTCTTTTTCTTCCAGCAGAGCTACAACAAAGGCATCCATGCTACAGAAGCAGCCCAAAGGTTCTGCCTGCTGGAGCCCTCAGACATAATTTGAGTAAGTTTAAGGTAGTTGTAAAAGGGAGAGTGCAAAGGATCAGATTGGGGGTGTAGTTTGTTCCATTTTTTTGTTTGCTTTTTTTTTGAGAAGTTTTATCATTAGAACATTTGTTTATGTGATTAAAGCACCCTCATTATTAATACCTTCAAGAGACATTTTAATTTTATTGAGTTATTTATTTGATTTCTGGAGGATTAAAAAGCATCAATAAGCTAAGTTCCCTTCTTTTTAGGAATCATGTTATCTTTGCTGTGATGTGAAGAGAGCCGCCTACACCTACTACCCACTCCACTCTTTGCTTAGGCTTAATATTCCAGGATGAAGGAGAAAATGGCTGTCTCTCTCCCCCAAATCATGCATCTGCCTTGGGTTTAGGCAGTCAGTAGGATCTTGCAGAGGCAGGAAGCCCCAGATGGCACCCCAGAGAATCCTGGGGCAGCATCATCCTGGGACCTCATGTTCCCACCCTCGGTCCAACCATGGCCACACAGGCTTTGCCCAGAGAAGAGCTGCTCCAGGTGCAAATCACACCCCAGAGCTCTACCAGACCAAGGTCAGCACGTCCCTGGGAAGTTCAAATCCACAGTCTTCACCAGCCATTCCAAACCCCAAAAAGCTCTGAAACCCAAAAGTTATCTCCAAAGTTTGCAGCAACCACACTGAAGATAATAATAAAGATTTATTTCATCTTTATCTATCTCACTCAGTATAATAGTCACTGTGTTTTACTTAAGGGTGCTAGCTACCCTGATCCTACTGAAGGTGTTAAATAATATACAGTACATGTAGCATATTGCCTTTCAAAATACAAAATATTCTGAATTCCAAAACTGGTTTTGAGAGTAAGGGATTCGTGGCCTGAATTACCCTTTTAGAGTAGCAGAAGGGAGAGGTGGGAAGAGATGGAAAGCCATAGCAACTCTTCCTCTCTGTGCTGTGCTTGAAAGCTGTGACACTTTCATGGTGCTTCTCAAACTTTAATGTGACACAGATCCCTCAAAGATCTTGTTAAAATGCTGATTCTGATTCAGTACATTTGAAGTTGTGCCTGAGATCCCTTATTTCTAACTGGCCCAAGTGCCACTGATGTGTGGACCATACCTCAAGTAGCAGAGATCTAGAGATCTAGAAATGTTGATTCTTGAAAAAAACCCAAGGACATGAAAAAAAGGCAGGCATTTAGAGGTCATGGAAGCAATCTAAATGCTCATCGACAGCTGGATGGATAAAGAAGGTATGGTACATATATACAATGGAATATTACTCAGTCACAGAAAGGAATGAAATTGGGTCATTTGTAGAGATGTGGATGGACCTAGAGACTGTCATACAGAGTGAAGTATGTCAGAAAGAGAAAAATAAATATCGTGTATTTACGCATATATGTGGAATCTAGAAAAATGGTACAGATGAACCTGTTTGCAAGGCAGAAACAGAGACACAGATGTAGAGAACAAACATATGGACACCAAGGGGGGAAACAAAGGGTGGGATGACTTGGGAGATTGGGATTGACATATATATACACTACTATGTATAAAATAGATAACTAATGAGAACGTACTGGATAGCACAGGGAACTCTACTTTGCTGTACAGTAGAAACTAACACAACATTGTAAAACAACTATACCCCAATTTAAAAACAAAAAAGGCAGGCATTTACTACCATTGTCTAGATGAGGAGATATGTGGTCCCAGGATAAAGAGTGTTGCCTAGGTTCACACAGCTAGAAAATGTCAGAGTCAGGACTCAGATCCCAGGATCTTGACCACCTGGCCATCCTCCTTCTGGCATTCCACATCTTGAAGTAGGAGGCACTGGGAGTGGAACAGAACACAGAGGAGGAAACAAGGAAGACTTCTTTGAGGATATTTCTCAGTGAAACCCACTTTAATTAGTCACTCGTGGTATAAGAGATGGTCAAGAAACAAGGAGAAAGGAAGCCAGATTTTGAGCCCTGGGTCTCTCACCAACTAGCTGTGAGATGTCTTTGGACCTAAGCAATCTCTAATGTACCTGGCAACTGGAGTTTTTTATATTTCTACTCCAGCTGATCCGTAAGAAGGGAAGAAACCTCACTGAATTCTCAATTATCACTGTCTCTCAGAAGAACTGACAACCTTGTAGTACGTTGTCTTTATCACAAGAGGTCACATGGTACGGCCGGAAGAGCTTCCTGGAGACACCTACCTGGGTTTGAATCCTTCCTCTAATTCCTAATGGGCTGTACAAACATAAGCAAGATCCTTAGCTCCTCTGTGCCTCAGTTTCTTTACCTGTAAAATGGTGATAATCCTAGTACTTAACTCATGATGTCTTTATGGAGGTCTAAATTAATTAATATAAGTAGAGCATTTGGAACAATACTTGGACCAAAGTGGTCCATTTTGTATCTCTTAAGGCTTCCATTTATTTCCAGTGCCAAGGCTTACTTGAAGACTTGAACTTCATTATGTTAAAATTCTTACGAAATACTTGATGATGATGTGATTGAGTTTCTCCCAGTAAAGAATATTCTTTTGGGAATCAAGGAGGCCAGGAGTGCATTTTTATGAGTTGTGAGTCTTGTACATGCTTTAAAAAAAAAAAAGGGTTGCTATTGATTATCACAATATTGGTGAAGATGAGAGGAGAATATCGTTCTCAGGATGGGTGGAGAAAGGGACTTTTGCAGAGTTTAAGGTAAATCAGGTTACGAGCAGTTTAGGAGCCCACCTCACCCCTAATCTAACATGTTTGCATCTGGCTATCCCAGGTTTTGACAGGTTGTTATTAACACACTCACACATCTCTTGGCTTCATCTGATCAGTTACCCTCCCTTCTTAAAATCACTTTTGTGGGAGGATGAAAGGGAACACAAAATGATTGAGGTGACAGGTCCCGTGGTACATTGAAGAACTGTGTCAGAAAATGCTGCCAAAAGCTATTTTCAACTGGGAAGGGAACACCCTTTTGCGCTTTGTAATTCATGGGTGGACCACAAGAAAGTGAAAATAGCTAATGTCTCTGGAACATTGCCACTCACACATAGCAACGGCCTTATTTACAGATACAAAAATCATTATTTCTTTCTGTTCCCCGAAGCACAACTTTCATGCTGGGGAAATTTCCTAGGATCACAAACATACAAGGCCAAACCTTCGAGGTGGCTTCACTCCAACCTCCCAAGTTGGAACAACAACATTGTGCACGCGATTTCGATGACTTCTTCCCACTCCATCCCTCCTGCTCTCAGCCAAAATCGATTTGGGCAGGTACCAAAGGAATGGTTTGAAATTCAGACCCTGCTCTTGATTTGTATGTGAAATGACATCTGGATGTTTTTTAAACCCATTTTCTGTGCTCACTGAATTTTGCCCTGGTGAAAATATACAGAGGACTAATGTTGTTTACAGGTAGGAGAAAGAGCCGACTTTCCTACGTTTTCCAAGCAATCTCTTTCCACAAGGTGAGAATATTCATGCAGTACCTATCCAGAGTTCTGGCAGTAATTATAATATATAATACATGTTGAGACTGTATTATATACCAGGCCCTGTTCTAAGTGTTTTATATACATTAACTCCTCAATCTGCACAACTATCCTATCCTTAGAGGATAAAGGATAATTTTGCACAAATAGGTGAAGCAACTTTCCCTAGGTCACACAGGTAGCAAGTGGGGAGCTGGACTTTATTGATCTGTTTGTCTACAGAGTCCATGTTCTCACAGCTATAATATTCTATCTCTCTCTGCAAGAGGGGACACAGGCAGAGAGAGCAGGAAGACATGCAACCAAAGCTTTTCTGCTCCTTCGCTTGTCTCGCACTCTGCTCCTACTCCCACTTTCCTAAAAGGCTCTTGCATATAGAAAAGACAAATTTCATAGTCACTACATTGCCTATAGTAAGAAGGTAATACTTCCAGAAAGCTAAAGAGGATGTAGTGTCACAACTTGGGAAGGGAGAGAGGGGAGGGGAGTTTCCCATAGATGTACAAGTTTCCCTGCTTCCTAATAACCAGTATTTTGAATCATCTATAGGGCCAACTAGCCAAAGAACAGATCTGGTATGTGAGAGGCCTGTGTTGAAGAATACACGTGGAATGGGCTCTGTTACTTTGAGGTAGCCACCAAACTGAAATTTAATTTCCCCACTTGCAGGTTGGATATTCATTTATTTTTCCCCTTAACTCTCCTTTGAGAAGGCGTACATCAACAGTGAATAAAAAATAGAACATATAAATAAGAATAGAAAGAAAAATAACAATAAGAGCAGAAACTCAAAACCAGGACCAGGTGGAACAGGAACATGCAAAACTATGCAGGTAGTGTGAGCCCTCATGCAGCTTTTGATGCTTAGAGTTGATTCCAGACTTATTATCAAAAAAAAAAAAAAAGTCCATTTCATGGGAGAAGTGAAGTCTTTAAGAAGGATAATCTGTAAAACAATTTTCTGATATGGGTCTTCTTAGGGAAGGTTCTTAATAACATGATAAAAAATATCCTCAGCAACTTTCCAACAAGATGGAATTAAAGATTTCACAGGTCTATTTCTCAAAACTTCTACAAAACTTTGGGTTCAACCTTGAAACACCATTTAGCCTGGTTTATTCTTAGGCAAGAAGGAGGTAAGTGAGTCAGGCAGGAAGACAAGGTTCAAGATAATACAACCAAGGATATAATCTAAATGTACATCGATAGATGAATGAATAAAGAAGATGTGATATATATATATATATATATATATATATATATATATATATATACTGGAATATTACTCAGTCATAAAAAAGATTGGAATAATGCCATTTGCAGCAACTTGGATGGACCTAGAGAGTATCATACTAAGTGAATTAAGTCAGACAGAGAAAGACAATACCACATGACATCACTTATATGTGGAATCTAAAATATGATACAAATGAACTTATTTACAAAACAGAAACAGACACTGAGACATAGAAAACAAACTTACAGTTACCAAAGGGCAAAGTGGGGGAAGGATAAATTAGGAGTTTGGGATTAGCAGATATACATTACTATATATAAATTGGATAAACAACAAGGACCTACTGCATAGCACAGGGAACTATGTTTAATATCTTATAATAAACCATAATGGAAAAGAATATGTATGTGTGTGTGTATATATATATATATATATATATATATATATATATATATATATACACATATATATATATAAAACAATCACTTTGCTGTACACCTGAAACATTATAAATCAGCTACACTTTAATAAAAAAAAGAATATAATGTTTTGATAGATTCTCTTTATCTTTTTTTTTTCACATGAATCCTTTTAAGAAGATTGTAAAAGTTAGAACTCCTTAGAAAATCACACATGTGCATATATACAAATGTTTTGTTTTTTACAATTTTAGTGAGCTGAAAAATTTCTTAAATCCCAACCATCAGCTGCTGACTATGGGTCCTGGGACTCCAGATTAGGAATCTTTCCTGGAAGAAGAGAAGACTACAGATATTTCCTATAATACTCAATAGACATTGTTTCTATCATCAGAGCTTCTGCTGTGCACTAAGAAACAAATTAAATGTGAGTAATTATAGAAAACACATGAACAGTTGACTTACTGCAGAAATCAAGCAAGAAGCCCAAACAAAACCCTCCTTTCATAGAAAATATTCCTATTTCCACATGGTGGGCCATAGACATGCTGTTTGTCAAAACGAATTATTCTCTAGAAACAGTTCAGAGGTTACTAGTGAATAAATAACCTATTTAACACCCAATCTTCTTTACTCTTGAGTATTTCCAAATTAACTTTGACCCTTATACTATTCAAATTAGATTGTTATTTTGAGTAAGATTATTGACTAATAAATCTGCCAAGGCAAATTTGTTGCTAAGAGTACAAGATTTTTGAAAAGACCTTTCTAGGCCTTTCTTATTTAGGCCTTATATGACTTCATAAGAAACATATTAAATTAAATTAATATTCTATTTTAAGTATATTGTTATTATGCTGTAAATTGTCTTAAAGTATTTCATACATTTTCAAATCTTGTGTTTTATGAAGAATAAATAATTCATCTTTGTTCTTTTGTTTTAAAGGTTGTTATATTGGCAGGTAACTATAGAAGGTGGCATTAAATTAATTAACATAATATTAGCTTTCAGAGACATATGATTCAACAGTTATCCATTTTTTGTAGCAGTTCCCTCTCTCTTTCTTTTTGTTTGTTTAGCATTTAGATAGAAAAGACATACCTAAAGCCTGCTTGCTCTCTTGATATTTATATGAAGTATTGGCCTCAGAAACCAAGATGTATAGTTTTTTAAAAGAGAAAATATAGTATAGTTCAGAAAGACTGTCCACCCACAGAATGCATGTTTAATATTGGTAAAGAATAGAACTGCCTTTAAAAAAAATAAGTCGGGTTCATCAATGTTTTTTAAACGATTCTATTTAAAGTCCCTCCTCTGGGTAGATCTGTTGCCTACACCAAAACCAGAAAAACTCAGCATTTGCCTCTTATGTACTGGACTTCCATGTAAATTACCTTTGAAGAAAGGATTCTGTTGCTTTTAAAAAAATGAAAGTATTTTGAAAATCAATGGGGTAGAGTTTCTTAGAGTTCATCCAGATGGAATCACACCTGGAAATTTAATCAGGGTTAACCCCTTGGTAGAGGTCAGAGCTCACAAGTCAAAACAGGCTCTCAACAGTTTTGACGGCAAAAGGTCTTCATTCAGTATCATCTTTAATGTAAGCTTTTTAACTGATAAACTATCTGCAGATGTTTTACTAAGTCCCTGGCTGAGGTAGGGTTTAGGGACGTAAAATTTTTGGAGAGTTACCTTAAAACCATATTGCTGAGAAAAGAGAGTCATCAATAATGAATACATAATCTTCCTAATCTAGTTTGCAGATGAAACCAGTAAAAATTACCGGAAACAGGAAGACAGAAGCAAAACAGAGATGTACTTTGCAACGTTTTACAAAATGGTTTGCTGGTGAGTGTAAAAGTGTAGGAACTGAAGACAGAGCACCTGCCCAAGATAAGGGTGGGACAGACGGAGACACAGAGCATCCGAGTTTTTCTCTGAAAGTGTCATTGTGACTACACTGTGTAGCCAGCTGGTTGCTTCATTCACAGCAAAGAAGGAATAGGCAAACCAGAATGACCTAAAATTTACAAGTTGTATTAAAGGAAAAAAAAAAGAAAAAAAAGATGCATAGTCTTCCTCAGGCAGAAGCTTCTCTGAAACACAGAAGCAGAAACACAGAAGCACAGAAGGCTTGTGAAAGTCAGGTAAGGAAGGAAATGGAATACTAAAACAATGTTTTAGAAATAATGAAAAGGAAAAGGATCCATGAAAGAATTAAATTTCTGGTAGTAGAAACAAGTATAAATAAATAGGATGTGTAAATGCACCCTACCAATGGTGTGTTAGAAAATTGTTAACAGCTGGCTCTTGGATTAGGATGGGGTGGGGGGCCCCGATGTATAGTGGTTGCTGATTACCATGGTGTAGACATTCCAACCACGACTAACTATGTTGTCAATGAACTCAGAGTTGGGAAGGGATGTGAGAAATTGACTCTCATGAGCCAGTTCATTCCTGTTCCAGTGCACCACTGAATCCAACCTCCACTGTGGTCCTGGGAGCTGCCAGACACCAGGCTTTATGCTTTTACATATATCATTTAATCCTCTTCTAACAGATAAGTATTATTAACTAAATACAGGGGCTCAGAGATGTCACCTGCATGGCCAAAGACATAGAAGTTCTAGGGCTGCACTGTCCAATATGGTAGCCACTTGCTACATGTGGCTGTTTAAATTTAAATTAATGAAAATTAAATAAAATTAAAAATCCAACTCCTCAGTCACACTAGCTATATTTCAAGTGCTCATTAGCCACATGTGGAGGATAGCTACTATTTTAGGAGACCACAACTATGGAATACTTTTATCACTGCAGAAAATTCTATTGGATAGTGTTGGTTGAATGTTTTTTTAACCTGAAGTCTAGGGCCTGGGACTAATGGTCAAAAGAGACCAAGTATTAAAAAAATAGAAAGTACTTATATAACTTCTTACAACATGTTGCTTCTGAAGTGATTCCATCTATTTACCAATGATGCAATTCTCCCACAGTGTTCAGCTCAAAGATTTGGATTCCTGAAGTTGTAAGGAAGAATTCTGTCCTTAAGAGAGCCTAAAGGGATTCTAGAAAATTTTTCTTTGAAAAAATTTAAGAAAAAATGAGTTTCATTACCCAGATTTCTTTTTTGCCCTCCACAGTAAGTTCCCAAACAGCAAACAGAGAGATCTTTTTGAAACATAAATCTCCTCTTGAGATTTAATAAGGCTTCCTATTAAACTTCAAATTAAATACAAACTCTTTACTTGTGTCTGCATACAAAGCCAGTCTTATCCCTTATCATTCTCTTACTCCCTCACTTTGCTCCAACTACATGGAATCTCCTCCAATTCCATGAAATTTCCAAGGAGTTATAGACTTTTGAATTCTGTGCTTGTCCCAAAAGAGAAAGGGCTTTATTTTATTCACTAGAATAGGGCTGGGAAATAGTAGGTGCTAAATGATTCTTATTATGAAAAGAGCTGTGACATATGCTAGAAATACAAAAATTATATAATTAAGCCTTCCTGGAAAGGAAAAGCGTAATTTGCAATTTTTAAAATATTTCACAGGGAAAAATAGGACAAAGAAAAGGAAGTTGTCAGTTTATGATCTGTCTGTCCGAGTATCCCACCTATGATTTACAGGCACAGGTTTGAACTACCTGAGGGCTGAGTGAGCGGTTGGAAAACAATGGAACCACTCAGTGGTGTGCCAGTAAATGTTCAAAAACCAACTCGTGGGGTTGGGGCAGAGGTGCTGATTTGTAACACTTGCTTATCTCCATGGGCCAAAACTCCCAACAAAGCCGATTTCAAGACACTATGGCACAGAATGCAGACATAGGAAAAGATGCACCCCTTAAGTTCTTCCAAGCCAGCTTCAGCAACCACTGAATCCACAAAACACACACACACACACACACACACACACACACACACACACACACACTTCCATCCAGAGTCTCTTAAATCAGAATTTCAAAATTTGATCCAGAGTTCATTTTTTTTTTTTTTTTTTTTGGTGGTACACAGGCCTCTCACTGTTGTGGCCTCTCCCGTTGCGGACCACAGGCTCCGGACGCGCAGGCTCAGTGGCCATGGCTCACGGGCCCAGCCGCTCCGCGGCATGTGGGATCTTCCCAGATCGGGGCACGAACCTGCGTCCCCTGCATCGGCAGGCGGACTCTCAACCACTGCCCCACCAGGGAAGCCCCAGAGTTCATTTTTAATGAACACTACAGGTAAGTCTATTGCACACAAAAGTGTGAGAACCTTTTCATAGAGGTAGCAATACTGGCAGCAGCTGGTAGGTGTGTAACCACAGGAAGGATTTCACATCAGAAATGGGAACCACAGAGGGCAGACAGCAGAATCAAGAAGAACTACTATCCTGCAGCCTGTGGAACAAAAACCACATTCACAAAAAGACAGACAAGATGAAAAGGCAGAGGGCTAGGTACCAGATGAAGGAACAAGAGAAACCCCCAGAAAAACAACTAAATGAAGTGGAGATAGGCAACCTTCCAGAAAAAGAATTCAGAATAATGATAGTGAACATGATCCAGGACCTCGGAAAAAGAATGGAGGCAAAGATTGAGAAGATGCAAGAAATGTTTAACAAAGATCTAGGAGAATTAAAGAACAAACAAACAGAGATGAACAATACAATAATTGAAATGAAAACTACACTAGAAGGAATCAATAGCAGAATAACTGAGGCAGAAAAATGGATAAGTGACCTGGAAGACAGAATGGTGGAATTCACTGCTGTGGAACAGAATAAAGAAAAAAGAATGAAAAGAAATGAAGACAGCCTAAGAGACCTCTGGGACAACATTAAACACAACAACATTCGCATTATAGGCGTCCCAGAAGGAGAAGAGAGAGAGAAAGGACCCGAGAAAATATATGAAGAGATTACAGTTGAAAACTTCCCTAACATGGGAAAGGAAATAGCCACCCAAGTCCAGGAAGCGCAGTGAGTCCCATACAGGATAAACCCAAGGAGAAACATGCCAAGACACATAGTAATCAAATTGGAAAAAATTAAAGAAAAATTATTAAAAGCAGCAAGGGAAAAACGACAAATAACATACAAGGGAACTCCCATAAGGTTAACAGCTGATTTCTCAGCAGAAACTCTACAAGCCAGAAGGGAGTGGCATGATATACTTAAAGTGATGAAAGGGAAGAACCTACAACCAAGATTACTCTACCCAGCAAGGATCTCATTCAAATTTGATGGAGAAATCAAAAGCTTTACAGACAAGCAAGAGCTAAGAGAATTCAGTACCACCAAATCAGCTCTACAACAAATGCTAAAGGAACTTCTCTAAATGGGAAACACAAGAGAAGAAAAGGACCTACAAAAAAAAAAACCAAAACAGTGAAGAAAATGGTCACAGGGACATACATATCGATAATTACCTTAAACGTCAATGGATTAAATGCTCCAACCAAAAGACACAGGCTTGGGGCTTCCCTGGTGGCGCAGTGGTTGAGAGTCCGCCTGCCAATGAAGGGGACATGGGTTCGTGCCCCGGTCCGGGAAGATCACACATGCCGCTGAGTGGCTGGGTCCATGAGCCATGGCCACTGAGCCTGCGCGTCCGGAGCCTGTGCTCCACAACGGGAGAAGCCACAACAGTGAGAGGCCCATGTACCGCAAAAAAAAAAAAAAAAAAGACACAGGCTTGCTGAATGGATACAAAAACAAGACCCATATATATGCTGTCGACAAGAGACCCACTTCAGACCTAGGGACACATACAGACTGAAAGTGAGGGGATGGAAAAAGATATTCCAAGCAAATGGAAATCAAAAGAAAGCTGGAGTAGCTATACTCATATCAGATAAAGTAGACTTTAAAATAAAGAATGTTACAAGAGACAAGGAAGGACACTACATAACAATCAAGGGATCAATCCAAGAAGAAGATATAACAATTATAAATATATATGCACCCAACATAGGAGGACCTCAATACATAAGGCAACTGCTAACAGCTATAAAAGAGGAAATCGACAGTAACACAATAATAGTGGGGGACTTTGACACCTCACTTACACCAATGGACAGATCATCCAAAATGAAAATAAATAAGGAAACAGAAGCTTTAAATGTCACAATAGACCAGATAGATTTAATTGATATTTATAGGACATTCCATCCAAAAACAGCAGATTACAGTTTCTTCTCAAGTGCGCACAGAATATTCTCCAGGATAGATCACATCTTGGGACACAAATCAAGCCTCAGTAAATTTAAGAAAACTGAAATCATGTCAAGCATCTTTTCTAACCACAACGCTATGAGATTAGAAATGAATTACAGGGAAAAAAACGTAAAAATCACAAACACATGGAGGCCAAACAATACATTACTAAATAACCAAGAGATCACTGAAGAAATCAAAGAGGAAATCAAAAATACCTAGAGACAAATGACAATCAAAACACAATGATCCAAAACCTATGGGATGCGGCAAAAGCAGTTCTAAGAGGGACGTTTATAGCTATACAAGCCTACCTCAAGAAACGAGAAAAATCTCAAATAAACAACCTAACCTTACACATAAAGGAACTAGAGAAAGAAGAACAAACAAAACCCAAAGTTAGCAGAAGGAAAGAAATCATAAAGATCAGAGCAGAAATAAATGAAATAGAAACAAAGAAAACAATAGCAAAGATCAATAAAACTAAAAAGAAGATAAACAAAATTGATAAACCATTAGCCAGACTCATCAAGAAAAAGAGGGAGAGGACTCAAATCAATAAAATTAGAAATGAAAAAGGAGAAGTTACAACAGACACCAAGAAATACAAAGCATCCTAAGAGACTACTACAAGCAACTCTATGCCAATAAAATGGACAACCTGGACGAAATGGACAAATTCGTAGAAAGGTATAACCTTTCAAGACTGAACCAGGAAGAAACAGAAAATATGAAAAGACCAATCACAAGTAATGAAATTGAAACTATGATTAAAAATCTTCCAACAAAGAAAAGTCCAGGACCAGATGGCTTCACAGGTGAATTCTATCAAACATTTAGAGAAGAGCTAACACCCATCCTTCTCAAACCTTCCAAAAAATTGCGGAGGAAGGAACACTCCAAAACTCATTCTATGAGGCCACCATCAGCCTGATACCAAAACCAGACAAAGATACCACAAAGAAAGAAAATTACAGACCAATATCACTGATGAATATAGATGCAAAAATCCTCAACAAAATACTAGCAAACAGAATCCAACAACACATTAAAAGGATCATACACCATGATCAAGTGGGATTTATCCCAGGGATGCAAGGATTCTTTGATATATGCAAATCAATCAATGTGATACACCATATTAAAAACTGAAGAATAAAAACCATATGATCATCTCAATAGATGCAGAAAAAGCTTTTGACAAAATTCAACACCCATTTATGATAAAAACCCTGCAGAAAATGGGCATAGAGGGAAACTACCTCAACATAATAAAGGCCATATATGACAAAACCCACAGCAAATATCATTCTCAATGGTGAAAAACTGAAAGCATTTCCTCTAAGATCAGGAACGAGCCAAGGATGTCCACTCTCACCACTATTATTCAACATAGTTTTGGAAGTCCTAGCCATGGCAATCAGAGAAGAAAAAGAAATAAAAGGAATACAAATTGGAAAAGAAGTAAAATTGTCACTGTTTGCAGATGAAATGATACTATACATAGAGAATCCTAAAAATGCCACCAGAAAACTACTAGAGCTAATCAATGAATACATGGATACAAAATTAATGCACAGAACTCTTTTGCATTCCTATACACTAATGATGAAAAATCTGAAAGAGAAATTAAGGAAACACTCTCATTTACATTGCAACAAAAAGAATAAAATACCTAGGAATAGGGCTTCCCTGGTGGCGCAGTGGTTGAGAATCCGCCTGCCAATGCAGGGGACACGGGTTCGAGCCCTGGTCCGGGAAGATCCCACATGCTGTGGAGCAACTAAGCCCACATGCCATAACTACTGAGCCCACACTCTAGAGCCCGTGAGCCACAGCTACTAAGCCCGTGTGCCACAACTACTGTGGCTGCACTCTAGAGCCCGCATGCTACAACTACTGAAGCCTGCATGCCTACAGCCCGTGCTCTGCAACAAGAGAAGCCACCGCGATGAGAAGCCCGCGCACCGCAACAAAGAGTAGCCCTCGCTTGCCGCAACTAGAGAAAAGCCCACGTGCAGCAATGAAGACCCAACGCAGCCAAAAATAAATTAAAAACTTAAAAAAAAAAAACCTAGGAATAAACCTACCTAGGGAGACAAAAGACCTGTATGCAGAAAACTATAAGACACTGATGAAAAGAATTACAGATGATACCAACAGATGGAGAGATATACCATGTTCTTTGATTGGAATAATCAATATTGTGAAAATGACTATACTACCCAAAGCAAACTACAGATTCAATGGAATCCTTATCAAATTACCAATGGCATTTTTTACGGAACTAGAACAAATAATTTTAAAATTTGTATGGAGATACAAAAGACCCCAAATAGCCAAAGCAGTCTTGAGGGAAAAAAACAGAGCTGGAGGAATCAGACTCCCTGACTTCAGACTATACTACAAAGCTACAGTAATCAAGACAATGTGGTACTGGCACAAAAACAGAAACACAGATCAATGGAACAAGATAGAAAGCCCAGAGATAACCCCACACACCTATGGTCAACTAATCTATGACAAAGGAGGCAAAGATATACAATGGAGAAAAGAAAGTCTCTTCAATAAGTGGTGCTGGGAAAGTGGTGCTGGACAGCTACATGTAAAAGAATGAAATTAGAACACTCCCTAACACCATACACAAAAGTAAACTCAAAATGGATCAAAGACCTAAATGTAAGGCCAGACACTACAAAACTCTTAGAGGAAAACATAGGCAGAACACTCTATGACATAAATCACAGCAAGATCCTTTTTGACCCACCTCCTAGAGAAATGGAAATAAAAACAAAAATAAACAAATGGGACCTAATGAAACTTAAAAGCTTTTGCACAGCAAAGGAAACCATAAACAAGACAAAAAGACAACCCTCAGAATGGGAGAAAATATTTGCAAACTAATCAATGGACAAAGGATTAATCTACAAAATATATGAACAGCTCATGCAGCTCAATATTAAAGAAACAAACAACCCAATCCAAAAATGGGCCGAAGACCTAAACAGACATTTCTCCAAAGAAGACATACAGATGGCCAAGCAGCACATGAAAAGCTGCTCAACATCACTAATTATTAGAGAAATGCAAATCAAAACTACAATGAGGTATCACCTCACACCAGTTAGAATGGGCAGCATCAGAAAATCTACAAAAACAACAAATGCTGGAGAGGGTGTGGAGAAAAGGGAACCCTCTTGCATTGTTGGTGGGAATGTAAATTGATACAGCCACTATGGAGAACAGTATGGAGGTTCCTTAAAATACTAAAAATAGAACTACCATATGATCCAGCAATCCCACTACTGGGCATATACCCAGAGAAAACCATAGTTCAAAAAGACACATACACCCCAATGTTCATTGTAGCAGTATTTACAATAGCCAGGTCATGGAAGCAACCTAAATGCCCATCAACAGACAAATGGATAAAGAAGATGTGGTACACATATACAATGGAATATTACTCAGCCATAAAAAGGAACTAAATTGAGTCATTTGTTGAGACGTGGATCTAGAGACTGTCATACAGAGTGAAGTAAGTCAGAAAGAGAAAAACAAATATTGTATATTAACGCATGTATGTGGAACCTAGAAAAATGGTACAGATGAGCCAGTTTGCAGGGCAGAAGTTGAGACACAGATGTAGAGAACGAACATACGGACACCAATGGGGGAAAACCACGGGGGTGGGGATGGGGATGGTGGTGTGCTGAATTGGGAGATTGAGATTGACATGTATACACTGATGTGTATAAAACTGATGAGTAATGAGAACCTGCTGTGTAAAAAACAAAACAAAACAAAACAAAAAACGAATACTAAACTTTCTTTGGGTTATTTATATGGAAATGTGTTAATATAAATGCTTCAGACATTACATGAAATTCCTAAAAATCTTATATGTTCTGTTATAATCGTATAAGTCATAATTCTAGTTATTACTTTAAAATGTATACCTCAGAAATAACTAAAAAAAAGAAATGGGAACCACAAACTACCTGAGGATCCCTGAGGTAGGCAAGAAGGACTGGGAATCAGGAGGCATCAGCACAGCTTGTGCGAACCAAGGGACCACAGGGGTAACTCATTTATAAGGGGACCTCATCCCAGAAATGAGAGGCAACCCCTCTTCAGCTGTTCACCCTTCCAGGGGACCTCTCCTCATGGCACAGCTTTTTCTCCAGTGCCACAGGAGCACCTTTTCATGGTCCAGGCGGTCCCAACTCAGTGTGTTCCTGGAACCACTTAATGTTTCTGAACCTACATTTTCTTCTAAAGGTAAAGTGGGAATGAAAATTTTTGCATTGCCTACATCACAGAACAACTGTGATAAGATATTTTATGTGAAAGCTCTTTGCAAAGAACATAGTAGCATGGAAATTTCAGGTGGCATTATTACCTGCTAAGGCGTGCTTAGATCTAAAATCCTATCAGAGTTCAACCCAAGGGCCTCTGGGCTCTGCATAAGAAACACGTCACAGTCCTATTGGCTTTTGGGGCTCAGACTGACTCACCATCAGCTAAGGGTACTGGCTTTCAGCCTGTTTATATATTTATGTATCATTAGACATATATTCTTGGTACTTGGGTGCTCATCTACAGAGGATGCTAGCTTACTTTGGATGCCAAAAGTGAAGTCTCCAGGTGGTCTCTAGTCTCCTGGGATAACCTGAGCGATCACAAGATAAACCACAGACAAAGTTTTGACTCGACCAAATCCAGATGTTTCAGCTTTGGAAATGCGCCCACCTACCCAGCATGTTTCAGAACAAAGGAACAGCTAAGAGAAATGAAAAGGGCGTTTAAAAGAGAATCTCACACCTGTATCCTGATGGAAACTAGAGAGATAGTTTATTTTACTCACTAATTAAACTCCATGAATTGAGTACGAATACAGATTTTTTTTTCCTTGCCATACGAGAAAATCTAAGGGCATGGACCAAAGGCTGTGCTAAGAGCTTTTGCTGGCGTTATTATATTTATTCTCTGTAACAACCCTGTAGGTGGTCCTCCAGGGTGGCAAATATAATAATACTAATTAACCTGTATTGATCATTTGCTTGGTATTGAGCACTGGGATAGATGCTTTATGTGCACTTAGTTAATCCTCACAAATACCCTATGAGATAAGTTATTCTCATTTGAAATATCAGGCAAACCGAAGCTCAGAGAGGTTAAGTAGTACCTCATCCAAGTTTGTACAGTTAGCAAGGGATGGAACTGGTGCTGAATCTGAAGTCTCTCTGACTCCAGAACCAGCATTCTTAGCCCTCCCATAGGGAAATATGGGCATTTCGGGTGTCCTGCATCAATCTTTTTTTCTTCGTTCAAAAATGTGAACCCAAACAGTGAGTCAGAATGTTGCCTCATAGACTCTGTTCCTGAGTAGGAGAAGCACAAACAGAACAAGACTCTTCAGACATATCATCAGGAAGTATGTCTGAACAGTCTGCTCAGCTTCTAAATTGGAAGTCTCCTCTCCCTGTGTGTCTGGCCCTGGAACCAAAAGGAAGTGGCAGTGGGGGTGGCCTGTGGAGCCAAATGTTCCTCTGTGTCCGTGGGCTGTGCTCGCGCTCTTCTATGAATGGGGCAGAGGCAGGGTCTGCTGAAAGCCTTGGCAGTTGTATGCACACCAAAGCAGAGACACATACATAAGGAAGCTGTTTATGGAAACTTAAGAACTGACACAATGATTTAGGTTTTCAAATGAATTTCCGATGTTTATCTTTATGAGGCTATTAGTACACTGTAAACACTACTTTTGATATAATCTCCCCTATACTGCAACTGGGTGATGGCTGGATTCTGAGTTACAATGCAAGTACTGTGCAACGTGGCACGTGATCCATAAGATAATGGCAACATTACCCGCTGTGTTTGGGTGGCATATAATTAACAAAGCAGGTAGGAAGCGGGACCACAGCTTTTTTCTCCGTGGAAGACACAGAATTTGACTCAAGCAAACCATGAAGAAATGAACTAAATCAGAGTGTGCCCCCCAAATTCATTCAACATTAATATGTTTGAGTAAAAGCTTGAGAAAATAAGCTGGTTTCCCTCTACCATATTTGTTCTGAACAATAAACACACTTTCTGTTTTGTTTTGTTTGTTTGTTTGCTTGGTTTTGGTCTTGGTTTTGGTTTTAACTGCTGGTTTCACAGTTGCATAACTCTTCCTCACCAGGGTTCTTTTTTTTTTTTTTTTTTTTTTTGCGGTACGCGGGCCTCTCACTGCGTGGCCTCTCCCGTTGCGGAGCACAGGCTCCGGACGCGCAGGCTCAGCGGCCATGGCTCACGGGCCCAGCCGCTCTGCGGCATGTGGGATCCTCCCAGACCGGGGCACGAACCCGTGTCCCCTGCATCGGCAGGCGGACTCTCAACCACTGCGCCACCAGGGAAGCCCTCTCACCAGGGTTCTTAAACCTCACCCACCAGAACTTAATGTAAGGTTCAAACCTTGAGATTTGGAAGAAAATAAGACCATCAGACTCAAAGAGACCCAAGTGCTTGCAAAGGCAGGAGTCGAGTGCCTCCTGGGGTGTGGACAAGGGTCAGGCTGCTCAGCCCCCAGCAGAGGGTGAAAGGGTCATGCACTGAGTTCTGAATCCAAAGATGGAAAAGTGCCTCACTGGGTCCCAGGGTACCTTGTCACTAACACTAACACATACTTCAAACTTTTGAAGGTGACACTTACACATACTTTAACCTTTTGAGGGTGGGGGAGGAGTTGACACGAGGAAGAGATGGTCATGATCTTGCCTCCCTCCATCTCACTTCTAGAAACTTACACGAGCAAGAGGAGGAACTTTATTGATTCCTTACACTGAGTACCCTAACCATTCAGAACTTTGAAAACTGCACTTACTAAGTGTTTAATCCCTCCTGTGGTATGAAACATCTGTGCACGGCTATGCAAACCACGTAACAGCTATGACCCACGTGATTCTTTTGTGACCTGGGAACACCAATACCTGCACTAACTCCCCTCCTGGGTTGTGTAAATATGAAGTGAGGGATAGACAGGGGAGGGCTCTGAGACAATGGGAGTCCTGGGATACAGACGTTCACTGCTACTACCCCTCATCCCAATTCTACTCCATCCCGTCATCACCTCCAAAGTCAGCAGCTGTGGGAATTGGAGAGGAGTAATGCAGGGCTACACCCCTGTTCTCAACCAGCACCCCCAGACACCACTGCAGCCAGACTAGTGCCCATTCTGTGTAACTTGCGGGAAAACTTCACAGACTGGCATTCATATTTTTATTTCATGATTTTTTTGTAACACCCTTTGCACTCACTCCTTCCTGGATCTTGAAACATTAAAAGCAAACTAGGTCTAGAATGGGATTATGGCTAATTAATTCCACCTAAACTTAAAGTTCATCATCCACAACCTCTCCAGCCCACCACCTGCCAGTCCCCTAGACAGTAAAAACTAGCCGGCTACAACTTGAGAATGGGGGAAATGTTTCAAAGAACCAACTCGCTGAAGTCTGAGGCAGGGGAGTCTTAAAGATCCTTCCCCTCTGGAAGCAGCCTTATGTTATAAAATCCCTCTGCTGCTAAAATCTCCTTGCCTTTGCAATGAGATATGTGCTGTTCACCACACAGTGTTCTAAGAATGTCTTTAAGGGAAGACCTATCACCCAGATAAACTCACTTTCTGGGATTCTGGGGAGTGAGTGCAAAGTGCTGGCATGTGCCTGGTGGCTGGCTTAGAAATGAGAAGAAAACATTTGGTGATGGGAAGGAGGGTAGAGCTGAACTTTTTAAGCTGAGGGGGTGAGGAGAAAGGGCCTGGGGTCCATCCTGTCTGGTGAGCAGTCAATGCACTGCAGGCCTGCTTGCAGGCCAAGTGGGGTTGGAAAGCTCTAATTAGATTAGCGATGTTTTGCTAGAAGGCAGAAAGCTTAAAACATTAACTTTTTAAACAAGTACATCAGTTCTGAGTAAACATTATTCTTTTATTTAGTTGTATGGTCTGAGTCAGCCTATTTCCAGGACAGTGGTAATGCATGCGTTTGATTCCTGAATGCAAGTATGCTTTCAATTTTAGTATGCAAATCCCCTGATTTGGGAATGCTTCTCCAGGGCTTGCAACTGGCTATGTGCTGCTCCCTTCTCTCCTGCTTGATGGGCTCTGTTCCTGCCAGGCACCCCCAGACAGCCGGTGGCAGTCCTAGGTAGCCCTTCCAGGGCTCCCAGTCTCCTTGTCCCCGTGAAGGACATTTTGTTGTCTGTGGAATAAAGCCCACGTTTTTCACCAAGTCCATAAAATTAATCCAAATTTTATATTCACATTAAGAGGGTCATTCATCATTTTTGAAAGTAACCATCAGAAGCAACAATTGAGAAAGACTATAAATCCATACAGATCCGAGTAGAATTCCAAGACTATCGTGCCGATTGTGTGGCTTTGGGCAAGACCCAGTTTTCACATTTGTCAAATGTGAGTATCTCATAATTCTGTGGTTGCTCGTAAAGATTAAGATAACATATAAAGCAGCCAGCTCAGTGGCTGACCTTGACATACATAATTCATGTCCCATGGGTTCCCTCCTGCTTCTTTGTGTTTCAGGTGAAGGGTAGGAGCTAAAACGGAAATGGGCTCCTGGAATCCACCCTCTCTCCTCAGTGGGGATGAGAACCTGTGGAACTCTATGGGGTCCTAACTGTCCCCTTTCCAGCAGCATCTCCCATGAGCTCAAGCCAACCCACACCCAATACTCCAGCCATCCTCATCTATCTGGTTACAAATGTGCCCATCCTTCCATGTCTCCATGCAGGTGGTTCTCCCTGTTCTCTACTTCCTTCCCACCTTCTTGGTACACCACAGAGTCCCATACTTCTGTGATATCCAATTTCAAGGTCACCTCCCTGGTAACTTCTTCCCTGATTACTTCTCCTCATCACCAGCAGAGTCTCACACACACACACACACACACACACACATACACACACACACCACTCATGCTTGGAACACAATGTGGGAGCCTTGATGACCCTTTAGTCTACTGTAGTATTGTTGGGTGTTCATCTCTTTCTACATCCTGCCAGACTATGGGTTCCTCAAGGGCAGACGTTTAGGTTTGAATCCCTAGAATCTCACACAGCACACAGCACACAGTGCTGAACAAATACCTATTGAATAAGTAAATGTATGAATGTCAAGACTAGGTGGCTCTCTCAGTGAAGATTTGAAAAGGTCATGAAAGAAAATCAGCCCAGTGAAATGTTCCCTAAGGATGACATAGTCTGTCCTCCAAAGGATTTCAGGTGTTTGCTGAGTGCTCAGCGTTTCTAAACAACTGTGGAGAGGGGGCAACGTCCCAGGCACTGTTCCTGAGTTTCCTCAACGGCAGTGACCCCGGCTGTGGCCACTCCATTCCACAGCTGCCCCTGCCACTCAGTTTCCTGCTCCATTCTCACAATCTCCCGAAGGAAAAGAGGGTAGCTGCTTTGCCAGCCATCGTTGAAACCACTGGTTCAGGTGAGCAATTCTAAGCAAGCTGCAGCCAAGAAAGCAGAGGAGACAAGATGGAGTGTTTTCCTTCCCACGTCCTCAGGGACACACACGGTCCCTCTCTTTGCAAGGACGGAAGAGAACACGGGGGAGAAATGACTCGTCTTTGCTGGGCGGTTCTGTCCCACCTTAGAGTACGGCTGTCCCACCAAGAGCTTCCCATGTGACACATATCAACTCTCACTGAGCCTCACTCAGCAGAGCCAGGTTACACACTAAGGGCATTTCAGTGTCAAAATGCCTGGATGAGAGATTCAAGCAAGTGTTTTTGCAGACACCCAAACGGTTAAAATAACGTCCCTTCTTTTCTCTTTTTCTTCACCTTCTTCTGAACCAAGAGCTGGCAAGGGGAGTGGGATGGGGGCTGCTAGAACGTGAAGGAAGAATGTTTAGACAACTTTCAGAACTGCCCTCCAGGGTCAGACAGCCGATTGTTCTGGCCTGTTTTCTGACTCTGTGAGGAACTAAAGGAAAAGCCTGGAAAGTGCAGGAGGCTTTCATGACATCAACTGAAGTAAGTAAACTCTGTCCCTCCAGAAATTTGCTGACTTTAAGTATGCATGAGGGACTGTGCCTAAAGGAATTTAACTAATCTTTCTTAAAGCTATTTATATATTCAATCTATCATGTATTGTTGAGGTTTATACATATTTTAAGAAATATATGTATTTTAAGAAACATTTATAAATGTATAGAATGTTATGATTGGAATTTTGCTCTAGTTCAGTACTTTTAACCGATTTTTGCAAACCAATAATAGTTTTGTTTCATTGCGGTTGAGATACTGAAATGGATTGCCAATGTAATATATCATCACAGGTAAGACATTTTTAGAAGCACTTATTATAGTCACCATTTCGTAAAAGAAAGGCTGTTTTAGCACCAAGTATTAGGACCAATATAACCTTAGAAAGAACAAAAGAGATTCACCATCCTTATAGTGTCACAGGTACACACACTAGAATAATCTTATTTTTAGCGGCCCTTTTCCCCAGGGAATTGCTCATGGCGATAACACCCGTTGCATTGTAAATGAGGAAACTGAGGCTCGGAGGGTCCATGTATCACATGTTTGTGAAAGTCCAGCTCTGTATAAAGTTCCACTCTAGGCAGTGCACACATTCAGAATCTTGTAAGACAGGGGTCCCTGCCACATGGGAGCTTATAGTGATGTTGGAGAGGTGACCTATGTAAAAATAACTTCACAACAAGACATCCTATGTACCTGAAACTCAGTTCCCTAGCAGGCTCAGCTATCCAGAACACAGGAACAAGTTGGAGCTTAAACTCATGACCTAAAGCTTATGCTCGTGATGTACAGAAAAGCCCTTTCTTGGAGCCTCCTTTTAGACAGAAATCTAAAAGGTTTGGTTCCCCAGTGTACTGACCCACAGTAGATAAAAAGAATAAATCAGAAGAGACGTTTGGGTCTGCTAGGGAGACCTCTGGAGACAGATACAATTTGATGAAATGTTGACAACAGTGATAGCTGTCAACAAAGGGGATATAAAAACTACTGAAATTGACACAAGGCGTTGGATGAAAAAGTAGAGTCTGGGGCGACTTAGCATACAGGCAAGAAACTCTGTGCACATAAATAGACGCCAGAGGCACCACCGGGTGAGAGCACAGGACGATAACTGATCACGGCTGGTAGAGCCTCATGAGGTGGTCAAACCCCTTAGTGGCCAAAGGATCAATGTATTGTTTGGGGACCTTAAAAATGCCCATTTCCTAAAATATTGACTCTTGTGGAATAGTTTCTTTCACAGCCATGTGTGACAACAGAGGTGGTCCTGTGTTGATAAGCACTTTTTTTGTAGGGACAATAAGAATTCAAAGGGGCTATAAGATCTCTCCTTCTAAGGTACTCAGTACTCTGCTCATACTGGGGAACCACTGTCTTTGTTTTTTTTTTTGTTTTTGTTTTGTTTTGTTTTGTTTTTGCAGTACGCGAGCCTCTCACTGTTGTGGCCTCTCCCGTTGAGGAGCACAGGCTCCGGACGTGCAGGCCCATCGGCCATGGCTCACGGGCCCAGCCGCTCCGCGGCATGTGGGATCTTCCCAGACTGGGGCACAAACCCGTGTCCCCTGCATCGGCAGGCGGACTCTCAACCACTGCGCCACCAGGGAAGCCCCACTGTCTTTGTTTAGTGCCCTTTGTGTCAGGGTTATATGCACGTGTGTGTACACGTCTGTGTTTGCCCTCTATACATTTCTCTGTTTTTTCCCTCTCAAAAAAAAAAAAAAAAAAAAAAAAAAAAAAAAAAAAAAACCTACATTGGTATTTTCCCTTTTTTGGTGCTCTGGGAATGAAGGACCTGTTTTTCCTCTCAGGTGAAAGCATCTCTAAGTTTTTCTGACCTATTTTTGTCTTTGCTCTACTTTAAAATTAGTGATATAACCGAAAAAACAATGCTGATCTGCCTGCTGTTATTAGAAAAAATTATAGGTATTCCACACTCGTCTCCATATCGGCATCATGGGCAGTAAACCTGCATTAGTCATTGAACACTGACAATCTCATTGTTTTGTTCATTTTGATGCCTGAGCTTGATGAAGTGGCTTTTGATTCCTAAGGGGTGAGGGAAGTGACAGGAAGAGGCAGCCTTGTAGATGAAAGCCCTTTCAAGCAAAAGAATGCTGACTGGTGAGGAAGAAAAAAAAAAAGCAACCAGCTTGAGATTTTTTTAAACATATTTTGCCGAGGAGGCAGTGTGATGCAAATGGCATGCCAGAGCATAAACGTGTACACTTTTTCCAGAGACGTTTACTTCTAATACTCACCACAGATGGTCTCTAATCAAGAACAGTCAGCCAGCCCCTGCTGGTGAGTACACTACTTCCTTTTGGAGAAGATTTCTTTGTAAGGCAGGCCCCAAATCATAAACATCTGAAAGAACCTGCAGCCCCAGGAGCTGCTGGCACCACCTTCGTGATGACCCTTCCAGTCCCCCAACGCCCTGGCCCTGTAAGTGCTGTCTTTGCACTTCCGGCTACAGTTCATGCTTCTGAAAGACCCAGCAGCACCCCTGCACCATGGTCCATTCTCACAGACGTGCCCATGCTGGGTGAGCTGTGTTTGGTGGGCCTAGGTTAAGCAGGCAACACATTTCCTAGGAAGTCCAGGTTCTGGAGAATTACCCACAGATGACTCAGAAGGTGGGTTCTTACAACTATGATAAAAAGTATTGACAAGAGAGGAAATGATACAAGTGAACTTATTTACAAAACAGAAATAGACTCACAGACATAGAAAATAAACTTATGGTTACCAAAGGGGAACGGGGGGAGGGATAAATTAGGAGCTTGGGATTAGCATATACACACCACTATATAGAAAATAGATAACCAACAAGATCTTAACTGTATAGCATAGGGAACCATACTCAATATCTTGTAATAATCTATAAGGGAAAAGAATCTGAAAAAGAATATATATATGTATGTGGGTGTATATATATATATATATATATATATATATATATATATATATATACAAATATACAAATATATATATATGTATATGTATAGCTGAATCACTTTGCTGTACACCTGAAACTAATGCAACATTGTAAATCAACTACACTTGAATAAAAAAAGAAGAGGAAAACGCTCCAAGGAGGAAATAAGTTAGAAAATAAAAAGGAATACGAACGAGGCAGGTTTGTTGAACCCAGAAGACAGAAAGTTTATTCACTGAATCTTTATTCCGGTCCACCAAGGGAGTTCATTCTTCTTCGTTACAGCAAAAGAACTTGCGTGCAAGACCAGGATTACGGTGAGGAGAGTGAGGCAAGGTTGCGAAAACACAGGATTAAATCCTGTCTTTTTTTAAGACTTTTTTTTTCAGAGCAGTTGAAGGTTTACAACAAAATTGAGAGAGGTACAGAGATTTCCCAAATACCCCCTGCCCCACACATGCAGAGCCTCCCCCATTATCAACACCACTCACCAAAATCGTATACTTTTTTAACCAAGGTTAAACCTATATTAACACATCATAATCACCCAAAGCCCATAGTTTACTCTTGCTGTTGTACATTCTATGAGTCTGGTCTAGACAAAAGTGAAATGATACATATCAATGATTATACCATCGTACAGAGTAGTTTCACTGACCTAAAAATCCTTTGTGCCCTGCCTATTCATCTCTCCCCACCTGCCACCCCTAGCACCCACTGATCTTTATATTGTCTTCATAGTTTTGCCTTTTCCAGAATATCATATAGTTGGAATCATACAGCATGTAGCCTTTTCAGATTGCCTTGTTTTCCTTGTTAATATGCATTTAAGGCTCCTCCATGTCTTTTCATGGCTTGATAGCTAATTTCTTTTAGGCACTGAATGATACTCCATTGTCTGGATGTACAACAGTTTATTTATCCATTCACTCACCTTGGTTACTTAGAGGTTTTAACAATGATGAATAAAGCTGCTATAAATATTCATGTGCAAATTTTTGTGTGGGCATAAGTACGCAGCTTATTTGCGTACATACCAAGAAGCATCACTGCTGAATCTTATGGTAAGACTATGTTCAGTTTTGTAAGAAACTGCCAAACTATCTTCCCAAATGGCTGTATCATTTTGCATTCCCACCAGAAACGAATGAGAGTTCCTGTTGCTCCACATCCTCACCAGCATTTGATGTTGTCAGCATTCTGGATTTTGACCATTCTAATAGGTGTGTAGTGGTATCTCATTGTTAGTTTTTTTTTTTTTTTTTTTTGCGGTACGTGGGCCTCTCACTGTCATGGCCTCTCCCGTTGCGGAGCACAGGCTCCGGATGTGCAGGCCCAGCGGCCATGGCTCACGGGCCCAGCCACTCCGCGGCATGTGGGATCCCCCCGGACCGGGGCACGAACCCGTGTCCCCTGCATCGGCAGGCGGACTCTCAACCACTGCGCCACCAGGGAAGCCCCTCATTGTTATTTTAACTTTGCATTTCTCTGATGGAATATGATGTGAAGCATCTTTCATCTGCTTATTTGCCATCTGTATAGCTTCTTTGGTGAAATATCTGTTAAAGTCTTTGGTACATTTTTTAATCAGGTTGGTTGTTTTCTTACTGTTGTATATTTTGAATAACAGCCCTTTATCAGATATGTCTTCTGCAAATATTTCCTCCCAATATGTGGTTTGTTGCCTAATTCTCTTGACACTGTCTTGTTTTTTTATTGGAGTATAACTGCTTTACAATATTGGGTTAGTTTCTGCTGTACAATGAAGCAAATCAGCTATATGTATACATATACATGTATACATATAGCTCCCCCTGCATCCCACCCATCTAGGTCATCACAGATCACTTGCAGAGCAGAAGTTTATAATTTTATTGAATTTCAACTTATCAATTATTTCTTTCATAAATATTTCATAAGTTATTTCTTTGGTGTTGTATCTAAAAAGGCACTACCATACCCATCTAGATTTTCTCCTAAGTTATCTTCTAGGAGTTTTATGGTTTTGTGTTTTACATTTCAGTCTATGATCCATTTTGGGTTAATTTTTGTGATGGCTATAAGGTCTGTGTCTAAATTATTTTTTTTCTATATGAATGTCCAATCATTTTTTTTAAAGTTGGTATTTTGTTCATCATGGTTTTTTGCATATGTTTTTACTTCTCAAATATTAAATTAGAATATTATTTATCTTGATTACTGAGTTTTTTGACGACTCCTTAAGTTTTGCACTGAGGTAAGTGCCCTATTCTTATCCTGTCTCTGGCTTGAGTGAAAAGAATTATCCATTATAATAAAGTCCTACCATGTACTAATACTGGGTAGGAAAAAGAGCATTAGTCTTTGAGTAAGAGGCTCAGGTTTGTGACTTTCAGCAAGTCATGACTATCTGAGCTCCCATTTCCTCACGGGCAAAATGGAGATAGAACATTGCAAAGATTAAACAAGGCCAAATGAGATAACGGGTCTGAAAGTGTTTTGAAAATGTAAAACAGTATACATTAAAGGGTTATCATGGTGCTGTACCTTCTGTGATATTGTGTGTGTGTGAGTGTGTGTGTGTGAACAAAACACAAGAACACTTGATAAAGCAGTGACAGAATCAGCCAATTCCATTTTTTTCCAAGGTAGTAGAAATATTTGCATGCTCTGAGACTATTTAGAGCTTTCTCACCTATGTTTGGTGCAAAGGGTTTAAAAGTTGGAGGGAACTTTTCACCAAGAAGTCAGAAGTCAGGGAGCGAGGCAGGATGACCTGTCTGCTGCAGAGAACAATTAGATGAGAAGCAGGGTGATGAGTTTCTGAGGGGGGATGGAGAGGTCTTCTGAGACACAGCACTGTCGGTAGTAAAACTGGGAAAGTCCAGGACAAATTGGGAGACAAATTAGTCATTCTAAAAGCATGATGCAGTCATTGGAAAGAACTTGGACTAGGAACTGTATACCAAACATCCCTCTCTTAGCTGAGATATCTGCTAATGTTGACTTTGGGCAAGTCACTTAACCATTGATCCCTGGCTCTTAACAGTACAAAACTGGGGAGTTGGACCTGTATCTACCTAAACAGCACATATATTAAGCATGTGCTATAGTTCGGATCTGTGAGAAATGCTCCACAGGCCTTACTTCACTGAATCCTCCCCAAAACTCCATGATATAAGTATTATTATTATTCCCCACTGACTGATGAGAACACGAGAATTAAGAGAGGTCAGGATTCAAGTCACATCGAGTGAGTCAACATATCATAGGCATAATGAGCATGGCCTCTTGAGCCAGGGCTCAATTCCCAGCCCCGCACAGGCTGGTTGTGTTACCCTGGGCAAGTCCCTTAACCTCTGGGCCTCAGCAATATGGGGGTTTCTTATAGTCATTTGCAAGTGCTTCAAACAGTACCAGGCACAAGTTAAAGGCTATACAAGTGTTTGTTAAATAAATAAAAAGAGGCACCCATGCCCTTAAACACTACAGATCTTTTCCAGGTCTTACAAAGCTATCATTTTATGAATGGCCATGTCCCCTTATTTGCTCCCCTCTGTACAAATGTGGAAAACTGCTAAATGCAGAGCATTTTTGCTATAATGAAGAGCTAATAGTCTGACCTCATTCCCAAACCACATTCTCAAAGAAAACACTGCCGATTCTCATGGAGTGTCTGTGTGATTGAGGATATTTGAATCCACTTCTGGGCATCTTTAAAAAAGAAAAGAAATCAGCGTAACATTTGTGTTGTGCCTGGACAGTAAATCTGCAGGCCTTTGCCAGTTTGTAAGTCATTTGGAACCTTTAACATCACTTAAGTTTAGAGTTTCTTTGTTGTGATTATCTGAGAAGTTTTTAGCTCTTCAACCACCAAGAAAAAATTATCATCTTTCATCTTTCAATGACTCATTTGGAGGCATTTTTTTCCACTATGTTTCTCACCATTGTTTAACTGTAACATCTAGGATAAAGGATTTGACTTTTATTTCTGATATTCTTGCAGAATTACCAGGTATCCTGTGAAATTAGCTGCTGGGCTAATTTGAATTTGTTAGTTTCTGTGTATTATATACCAATATGTCACAATTCATTCAATAATTTTTACTGAGTATTTACTCTGTACTAGGCACATTTATTTAGTAACTTTCTTTGGAACAGTCAAAGCAGTTTCCAGGATAAGCCCAGTCCATCAGTAGGATCACCTCCCAAGACTCCTTGCCAGCTACAATCAGACATAGGCACAAGGCAGATCTCTTTATTCTGCTTAGGAGAAGTCTCTACTTCCATTTGTAATTGGCAAACCAACCTGAATTGCAGTGGTTTATCCAGATGTATGTGCAGTTTTAAGGACTGCTGCTGTTAGAAGTTTTTCTTCCTGGGGGTGGCTGGGTCATACCTCTCCCTTGCTGTAGGAGGAAGAGTGACGACCCACCACTCCTCCGGCTCCATGGCCCAGCCTAGTTTCAGCGATAGTAGCTGACAATGTAATACTCATTCAGCAGCTGATTATAATTAAAAATATCAGAATAATTAAAGTCCTCAGCTTGACAAGCAGAGCCATAACTTTGCCTTCAGACATTCCTCTCTAATTAGTTAATTAATCCTAATGCAAATTATAAGCAATAATTAGTCAGCCAAGCTTGACATAAAAGTCTGCTGACTTACAGCTAAAAGGCTTTCTGGTTGCCAGTTTGTAGTTTCTAAAGGTGTCTTTTGTCCACTCACGGTTTCTGTCTCCAGCCTACGTCGAACTTTCTGCCGACACGTAGATACTCAAAACAATTTGAGTTGGAGGAAACCACAGCTATAAAAACCTGTATTACCACAGGCATTTTTCAGTTTGACATAATAAATTGCATGCTAGGTACCTGTACTGAATATTAATATGGGGTATATCCTATTCAGGAAAAAAAAAATAGAATGAGAAGGTGGAGAGGAGGAGGGGACATTTTGACCCAAAGTCTGGTCTGTGATCTGTTTCACATTCGTTCTCACGAGATCACTGGTGTGCTTTTTAGCATGTGCCAAGAAGTCGAATCATAATGAAGCATATCCGAAATTTGATATCCCTGTAATAGAAAAGCTAATATTTGATCCAGATTTTCAGTGAGTTTAACCAGATCCGGAATCTGTTAAGTGAGATAATTTGAATTATCTCTTGATAAATCTAAACCTGAATACTGTATTGACTACATATCTCAGCTACTAATGAACAAAATTTCCCTCCCTCTAAAACTGGGAGAGGTACAAAGGCATGATCTTACAGAACATTGGGTCAATAGTTTCTGGACACCTCAGAAAAACAAATACTCTACCACCAGTCATCCCAAATCTTGACTGTCCAGTGGCCAGAGTCTGTCCTATGGACTAGAAGGCAGCCCCTGAGAAAATGAAGTCAGAGTAACAACAAAGCTAGAGCTAAATCAACACGGAAAAATATCCCTCAAATGCTATCTTTGGCCATAATTCCATGACTTGGAAAGAATATTTTAGGGACTTCCCTGGCGGTCCCTTGGTTAGGACTCTGTGCTTCCACTGCAAGGGGCACGGGTTCAATCCCTGGGTGGGGAACTAAGATCCTACAAGCCGTGCAGCAAAGCCAAAACAAAAAAAAAGGAAGAATATTTTAGTATATTGATTGCAAAAATGGCCCAAATTATTTCTTTCCCTGTATCTATGCCTCTTGCAATGTGATTCTGTAGCTCTTCCCACTAAAAGGTTAAATTCATTTCTCCACTGCCTGAATTTGGGCTTGTCTCGTGACACGATTTGCCCTGAAGAATGAAGTGGAAGTGACAGGGTGACAGTTACAAGTCTAGGCCTCAAGACGTCTTACATAGCTCTGCTTGCTCTCTTGAAACCCTGCCCCTCCCATGAGATAAGCTAAGGCAAGCCTGCTGATGGATACAAGAGAATATGGAATGGAGACAAATCATCCCTCCTGGGGCCATCTTAGACCAGCTGACTCCTTAGCTGATGGCAGACAAATGAGAAAGCCTAACAAAGATCAACCAAGCCAACCCAGACTACAGAATCATCCAACTGACCTATAAACTCAGGAGCTAAATAAATCATATCTAGCATAAGCCACTAAGTTTGGGGTGTGCTGTCCCACAGCAATAGCTAACTGACACAAATATACATAAAACAACTTAGTCCAGGTACCCTAATGGAGCAGCAGAAGGGGCACTAAGCTTCCCATACGCATAAAATCTCCAGATGCTCCTTTATGTGTTGATAAATATTCAGTTCTCCTCTTGCTTACTAGGGGAAAAGAAAAGGAAATATTCATCTTTGAAAAAGAGACTATTTTCATCTCTTTCTTATTTGAGCATTCTCTCCTATAACTTCTCTAGTTTCTTCCCTTCAGCCTAAAAAATTATTCAAGGCTCTCTCAGCCTAAATAGAACTCTTCCCGTAATCCTATCTCAATGCACCACCCCGCAACTAAAAATATAACTTTTTTCTCCCATAACTGGTAAACTTTTAAAGAAAGAATCCATACCCACTCTTCACCTTCCTCAACTTCCTTTTGCCTTCCAAGCCACTATAATCTGGCTCCTACTGGTACCACTCTACTGAAACTACTTTCAATAGGGTTATAAATGACTATCTAACTGTTAAATCCAAAGACAATTCTCCTGTCCAATCCTTCTCTTAATATAAATTTTTACTAAAGTCTGATATATACATGTATGTATATATATATACACACACACACATATTTTATACATACATAAAATCTAGACTAATCTAATCTTCCAGTCTCAACCCCAAATCCTTTTAGCCATGTAAGGTGACATTTTCACAGATTCCAGACACTTTGGGGGAGTCATTATTCTATTACACCATGTAACCATTACCGAAATCTCAAACATTACCAGAAAGACCTCTCCTGTCCCCTTCCAGCCACACCTAACCACCAAGGATAACCACTATCCTAATTTCTAATACCATAGGTTGGATTTGCCTGTTTTAAATTTTATGTAAGTAGAATATACTTTTTGTGTCTGGCTTCTTTTGGTCAACACTGTTTGTGAGATTTATCCATAATGCTTACTTTTATTACAAGAGCATATTCCAATGCATAACTATATCACAACTTATTTAACCATTCTACTGCTGATAAGCATCTGAATCATTTCCAGTTCTTGGCTATTACAAATAGTGTTGCTATTAACATCCGAACATGTCTTTTGGATCACATAAAAATACACTTCTTTTGCATCATTAGTCGATAGAGTTTCCCAAAGTGTGTATATCAACATTCAAGCTGTTCCCCCACCTTTCTAGCACTTGGCATTGCTTGCCCTTTCACTGTCCATCATTTTGATCATTCTAGTATTTGATACTTTAGATTTCTAGAAATCCTTTCCTCCTTTGGCTTCTAGAACCTCACTCTCTCCTAAGACTCTTCAACACCTCTCTGAATATTGCTTCTCACTTTGCATTGCTGGATCCTCCTCTCCTGTACATCACTAGCTACCTTTAATTTTTCCCTTTATTTCAGCCACCTCCCTTAATCACTTTCCAACATTATTGTCCAGTTTCCATAACGGGGTAATACAAGGTCCTTCACAACTTTTAAAAAAATTCTTGCTCCAACCCATCTGGAGCAAAAGATGGCCACCCATCAACACTCTATTTGTGTTCTTCATGCTATACACACACTAAAATATACTTCCAAGCCTCCCTGCAGTTAAAAGAAGCATTTGACTGAGTCACAGACAGTGGAATGTGAGCAGAAGTGATGTCTGAGATTTTCAAGCCTAACAAGCCTAATTTTCAAACCTTTCCAAATCCCCCATGCTCCATCCTCTGTTTTCTTTCTCCTGTTAGAAAATCTTAGATGCCATTTGTTGCAGATGGTGTTATCAAAAGATGGAAGGGGGCTGATTCACAAGACTGGAATCAGTGCTTGAAGGAGAACCACCTGCCATGTATTGGATATGATATGAATGAGAAAGATGCTTGCATAGTGTTGAGCCACTGGGATTTGAGAGTTGCTTGTTATAGTGGTAAACCTAGTGACAAATACAGAAATCGGTAGCTTGAAGTGAGATGCTGCAAAAATGAATATCTCAAATATATAATATATAAGACAAAGAAACAGATAGAGCCGACTGTTGATCTACATTGTGCAGTAGTAACTATTGGGTAAAACTGCCACATGACAGCAGCACTCAGCACATTTCAATAACTGTCTCAGCTGTAGCTGAGAGCTGCCTCATGTTTTGCCCAAGGTCATGCCCCTTTCCAGAGGCATCCAAATCCAATAACTGGTCAACCTAGGGTATAATGGTCCAGCCTCCTCATCCTACCTTTGGGCAATTCTGCAGGGCCACCTGCAGTTTCATCATGGGATTGGCTGAGGACTGTGCTTTCTTCCTTTCCCTTCTACATGTGGGCTCCAAGAGCACTCCCTGGGTAGCTTCCTGCATGGTAATCCCTGGCTTAGAGTCTGCTTCCTGGAGAGATAGCCTGTGACAGATACTATATTCCAATTAACTCATCCCTTCTGCTCCATTTTATACTGCTCCATTAAATACAGTTGATGTTTGGATAATTTGCCTTTATGGTTCTTAGATCATCATATCATGACCAGATGTCTGGAGGTTAGATGTGAAGATCAATGCAATAACTGATTGGACTTTGGACTGGAAGGAGTAAGTGGATACCTGATGACCAGAAGGGCATGATGTGGCAGAGAACACCAATATTCATCCATATCTATGCTTCTATGGAGAGGGTAGCAAAGGTTCCCAAAGGAATTTGACCAATTCTAAATTCTCTTGAGAGAGCATTTTGATGTTACCACAATATTTACTTAAAAAGCTAACTTTTCTCTTGTGGTAACACCTATAAGCACTTCCTTAATCAATAAATCAATAAATTCAGTAAATCAATAATTTAATTTTCGCTTGTCTGCATGTCTTTATTGTTGCTTTTGCAGAACTAAGGGCTAGAGGGACAGGTGCCCAGTAACTTCCCCTACTTGCCCAGGGAAGCAGTCACAGATGAGGGAAGGGAAGTCCAGGCCTTTTCATTTCAAAGAGAGCATCTGACTGTGAAACTGATGGTCCCTCCCTCTGAAAACAGAAAAACGGAAAATGTGTCCCTTACATCTGTGTGGCCATAATGACCACCGAAGCCCAAATCTGAAGTGAGAGAAATCAGTCCATTAAGAATCTATCTTCAGGTCAGATGACATTTCCTCTAGTACAAATTCACAGTTTGTTAAAAAATTAACCACCCCTTAGAGGTTCCTGCTTCCCACTTTTCCCTCCAGCATGCATTTATTTTTATCATCCTCCTCATCCACTAGTATTCATTAAATGGCCACATTTGCATGGCACTGTACCTGCGATTTTTCACTTCTCTCCAAGGATGATTTCCTGGTTTAGAAGTTTTAATGGCTGCTCCTTTGAAAATGTCTTAAGAGGGTTTTGACTGTAATTCCTTTTCTCCTAGCTCTTATTTAATAGGTACCAATGCCTATCTTTTGCCTGGGGTATGGGGCTAGGGAGAGGAAGATTCATTAACCATGGTGAGTTATGGATTTCAATGCCCTGGCTACTTCATTTCTCATATCCAAGTAGATCATTTCCTACCTAGTCCTCCTGAGCCCAAGGATGCATATATTGTAAGTAGCCTTAATCTGCTTCATTAGAACATTTTTTAACTTTACAAGAATGATACCACCAATATTATCATATTACTTCTGGTGGTGTGCATTGCAGTATAATCTTATATTCATACTAGCTGGCAGTATTAGTAGTGATTTAGGTGTGGTCGTAAGAGTAAGAAAACGATACAAATTTAAATCTTGGAGATATTGAAATTAATCTCCTTTTCAGATATAGAAAACTAGATCCAAGGAGGTAAAGTGCCTCGCCTAAGGTTACACACTAGTGACTAGAGCCCGAAAAAGTCAAATCTTTTTTTTTTTTTTTTTTCTTGCTGTACACGGGCCTCTCACTGTTGTGGCCTCTCCCGTTGTGGAGCACAGGCTCCACATGCGCAGGCTCAGCAGCCATGGCTCACAGGCCCAGCCGCTCCGCGGCATGTGGGATCCTCCCGGACCGGGGCACGAACCCGTGTCCCCTGCATCGGCAGGTGGACTCTCAACCACTGCGCCACCAGGGAAGCCCAAAAGTCAAATCTTACATCTCCAGACTCATAGCCTTGTATGCTCCCACACTTCACCATTTTGAGTGTTAAAGCAGAGTGGTTCTGACAGCAAGAAAGGGTCCAAGGTATTTTGGAGACAGAAATAGATAGTGGTACCACCCATGGTTGTTATATAGCACACTACAAAAAAAGAGCATGTGTGGTTAGTCCACCCTGGGTACATTTCATTGGACAATTCTCCCTCTTTATGTTTCAATGAATAGTCTTACTTGGGCTTATGCCTTGGAATATTAGCAGATTTGTCCCTATGAGACCAGCCATATCTCTTCCCCAGGGATGAATGTCTCACTATCCCCGCTGTATTCTAAAGCTTTCAGCACCAACTAAACTATCCTTAAGAAGCAGGGTTGTACCTGTATCTATGAAAAATAGTAACTGCCTTGGTTCCAGGACTTCTGCTTAGATCTATCTGGCCATGATGATAACTATAGAATAGGTGAAGTTTATTTTTTACCTCTTCTCTGGAGCACTGGTTCCCAATGAGAAAGATTTTGCTCCCTCTTCCCAAGGGGCATCCAGCAACATCTGGAGACATTTTCTGTTGTCCCAGTTGAGGGGTGTTACTGGTATCTAATGGGTAAAGGCAAGAATGCTGCTAAGTATCCTACAGTGCACAGGACAGCTCCTCCAGCAAAGAGCTATTATGTCTAAATGTCAATGTGTTCAGGCTGAAGACCCTACCTTAGAGAATTCTCACCCCTGACGTCGTGAAGCCAATGGCCCATCATTCTTTGGGAACTAGACTTCTAGATCTCCTCTACTAGTAGAGGACTTTAGAAGTCCGCAGAGGACTTTAGAAGTCCACAGAGGAAAAGAGCTCTGGAGTAGAAGTGAGGTTTCCTGGCTTCATAAACTTCCAATTATATGGTCATCTACAAAATAGGAGTAATAATTTCTTCTTACTTCATTGGATTGGTATAAAAATAATAAATTAAAATAGTATCTATTAAAGTGCATCATAAACTCTAAGGTGCTACACAAATGCCTGGCATTGTCATGGTAAGCAGTAATGAACAACAGAGGGATGGGTTTCTAATCACAGAATTTCAGATACCATGACAGCAGGTGCTTCTGGTTTAGATGCTTGTCCACCATCCCTCTAATTCCACAACGGAGGTGGCAAATTCTTCACCAATATTCAACACCAGTTCTGTCTTTACTGTTTTTAAATCCTTTGTGGTACATGAAAAAGTGCTCTCAGTGCTAATCAGACAGTAGACACTTAATAAAGTATTGATGCATAAATTATACCACACAGTTCCATATATAGCTAGGAGGAAAAAGACTTTTCCACCTCCTCTAATTCATAAAAATTCACATTTAATGGACCTCTCCATAGTTTCTTTTCCTGTCATCAAAACAGAAATTGTTTCATGAGCCCAATAGAGGTTTTTTTACTGGGGTCAATTTGATTTAGCACTTATTATCCTACCAGATACCAGACCTAGAGACTAAAGATGTAAACAGTAACAAAGGCTAATATCTCTGCCCTGTGTCAGTCACTGCAGGGGCACCTCATCACCTTCTCTCTTATAATCCCAGAAGCCTGTGAAGTAGGCATTGATTCCCATTCGATAAATGAGGCAACTGTGACTGAGAGCATTTATGTGATTTATCTAAGACTTCAGCTCATAAGCATAAGTACTGGAACTGAGATTCAAACTCATGTCTATATCTGGTGGAAGATACCATGTTCTTCTCCCCAGATCCAGAGAGCTTCCTCTACTTCTGGGCATGTGCTGGAAACACTTCAAAATGCCTGCATCCCCAGGCACTGTCACAGGGATCAGAAAATGTCTGTACTATGGAGTGGGGCGACAATGGTCATTATACCCAACACCAACTCCAGCCAGCACACACTGATGGTGTGAATGAATAACAAAAATGCCTAAGTCCTTCTCTTCTCTCTACTGCTTAAATTTTGTTCACAAAATGAGAATGGGTTCAGCAGCCATCCATGGATGTTTTAGTGCAAGTTGTCCCAAACAGTGAGGTGATGAGGACTAGATTTGTGACTCTGAGGACTGGGGTTTCAATGCTAAATGAATGAAGCCCAATTCAAACAAATCTTTGTTATTTCCTACCCACTGAACTCAATTCAATTACATTCAGTGAGTCCGTACTCAGCAACAACTGTGTGCCTTGTGCTGTGGGAGACAACAGTGGAGGGACATGATGACCGCCCTCAAGAAGCTCCCTGTACTGCGAGGGGGACAAGAGCTAATGAGAGTATAAGAAAAACTAGCTGATACCCACCTGCTAAACTTCACAGGATCTAGTTTATTCATCAGTGCATACTCTCCTTCTCTGACAGACTCATGTATTCAGTGAGCGTGGAGGTGCTGCAGGGTACCATTCCCCACCCTCAAAGCACCCCCAATTTAATGGGCACCAGTGTATAACATGGATGAGTAAAAGAGGGGAAGAGACTGGTGCTGGCAGGTGTGATCAGGGAGTTTCAAGGAGGTGATGGAGTTGACTTAGGATAGAACCTGAAGTACGAGGATCATTTATAGTGTCTTTTAGGAATGTGTTTTGGGGCAGAATCTGGTGAGGTTCTATCCAAGAATTAATAATCAGCTACTATATTGCCATGGGCTACAGGTATTTATATAAAGACATCCTTGTGTGACTTCTCTGAGGCAATAATCTAAAAACAGTAACCTGGTGACACAGTTTCAATCAAAAGTGGGGGGAAACAATTAAAATTGAAAAAGCAATCTCACATACCTTTGATGCATGAAAACATCTCCCTCTAGTAAAAGTAGAAGCTACTCTATCACATGGACGTGAGAATGTATCCCTTAAGCATCCAGAAACATATGCCTTAAGAGAAATACTTAATCCTGTTGACAATAGAAACTCGATGTGCAAAGGAGGGGAAGATATTCTGCATGCTTTCCCTCATTTTACATGCATGGCAACATACCCTTTTCTATCTTTAATCTAAATCTTCATGAAAAATTAGTTCCGTAAGTGCTTTAAAAATTCCAAAAAGCACACTGAAAATATGAAAAGGAAGTATGCCAAGAAAAATATGGACATTTTCCCCAAATATAAGACTCAATATGTAATTATATCAAATACAAAATAAAACGTTTGCACTCTGTGAATTGTCTACATAGTTTTGGTTTAGATAGTAAGTTGGTAAAATTTGAAGCCTTGAAGTACCCTAGGACCATGAACTCTCATTTTTATCTAGCTATTAATGAGAATTTTTAGTGGTCTGCTTTCAAAGACCAGTAATTAAATAATAAAACTAAATGGCTCACTGAGAGGCATTACCATGTACATAATGTTACACAATGTAGCTTCAGTAGGTTTATAGTTCATTACAAATACCAGAGGTCATTTTAACATATGTATTAGTCAACTTTGCTGCAGTAAGAAACAACTCCAAATCTCGGTGATTTAGAACAAAAACACTTATTTCTGGTTTTTCTTATGAGTCAGAGGCTGAAGTTTATCCACAGTAGCTCTACTACATACGTTTTCTGGTTGAAGAAGTGGCTCTTATTTGAGATATGCCTTCTTGTGGCAGCAGGAAAAGCACAATAGCAGAAACATGAGATGCCTCTAGAAACTTCCACTTGGGTCTGGCGTTCTGTCACTTCTCACATTCCAATGGCCCAACAAATTATTTGGCCAACTGACAATGAGGTAAGGAATTAAACTCTGACAACAAGAAGACTTTTTATGGCAATAAGCAGGGAAGGGATCGAAAAGTTAGAAAAGTAATACAATCTACCAAAATAAATATATGTATTTGGTGATTCAGCAATCTTTTAAAATTCTAAAACATGTTATTATTGATTTTGTTATAGTTAATTGGAAAACTATTATATCATCTCCTGGATAAATGAATAGGCTTGTGTGTTCAAAGTATGGTAGAGGAAATGAAGGAGAAAAAGTAGAGAGAAAATAAGACATATATACATAAAATCCTTGTGTTGTAGACCTACAACTTGGCTCACCGAAGTTACCTTTAATGAGTGACTTGATAATTCGATTTTCTTGATTTTAGTCACCAGAACAGGAGAAAAACGGCCCATAGTGGAGTCTAAGATTTTCAAACTTGCTAATGTTCTAGTCACATGACATTGAAAAGAAACAGTCATTTAAATATAGTCTTTAAATGTTTAATAAATGCTTGGGTTTGTATTGGCAAATACATACAAACTTCCCAATCTCCATATTTCATGGGCTTTTTCCTCTTATGGCTATTCACGGGCAATTTAGATCTGCAAGTTTTAACCATTTAACTTCCTGAGAAAGGAAATTGAAACAACAAGAGCAAATGTGTCCCCCCAACTCACGTATGCAAGTAGTTATTTCAGGTTAATTATTATCAAGAGCTGTGCAAGCCTAAGAATGTGATTAAACATTAGCCTGTGAGATATTTAACAGTGGGGTTCTACAATAAAAACAGAATATTGTTCTTTTTAGGTTTTTTTTTTCTAAATGGTCCCAAACTATACATGCGAATGAAGCTAATGTCTAAATAATTAAATGATGTCATTATTATTCAGTGTAGGAATACACTTGAGAATCAAATTGAATCAGTTTTTTTCCCCTTGTGGCACAATAAAAATTCATGTTCAACCTTACTTAATATATTCCTTGGTTAAAAGAAAAATCAGTCTGTATACTCATTGGCTTCTAAGAAAGAGAATTAGACCTATGTAACTGAAGGAAGAGAGCAGTGAGGGGAAAAAAAAGCAATAGCCCTGGGCTAAATGTGAATAGGCTAAGAACCGCACCTCTGTACATTTGTCCTGAACTCCTTTCTCATTCCCATCCCTTAGGCATCCAATGCCCTCCATCCCTGTTGCACCTCACTCCCTAAAACTGGTCTGCTCAGGAGAACATAATCCATGTACTACCTCTCCCAGAAGTATTTGTATTTTCACTCATCCTCCACTGTGCATTGAAAAGCTCCATTCCCTTTAACATTCATAAAACACTAAGCGTAAGGTTTATAGTTCAAAGCACATTCCACGTATAAACTCTTTCGATATTCACAACAACTCTGAGATAGATACTCTTATTATTCTGATTTTACAAATGAAGAAATTAAGTCACTGAGTGAGTGGATGGGTCACTCTCCCGAGATGAACCCAGGCATTCTGACCTGAGAGCCCATGTTCTTACTACTAGAGCTACAGGGGAGGGAAATTCTTACACCCCCAATGGTGCCTCCAAATCCTTCCATTATGATTTGGTTGAACAATTTCTAAATGTCATCTTAGAGCAGTAAAACCCACAGAAAGATATGATGGACTTTTTAAACAGAATCGATGAACACCCACTGGGAGAACACTGCCCAGACAAGGGAAAGGGAAATAGGTTTAGGAAGAAGTTGTCACACCCTCTGTCCAAGGACCATTGAATCTCTCTAATCTGTTATCCCATGGCTGACACTAAACAGATTATTTGACCAGGTTCTCCAATACTTCTCCATTAATTTTGTTTTATTTGCTTTGATACCAAATTTCCATCCATGATTGTGAGATAAGGCAAATCCTGAAAGGACCTGTTACAAACCCTCTCTTTGATGCTTTTCTTATTCACTACTACCAAGACTAATTAAGGTAGGAAATCAGCATAGATATACAGGTTTAAGCCTTAGAATTTTAAAATAAGAAAGGCCAGCTAAAAATTTACTAAAAACATTGGAGAAAAAAATTTCTGAATCTGTTTAAAAATAAATGTAAGCTTGTTAATAAAATAGATGTAAAATATGAATATAAAATACCAATCAAAAGGTTGAAGTTTCTAGAATATTGTGAGTTAAGTTATTAAGACCATCCCTTGGCCGCCTCCCCCAAAGAAACAACTAAATATTATGATAAAAAGGAATAATGTATTTTCATCACATTAAAACAAAAAATGGACAATTTATAGAGAATTAACAGGTCAAAATCTAAGTAAAACCTCTTACTCAAAGAATTAAATGAAGCCAATTTTGTCTTGAGGCATTTGCTGAATTTAGCAGACTCTGGCTTCCAAGTCTGTCTGGGAACACAAGATACTCAAAAGCCAGGATCTGCCCACAGTGGGGAAACTAAATAAAAGATTCTCCCACCCACAGGCTTGGGACTTCACAAGGCTATCCCCTCAGCATAAGGATGAACCAGAAGCAAAGCTCTCTTAGCTCCCCACCCCTTGGTAAAGTTGTCTTATCTCTCTTTGGGAGAGAGCGGTCACATCTATGAGTGGTGACATGCTTGCCTTCAGTAGGAGTTGCAATACAAAATCTCATATACCTCCTCTCATTAAAAAAAAAGGAAAACCTCATGCCACGAAAGTAGTTTATTAGGCACCTGACAGAAGATAATGGAAACTCTCCTTGGAGGATTATAACTCTTAACCTTAGTGCTGAAAGAATTTTCATGAATAATATTATAAGATAAATGAGACACAAATAATAAAAATAACAAAGCATACTAATAAGGCAGAATGAGTAAGAAATAGCAGTAATGAGAGAAAACAGAAATAGGACCATCGAAACATTGAATATTGGAATTACTGAAATGAGATATTGGGATTATCAAAGATTATAAATAACTGTGTTGACTATGTTTAAAGAAGTAAAAGATAAGCTTAAAATATCAAATGGGAATCAATAGCTAGTTTTTAAAAATATATCAGATGTGAAGAAAATAAAAAATAAAATAACTAAAATTTAAAACTCAAAAATGAGTTTAACCATAGAATAGAAGTAACTGAAGAGAAAATTAGGTAACTGAAAGTTAGGAGACATGGAGAATGTATGGAATGAAATGGTCTGACACACATTTAATTGGCATCTCAGAAGGAGATGAGAAACAACATGTGGCAGTGGCAGTATCTGAAGAGATAATGGAGAGAATTCCCCAAATATAACAATAGAGAACAATCCATAGATGCAGGAAGCATGGGGTATCTGCAGCAGGATAAATAAAATAAATCCACACCTATACATCATAAAATGTACATTATACCATAAATGTACCACACACATCATAAAACTGCCAAACACAAAAAAGTTAAAGACTAAGTATTAAAATCATTTAACAACAACCAAAAAAAAATAGATTACTTTAAAAGGGATGACAGACTGACAACTGTCTTTAAAGTGACAAATGGTTACAGAAGTCAGTGAAAGGAAGTCTTAGTGTGCTTAATATAATAATTGTCAACTCCAAATCCTATACCTACCAAAAATATTTTTTAAGAAAGAGAAAGACTTAAAGATATTTTAAGTCTATTCTGTTTCAGATACCTCTGCCCCCCCTCCAAAAATGACAAAGTTTATCAACTGCAACCCATAGTAAAGGAAATTCTAAACCACAGAAGAAAATGACAGAAGCAATCTTAAAAAGGCTGTGATACAATGTTCATTGCAGCACTATTTGTAATAGCTGGGACATGGAAGCAACCTAAGTGTCCATTGACAGATGAATGGATAAAGAAGATGTGGCACATATGTACGATGGAATATTACTCAGCCATGAAAAGAAACGAGACTGAGTTATTTGTAGTGAGATGGATGGACCTAGAGTCTGTCATACAGAGTGAAGTAAGTCAGAAAGAGAAAAACAAATACTGTATGCTAACACATATATATGGAATCTAAAAGAAAAATGGTTCTGAAGAACCTAGGGGCAGGACAGGAATAAAGATGCAGACTTTATAAATAAATAAAGATGGACTTACGGACATGGAGAGGGGGAAGGGTAAGCTGGGACAAAGTGAGAGAGTGGCATTGACATATATACACTACCAAATATAAAATAGATAGGTAGTGGGAAGCAGCCGCACAGCACAGGGAGATCAGCTCTGTGCTTTGTGACCACCTAGAGGGGTGGGAGGGAGATGCAAGAGGGAGGGGATATGGGGATATAAGTATACGTATAGCTGATTCACTTTGTTATACAGCAGAAACTAAGACAACAACGTAAAGCAATTATACTCCAATAAAGATGTTAAAAAAAAAAGGATGTGATAATAAACAAATAACAAAGATGGAGGAACATAATGGGGGTAGTTCTAAATAAATGCTGAATAGAACAATAATAATGTCTTGGAGTTTTAAAATGCCAACCCAGAAGTAAAATTCAGAACAATACTAACCTAAGAAGAAACATAAACAATAAAGTTAAATGTTTTAATAATCTTGCATTATCAGGTTAGAAGGTGAGGGTAATGATTAACTTTTGACTTTGACAAGTTAAAAATGTATACCATAAAATTTCCAGAATGAGCAGTAAAAGAAGTATAACTTATGGGGCTTCCCTGGTGGCGCAGTGGTTGAGAGTCCGCCTGCCGATGCAGGGGACACGGGTTCGTGCCCCAGGCCGGGAAGATCCCACATGTTGCGGAGCAGCTGGGCCCTTGAGCCATGGCCATTGAGCCTGCGCGTCCAGAGCCTGTGCTCCACAACGGGAGAGGCCACAACAGTGAGAGGCCCACATACCGCAAAAAAAACAAAACAAAACAAAACAAAGAAGTATAACTTATGAACCATTAGAAGGAAAAAATGGAATTAACACCAAAGAAAGGATGGAAAGAAAAATATAGAATAGACAGAAGAGATAACACAAATAAATTGTATACATAAACCCAAATATATTAAAATGTATTAGTAATTACATTAAATAAAGTAGACTAAATGTTCTGAAGACAGAAAAGGGCTCAGTTTGCATATATATACATATATATGTATACACATCTAATACATATATATACAGAAAGTTTGGAAGGTAAACCATGCAACTAATACCCAAAAGAAATCTGTTGTAACTATGTTAGTATCAAGCACAATATATTTTGCATTATTATAAGGAGAAAGATCAGTCACAACATTATAAAAAAAAAAGTTCAGTTCATTAGAAATGTGTAACAATATTTAACTTGTTTACATATAGAAATATCATAATATACATAAAATAAAAATTATTAGAACTACAAGTTGAAATAGGAAATTTCAAAATAAATAATGAATTAGTGAAAGAATTCTGATTCATATTATCTCTTAAAAACCTTATATACACAAATAGAACTGCAATACACAATCTAATATTCAATTACATATTATTCTATAATTGTTGTAATATGTCACAACTTGAAACCAGCCCAACTGTAGCCTAGTTATTTAAAGCAGAAAGGAGCTTGGAGATGAATTAGGATAATGACCTAGAAGGTACTGAGGAGGAAGCCTTCTGTGAATAGAGAAGGGTCTGCCTAATATAGAAGCACAATACCCAAGATACATAGGAACTGCAAATCTCCATCCGGGCCAGCAGTTAGACCTCTCAGATCAGGGTATTCAGCCAAAGAAATGGAGACCAAACAGTAAGTAGCAGTTTTCCAGTCACAGAAGTAAGATTTAGGATCAGGCATCCATTCTCTAGAAGCAGAACTAGAAAAAGGAAGTTAAAGTCTCTCTTTGGGAGGAGATTGGGGTATTCTTCAGATTATTGGGTCAGGAATTTAAGAATAGAAGCCTGGGATTTTCACTGTGGAGGTGGGTTATGATGACCTATAGATAAAAGAACCACAGCCACTGCTAGAATTGGAGAAAGTCACATCCTTTGACCTACAGTCAAGTTTATGCCTCAGGAATCATTCTTTCAATCGCTAAAATCAGCAAAACTCAAAATGGCAAATGAGGGTCTCCGTAGCAGCCCCAAGTGTACTTCTCTGATAGAGTAACATGGAGCTTGAGATATAATTTTTGGTCGTCCAAGGGGTCAGACACCTGGCCAGTGCCAAGAAGAGGCTGAAGATACATCTGCAAGTATGTCTGGGGAGTGTGGGTATAAAAAAGTAAGAAGAGAAATTGAGTTGGCTCTTCAGAATTTTCATGTAACAGCCATCTTGATGGGCTATGTCCTTATTTAAGAAAATATATAAACACAAAAGGAATTGGAAAAATACAAATAACAAATCCCACAAAACCTTAATGCTCGGAGTTATGCTCTGGTTCTAGTTAACTCATCACACATACACACATAGTAAGCTTATTGATATACCATTTTGGAAAGATATACCATTATTTGATATTTCCAAGAAGACCATAACCAATATTGAGGTATAGCTGGAGAATGAGGTGACAACGAGTGCACTGAGTGACCTGTGAACAAGGAGATCATAGAATAGAAATACACCAGACATAGATCCTTGGAAGACTGGTTGGGAAAGGGTTCTAAGTAAGATTGAAGGTGACAAGGGAAAAAATAAACAAAAAGAAACAAAGAATAAGACCATAGTGAAGTTATAAATATAAGCTAATTTGATATTCAGCTTAATAAGAATAATGAACATTAATATCATTGCTTATTTCTGTACAAATGCTGCTTTGCACATTTCAGAGGACACTTTGATTTTATTATCTAGAACTAATTCTTTGGAGGTATACAACATGGCACAGATACTCTTCTAAGCCCTTTAAAAATATCTATTCATTATAAAACTCTACGAAGTCAATACTATTATTATAATTTCCATTTTACAGATGAGGTTAAGTAATTTGCTTGGTCAGGAATGGACCAGGAATTTACTGGTTGGATGGCTCTTAATCTCTCATCTTAAGGGATCAGAGGTGAGAGTTGAAAGCAAGTAAAGCAGAGCTGAAGGTGAGTACCTGCCTTTTGTGGATGGCAGAAAGGTGCTCACATTGTACCCTGAACCAGGAGGGCAAGCACACTGAACAATTAGGCAGCTTACAAAAGCTTCATCTGGAGCCATTCTAACAAGGTCACAGAGAACATTTTGTGTGCATGGAGTGGTATCACCCACCAACTGGTTTAATGGAATAGATATCTCCAAATAGAGCACAAAATGAACCTAATGAGAGAGTCATAGAATTCCTAATCCAGGTATTTTGGGCCATTCACAGAAAGAGTAGAAGTTGCATTAACCTGGTTTGGTGCTGTTGAGAGTTGGCTAGATGGAGGCGTGAGTGGAGGAACAGTCTCAATGATTGTTTAGCCTCATCAATAAAATGATTAAAAAGCCTCATCAATAAAAATACAGAAAGAAATTAAATTTCTAAAATGCATCCTTCACTAGCATCACGGAATCCCCCAGCACTCCTGGGGGGTCACGGAGCCAGAAAGCATTGTAATTTTAATCCTAACTAAACCCTTTTTCTTAGTAAATAAAACTAGGAATTTTAACTCTAACAAAATCTTCTATACAGGCAGGTTCCTATCTTTTCTGAATTTGTCTTCTCCCTATGGGCAGTGTCACTAAACTGCCTCCAAAACCAATGAAATGGAAATGGTTGAGAATTTGAATGCATTTAACGTATATTTTTATTTCTCAGAATTAGATTTCCATTAGCTTTGTTCTAGGAAAAAAGAGGATTTCAACACAAATTCACTTAAACACAAGGGTCCAGATGAATTTAAACTGCCACCTATAGGAGATCACTTACAAATACTGCGGTGCCCTGGGAGAGAGAGTTCATTGAGTATTTTTAAGAACCTTGTCTATTTAATTCATGGTCTATGTGGTTCTCTCCTCATTACTCCAGAAGAAAATGTACCTTTCTCAGGAATGCAAAGAGCAGCATATTTACTATAGGGTGGCTTCCTTTTAAGGGAGAAAACCTCCCTTTTGCTTCTTCTTTCCAAAGACTGCATGCCTCATTTGTCCACCCAACATACCAAAACGTATTGTGTGAAGACAAATGGGCCCATACAGAGTGGCCTGTGCTTCCTGCCACAGGTTAATGGAGATCCACAGACCAACATGCAAAAGCAGATGATGAGGGCTCCCGTTTTACAAAATATGCGACTCTTGGGGGGAACAAATAGACCCTTAATAATATTTTAGGCAATCAAGAAGCATCACTTCCAACTAAACATGGAGCATGGAGTAGCAGTCAAGAGCATAGACTCTGAAGTCCAATGGGCTTCATCGCCCTGAAGATAAGAGTTATTGGTCTGATTTTACAGATAAGGTAAGTTAGCTTACACCACAATTACATGAGGAGTCTGAAGTCAGAGAGTTCATGAAAGTGGCATTAAAGAAGTTACCAATGTTTTGTTTTTGTTTTTTTTAAGAAGTTACCATTGTTAATAAAACTGCACAGAATGGGCTCTGTTATTTATGGATTTAACTCACAGGATTTGAATTTGGATTTGAAATCACACATTAGATAAAATCTCATATAACATGAATATAAGAGGCAATTCAATATTCATTTACTTTCTAAAATGAAAGGAGTACACTATAGAAATAGGCACCACATTTTCAAAAAAAAAAATTTTTGTCAAGGAGGCACAAGTGAAGTTTGGGTATTGAGGCTAGAATCCCTAGGACACTTAAATCATTTATGAAGAAAAAAGAAAATTTGAAATCAAAATTATCTCAGAACATTCAAGATAAATAGCAAAATAAGGCACAATATAAGTACTACATGCATATTTGTCTAATGCAGATGTTGGTGGGCTTTTTCTTAAAAGGACTGATTGTAAATATTTTAGGCTTTGCAGACCATTAGGTCTCTGGTACAACTACTGAACTCTGTCCTTGTAGAGCTAAAGAAGCCACAGACAATATGTAAATGAAAAAGTGTGGCTATGTTCCAATAAAACTTTATTTACAAAGGCAGGTAGCTGATCAGGTATGGTCTATCAACTGGAATTTGCTGATCCATGCCCTAATATATAATACACTTTTGATGCAATTAGTCAGTATATTATTCTTAACAATTGTTGGAATGATTGAAATGTGTTACTGCCAAAGACAGTTTGGTTGTACTGACTTTTAAATGCATTACAAGGATCAGAACTTAGAAAATAATTTTCCAGGCTTACCATGTCAGTGTTACTTAAACACTTATGCTATTTAATGCCATACTTTATATGTTTCATTTGCATATAAAAAACTTCACATGGAAAAAATCCATTGAATGATTCAGTGTGGAAAAATCAGCCATTGTAGTTTATCTCTAGAAAGATAATACTAAACCTCATCTATTTACATTTAGTCAGGGATATATAGCTTTATTGTTTACAGAACAAAGGCATACAGTCCAACTGACAATGAAGCTGTTTAAGTTTTCCTTTGGATGGGTTTATAGTTGGACTACATGAAGTTCATAGCAATAGAAAGACATAACAACCCAGAGGAGAGAAGAGATGCAGAAAAAAGTGACAGCCACTTTCTCTATAAATTAAGTCATCCAATAGTGCTAAAAGAAGGCAGGCTTTCCTAGGTAGTAGAAGTACCAAGCGAAGTGTCACATAAATACAATGCATCCATATTACTCTCATGAATCTGATATGAACACTATAATAGTATGGCCTTATGGCCAAGTGTATGTCTTAGTATAGAAAGACTTTTCTGGTGAGACAATATCTAGAAGGAGCACATCTTTCTGAATAGTTTCCAAATAATATTTATTTCGTGACTGTTTATGGATATCCAAATAATAAATTGTCTTGTATTTGCTATTATATTTTGCAATGGGCTTTGATATGTTTAAGTTCCCAAATTTGCTATACCTCTTCTACTAGTCACATAATTGCCTATGTGTGTGTGCATTTGTGAATGTGGATTTCTTGTGACATTCCTTTGAACTCAGATATATCACAAAGTTTCATTATTTTATTTGTTTTTATCAAAGAGCAGATTTTCAGGTTTGTTAGCTGATTTCTTTTTCATTTCTATCTTAATGCAGATTGAGCTACTATTTTCCTAAATTTTTACTGAAGCATGTACTTTTAAAAAAATTTTACTTTATATTGGAGCATAGTTGATTAACAATATTCTTTTTCAAGTTTTTATTCCATTTAGGTTATTCCAGAATATTGAGCAGAGTTCCCAGTGCTATACAGTAGGTCCTTGTTGGTCATCTGTCTTAAATATAGTAGTGTGTACATGAAGCATGTACTTTTAATATTTTGTTAACAACTTGATCAACCTATATTTGAAGATGAGAGAATTTCTAACACTGTTATGCCTATTAGAAAAATCCACAATATCCAGGAAATTATAGTCTCTTATGTTTACACCCATTTATCTTTCAACCCAGTATCTGTTGGTCCCACAAGTGAACAAAGATATTTATATGAATTTACAGACCCATCGTTAATGATATTTATATTATTACTAGCTGCCGTAGTACTGGAATGTTTTTGACCTCAGGTTAATTTGTATAATTTATAAGCAATTCACCCAAATACTTCAAACGAAGTAGAAATCTCCTGGTCCTGCACTGGACTCTCCAATCCCTTGAGCCTTCGACTTTTTCCCTATCAGTCCCTGTACATCTCCACTTCTGCCTTAATAAACTGAATATTTGGAATATCACTTCAGCTACTCTGTCCCATCTCTTCCCTACTATCTTGCCTTTTTCTTTTCTGCCCATGTCTCTGCCAAAACCTCAACTCTGAATCAAGCCTGTATTAGTTTCCTATTGCTGCTATAACAAATTACCACAAACTTAGCGGCTTAAAACAACGCATATATTCTCTTAAAGTTCTTGAGATCAAAAGTCCAAAGTCAGTTTCACTGGGCCAAAGTCAAGGCGTCAGCAGAACTGGTTCTTTCTAGAGGCTCTGAGGGAGAAATCTATTTCCTTGCCTGCTTCACCTCCTGATGGTTGCCTATATTCCTTGGTTCATGGCTCCTTTCCTTCATCTTCAAAGTATATCACTTGAACCTTTTTTTCCAGTGATCACATAAGGTTATCCTTTTGGTCAAATCTTCCTCAGTCTCCCATTTAAAAGGACACTCTTGATTATGTTTAGGGTCCACCATAATAATCAAGAATCTCTCCCTCTCAAAATCTTTAACTTAATCTCACCTGTAAAGTCCCTTTAGCCACATAATGTAATTTTCATATATTCCAGGGATTAGGATCTATTTATTTCAGAAAGGCATTATTATATCTACTATACTTTATCTACTGACCCCTAAAGATTCATATCCATCCCATATGCAAAATATATTTGCCTCACCCTAACATTCACAAAAATCTTCACCCACTACAAAGCTCCATGCCCGTTCTCTCTTCGTCTGTATAGGAGCTGCTGGAGGCATCAAGTGTGCAGAATGGGGCCACTAGGTAGAGTGCTTCAAGTGGGTCTTGGGCTGCTTGGGAGATCTCCTCCATTTCCCTGGTCAGCTCTCTTTAGTTTATTATTGTTGTTGTTAAGACTTTACTTTTTTAGCAAAATTGAGCAGAAAGTATATTGATTTCCCCTATACTCCCTACCCCCACACATACATAGCCTCCTCCATTCTCAACAACCAGAGTGATACATTTGTTACAACTGATAAATCTGCACTGACACATCATAATCACTCCAAGTCCATAGTTTACATTAGGGTTCACTCTTGGTGTTTCACATTCTATGGGTTTGGACAAATGTATAATGACATATACCCATCATTATAGTATCATACAGAGTATATTCACAATCCTAAAAATTCTATGTTTCACCTACTCATCTCTTTCCCCACCCTTCCCTGCCAGTCTGATAACCACTGATCTTCTTATCGTATGCATAGTCTTACGATTTCCAGAATGTCATATAGCTGCAATCATACAGTGTGATGATTGAACCATTTTCAGATTGGCTTATTTAGCTTAGTAATATGCATTTAAGTTTCCTCTATGTCTTTTCATGGCTTTATAGCTCATTTCTTTTTAGCACTGAATAATATTCCAATGTCTGAATGTACCACAGTTTATCAGTCCATTCACCACGGAGAAGAATGTCATGGAATGAAAGAATATGTTCAGTTTTGTAAGAAATGGCCAAACTATCTTCCAAAGCGGTGTTGTCAGTGCAGTGTTCCAGATTTTAGCCATTCTAATAAGTATTCAGTGGTATTTTTGTTTTAATATGCATTTCCCTGATTACGTGTGATATGAAGCATCTTCTCATGTTTATTTGCCATTTGTACATCTTCTTTGGTTAGGCTTCTGTAAAGTTCTTTAGCCCGTTTTTAATTGGGTTGTTTGTTTTCTTATTGTTAAGTTTTAAGAGTTATCATATTTTGTATAACAATCCTTTAGCAGATGTGCCTTTTGGAAATATTTTCTCCCAGTCTGTAGTACACTTTCTAATTCTCTTGACATTGTCTTTCACAGAGCATAAATTTTAAATTTTAATGAACTTGAGCTTATTAATTTTTTTCTTTCATGAATCATGCATCTTACATCTAAAACGTCATCATCACCAAACTCAGGGTCATCTAGATTTTCTCCTATATTATCTTCTAGGAGTTTTATGGGTCTGCATTTTACATTTAGGTCTGTATCTCTTTTGCATTAATTTTTAGAAGGGTTTAGGTCTGTGTCTAGATCCATTTTCTGCTTTTGGATGTCCAGTTGTTCTAGCACTATTTATTGAAACAACTATCTTTTCTCCATTGTATTGCCTTTGCTTTTTTGTCAGAGATCAGTGGACTACATTTATGTGGGTCTATTTCTGGTCCCTCTATTCTGTTCCATTGATCTATTTGTTTATTCTTTCATCAATACCATACTGTCTTGATTACTGCAGCTGTATATAGTAAGTCAAGTAGTCAGGTTCTCCAACTAAAGTTGCCAGTTCTCCAACTTTGTTCCTCTCCTTCAATATTGTGTTGGCTATTCTTAGTTTTTTGCCTCTCTGTGTTAACTTTAGATCCGTCTGTCAATATCCACAAAATAACTTCCTGGGATTTTGACTGGGATTGTACCAAATCTATAGATCAAATTGGGAAGAACTGCTATCCTGATAATACTGAATCTTCCTATCCATAAACTTGGAAAATCTCTCCTTTTACTTAAGGGTTTTTTTTTTTGATATCTTTCATCAGAGTTTTGTAGTTTTCCTCATATAAATCCTATACATATTTTTCTAGATTTATACCTAAGTATTTCATTTTGGGGGGTAATGTAATCTTTCTAGTTTTTCACTATTTTATATCTTCTTTGTTTTCTTCACACTGGTCACCCTGCCAAAGCTTCCCTCAGCCTCTGTCTCCAAAGCCCTTACCGTAGTTAAGGAAACCTTTATTTTGGGAGTAAACTACTGAAAAATATTTTAACTGATTTCTCTGTTGGAAAATAGTAATAATCATAACAATCAGGAGACCGTTGAGTGGTCCAGGCGACACGATGAAGGGCTGAACTGAAGCCTTGGTAATAAGACAAAAAAGACAAATTTAAGGAATATTTAGGAGTAAGAACTGATACAAATTGCATTTGGAAAGAAAGTGGGGAGATGGAAGTATACAGAAAAACTCCTCAATTTTTGGCTTGGGAATCTGGATGGAGACGATGTCCTTAATCAGGATCAGAAATAAGATGCAGGATGAGGTGTGTAAGGGGAGATGATGAATGAATGCATAAAGAGTTTGAGGATCCCATGGTACATCCAAGTGGTAACATCAACAAGAACGCAAGATAAAGATCTGAGATAGAGATACGGAATTTCACATCATCAGAGTGTAGGTAGTAGAAGTCACTGGCTTGTTGATGGGGCTGGATGGTTAAGAAGTCAGTCTTTAGAGACACAGACATAGAGAACAAACGTATGGACACCAAGGGGGGAAAGGAGGGGTAGGATGAATTGGGAGATTGGGATTAACATATATACACTACTATGTATAAAATAGATAACTAATGTGAACCTTCTGTATAGCACAGGGAACTCTACTCAGTGTTCTGTGGTGACCTAAATGGGAAGGAAATCCAAACAGGAGGGGTTATATGTACACGTATAGCTGATTCATTTCGCTGTACAGCAGAAACTCACACAACATTGTAAAGCAACTATACCCCAATTAAAAAAAAAAGTCAGTCTTTCACACACCAACAAACTTGTAAGAAAAATATAGAGATAGAATAATATAGAGAGATACAAAATCAAGAGAAGTATGGTTATTTTTCAAAATTATTATTTCTTTCTAAGACAGGAGAAATTAGAGTATAAAATAAGAAAGAGGAAGGTACCAGTTTAGATGAAAATATAAAAGTTGCATAAGAGAAAAGGAATAAATGATGAAGCAAGGTAGGGAGGCCAAGAGGCTCCAGAACAGAGATGAAATGATTATTTTTGAGTAAGAGCACAGACACATCATTTCCTAAAAAGGGAGAAAGAGAAAATCAATAGATGTGGGGGGTTTTTTGTACTCAATGTGCACGTATTTTATTTTATTTTTTTATTATTTTTTTAGTTTCTGCTTTATAACAAATTTAATCAGTTATACATACACATATGTTCCCATATCCCCTCCCTTTTGCGTCTCCCTCCCACCCTCCCTATCCCACCCCTCTAGGTGGTCACAAAGCACCGAGCTGATCTCCCTGTGCTATGTGGCTGCTTCCCACTAGCTATCTACCTTACGTTTGGTAGTGTATATATGTCCATGACGCTCTTTCGCTTTGTCACAGCTTACCCTTCCCCCTCCCTATATCCTCATAGATGTGGTTTTAATATTTATTGAGTTCCCAAAGAGCATATGAAATTCTCACCTGAGAACTTTGTTATTTTTTTTCTATGAATGGTAGGTGAGGTCATCATCTGGGAGACAGTTAAATCCCATGGAACATGATAAAAATGTGGACTTGCTATTGCTATGAATGGAAGAATTGGGAATCACTGAGAAGAACTGAGGACTCATTTGATTCTGGAAACATAAAATTGTAGCACTAGTCACCAAACCCACAGTGATGATATTATCCTCAGGGGTTCTTGCTCATTCTACAGACCAGGAATCAATGCAGGGCTGTAGATTTTTCTGGGAAGATAAAGAAGCAGGGCAAAGGGGAAGAGAATTGAGGGTACAGATCTTTCCCACAATCCATCACTTAAAGTGACAAAATCAAGAAAAATCTGGAGAATCCCCTACTTATACAACATATATCTGAAGGAATTTCCAAGTTTCTCCCTATCTTCTTGATAATGTACAGGATTTTCCCTTAACCTCCAGTATTAGAAATTAAAAGCTTAAAATTAAAATTCCTAGTTGAGAAGATACACTCTTGAAAGGTTAATTATAGAAATACTGTAATCACCAACCACAAATCATGGATTCAGATCCCCCTGATGAGTGGAAGTTTCACAGATTTTAGTGTCCCACAGATTGTAGGTTCAATTCCCAACTGTAACACTTAAGTGCTATATGACATGATAAGCATGCCTTAACCTCTCTCAGTAGAAATGCCCTCATGTATAACATGGGGTTAAAAATGTACCTTATTCACTTTACATGAACAATACAGGTAAGGCAGACGATGATGATGATGAAGATAGACAGATAGATACTCAACAAACAATATCCATTAGGTCTTACTGTCTCTTGTTTTGACGGAGGGAACAACTCAAAGAGCAAAGACACACAACACCCAAAATGTGAGGTAACCACCAAGAAAGGGAAGTATTACAAGTTGAAGATAGGCTTCACTCAAGCCACACTTTTAGCCCAGGGCCAAACCTGTTTGCTATCTGCTGTTCAAGATGAAAGAAAAATACTCAATGGGGTATGGATGTGTATTGCAACTATGAACAAGATAACCTAAAAGTGTCATTTTTTTTGCTGAGCCTTATGACACAGGATGACTCTGGTTCACCTGTTTTACATATTTTCCTCATTTTAGCACAACCAACTTCATTAAAAAGACACTGCATTTCCAGACATTCTCTTCACTGCATCAGTGATGTCTTTAAAAAAAATACATAGCTCTTGTGTCATCTTACTATTGGACAATGTATTTTAATTACTGTGCTTTATTTTTTGCAGGGCTTCTCAGGGTTGTGGCCTCTCCCGTTGCGGAGCACAGGCTCAGCGGCCATGGCTCACGTGCCAAGCCGCTCCGTGGCATGTGGGATCTTCCCGGACCAGGGCATGAACCCATGTCCCCTGCATCGGCAGGCAGACTCTCAACCACTGCGCCACCAGGGAAGCCCCAATTACTGTGCTTTTGAGGGAGCACAAATGGCTCCCAAATTCACAAAATGTTTTCTTACCTGAGAAATGTCCTTGAAATGTCCTGAAATCCACCCCTCAGTAAGAGTTTTCTATAGAGTGGAAGGAGGCTACCCCCTCCTTTTTTTTTTTAAGAGAACCAAAGAAGCATAACCTTGAGACCACCCTCCCAAGTATGATATAGAAAATGTCAAGGACTGTTGAGCACCCAGCAAACTGCCACAGTGGATCAGTGAGAAGTTATTTAGCACAGGTGTTTAATTATGATGCATTAGGGAAATGGATAGTGTTCAACGGCGCTCAAACACGAACCTCCACCTGCGCAGAGGGCTAACACTGGTTCATGGAGTGATAACATCGAGAGAAGCAATTGTGCTCCAATCTGCTCAAGGGCCTTTCTTTTCTTGGTTGGTTAGACCAAGTTTACTGTCAGGAAGCTATGGGTTTTCCCCACATGAGCTGGTCCATCATGCAAGTTTATAATCTGCATCTGGATTATCTCTCCAGGAATGAGCTAATTCTGAAAGCAAGTCAAAAATAAGAATAATTCAAGATGCCTTGCAGAGATTCTCCAGGTTCCTTCCCAGAACTCTGACTTTATGATAAGCACAGGAAACCAGTGCCCTGGCCAAATGGCCAGGCAAGGTCATTGTGATTCATCTCAAAATATAGCCAGTTCCCTTCACCTAGTCTGGGTACCATTCCATAGTCAGGACTGCTATGAGGCACTTTTACTGAGCACCGTCCCAAATACTTTGTATGCATCATCTCAATTAAGTCCTAGGAGGTAGGTACTATCGTAATCACTATTTTAGAGATGAGAAAGCTGATGCTAAGAATTATGACAATTATTAGTACATTGTTAAGGATTATTACATGCCAAAGGCAATGGTCACGCTTTTACTTGGGCTACCTGACTTTCCAAGATCCTGCAGTACCATGCACAAGACTCTAAAGCCTAGAAGGGGTTTGGGTTGAGACACAGTATAGTCAAAGTTTGTCTGTTGCATGCTCATGCCTACCACCCACTCAGGATGCCTCAGCAATTATTTCTTTATCTTTCAGACAATCCCCTTCTTTCTCTCCTTAATTCCTCTTCCCAAAGTACACAATTCTCTGCAGCTAACCTCTTAGGAGCAGGGAAGCAGATCTAATAAGTGAGTTACAAGCAAAGCTATTCATTCTAGTGTGACATTAGTGTAGTATGGTCCTCTCTTTTAAGGACTGGCCAATTAGAGACAGTGTGTATGAACTGGCAGGATTAAACAAGCAGCAAAACGAAAGGGCAAACATTACTGGTCTTGTTGTCAAGAAAGTTGAGTTCCCCCACAGATTGTGAGCTGCTAGAGGACCAAGATTTTGTATATTAACTTACTTATCTAGCTCAGGGACACATGCATAGCAGAAACACTATATATGTTTACTGAACTGAATGGAACTGAAAGTATAGGCTTTCCTACTTACTTTGGTATTATATAACCTTATACAAGCCACTCTGTAGGTCCAGTTGCCTTACCTGTATGATGGGATAGTTAGACCAGATCAGTGGTCTTCAGACTTATTTCCCGTGGAAACACTTGTTCAAATGAAATGAGTGCTAAGGACTGAATATTTGTGTTTCTCCAAAATTGATATGTTGAAACCTAATGCCCAGATGATGATATTAGCAGTAGGGCTTCTGAGAGGTGCTTAGGTCATGAGGGTGGAGCTCTCATGAATGGGGTTAGTACCCATATAAAAGGGACCCCAGAGAGCTAGCTTGTTCCTTCCATCATATGAGGTCACAGCAAAAGGCAGCCTTCATCAGGCACCAAATATGCTAGCACCATGATCTTGGACTTTCCAGCCTCTGGAACTATGAGAAATAAATGTCTGTTCTTATAAAGCCATCTAGTTTACAGTATTTTGTTATAACGGCCTGAGTATAAACAAACTAAACAGATAAAAGTAGAGCAGTTTTGACTGAATTTATGGGCTATCCCCTTCTTCTCTAAGTAGGAACACAGTTTAGAAACCATTAGGATTGGTGGTAACTAATTTTTATGGTGCTAGATGTTTATTAACTATGTGTTTTGAATACTTAAGAGGAAACTGTGTTTTAATATAGTTTGGTGGGGTTTTTTGCTGAATCAGTTTAATTTTATTTTGACTTTCTGGACAATAGGGTTCAACAAACACTACTTAAGAGCTTCATCACTTAGTAGCTGGATGACCTTGGAAAGTTTTCTAACTGTTCTGGGCCTCAGATGCCTCATCCTGAAAATGGGAATAGTATAATAAGGAGGTTATAAGGGCTGTAGTGTACCTATCCAATACCTGCTGCAGAGCAGATGCATATTTAATGTTCCTGTTGGAGTGAAGAGCCTTTGGGCCAGGGTGTAAGATTCCAGCGCTGCACACCAGACCCACCAGATGTGTGTCTGGCCCTACAACAGACCTGAAGGTGGATCCCTAGCGCTGGGAGGATGGGGTTCCACTGCCAATGGCTACTAGTGGCCATGATAGCAGTCGGTTTATTTCTGGGAAACACAGTACCCTTGGACAGGGTGAAACCAATCAAATACAAATTTACTATTTTCTTTGGAATTCATTTTCCCCAGCCATAATAAAGTTTAATTTCTGTGAAATTAATTACATCAGTCAAGACTCCCGGGTTTGGTCATTAAGATTTTTAAAGCCTATAAAAACCAAACATTTATAGTCAACTAGTTAGGTTTCTTCCTCCCCAGGAAATGTATCACAGTGAATTTTAAGAAAGTTCATTATTATACAGCACTTCAAGATGATCATGAACTATTCAAAATTATTACTTACAGCAAAACCCACTATTGATTTCATACCACTGCTAATCAGCAGTGAGATACCTGAAACTATTTTTAAATTTTGACTCAATTTAAGAATGTCATAAATATTTTTGAATAGCAGCTGCACTGTCAAAATTCATCAAACTGAATAGTTAAGATAAATGCATTTTATTACATGTTAATATCTCAATTTTGAAAGAAACATCATAAACATTCAAAACAGTTACACACCAGAAGTTCTTAAGACTTGGTATTTTTACGTAGGGTAATGGTCCATGTAATTATATGTGAGATGTGAGCATTTTCTAGTAGATCTTAATGGAGGCATCTAACCATCTTCTTTATCTTTAGGGATTGAAAGAATGTAAGATTTGGTACCGGGGTCAGTGACATGCTGAAACATTTGAATTCTCTCATTTGATGAAGCATCAGTCCTTTTCCCCCCTTAAATTCTTTTATGTGACTGACAGTTTCATCCATTTTTTCCTGAGGCTACTATTGAAATTCCTTTGTACTTGTGGAAGCAAGTTTGCTGGTTCAAGAATTTTGTTTTACCTGTGCCTCTAAGACTTGTCAACGGCAAATTAGGTCAAGGAATTCTAATTTATGTTTCAAAGGCCTCAGTAGTAGTGAGAAGTATTTTTATTTACATTGCCCCCCCCAAAAAAAGTGTCAAGTCAAGATGATGAACCACAACACACTGATGTACAATTATTAGAAAATTCCTGGAGGAGTTGTGAAATATGAGAAGCAAAGGCAAGTGGGGATAATGCCAGCTAATCCTAATAATGACCCTGAAGAGTTCAGGGCAGCAGCTGTATATACACATACATATAGCTCCACATAAACACAGATGTGTTTAAAGAGTTAAAACCATTTCTGACATTTCTACTACTATATAATAAACCTAATCTGAATACTAGTCGCACATATAGTGACTTAATCCTTATTGCTTTGTTGACATGTTATAATGACTATTTTCAAACATGCAGAAAAACTGAATGAACTCTGCAGTGAGTGTTCGTATACACACCACTTAGAATCTATAAATAATATTTTGCTATATTCATATATCCACCAATTTATCCATTTATCCATCTTATTTTTTGAAGCATTTCAAAGTAGGCTACAGACCTCAGTACTCCTACATCTCAGAGTGGTTTTTATTTCTCTTTCACTTGGTGCTACCCTGGTCGCTAAATGATTGCATTGGTACTTTCAGCCATTTTTTCAAAGACATTTTTTCAGTACTGAATCTGTTTACTTGAATGAAGGTGTTTTACTTACAGGATCATTCTACTGGCAATATTATGGGGAAGATGAGAAGTGGGAATGAAGAGGAATAGATTTCTATCTCAAGCTCTATTCAGCAAAGTGCAGAAAATGTAATCCCATTAAATTGAGGTAAATTCGGTTGCTTTCATGATCATGATTTTCCTTACACATTTCAGGTTTAAACTCAGTGAAATTCAAGATTGACCCATCACCCCTCTCCTCCTCTCTGGGATTGACACAAAGGGACTGAGGTATTGGTACAGAGAGGTGGATGGATCTACTTCTCAATCTTGACCAGTATCTCTCCTGTGATGGTATCATCTCAGATGCACTGTATCCAGTCTGGTCCTCAGACAAAATCCCCATCTCTGCACCCACAAGTTGAGACATAACTGGGGGCTTATCCAGTCCCTAGAGGGTTGTTCTCCACATCCTCCAATGTGGATAAAACCCCTGTGTGCCCATGGATATCTTTCTTAACTAATCTTCCTTTACACTTGGCCAGGGGCAGGGAATGAGGCACAAGAACCTCTGCATATTCTCCCATCCCCCTCTGTGGCTTCAGGAAACTTAACAGTTTTTCTTTGGTCTTCTCACACCTAGACAGACCACACTGCCATTTCTACTCTTGGGCATCTAGCCATGGTGGCACAGGACAATTCTCTGCTTTTTTTGCCTTCACCCACAGGGAGAGGAACAGTGCCTTTAATCTCAGATCTTCAAGTTTTAAAGAAGTCTGTCCTCCCCGCTCACCATACACACAGAATGTTCACACTTCACCTAATATTCTTACTCCCTTTCCAAAATTTCTAGAGGCTTTTGTATTCATTCCCTGTGCCAGATAAAACAGGATAGCTAAGTATTCTTCCAGAGTTATTGCTTAATCCAAGATCTAGTCCTCAGGAGATTAGAAGCTCAGCATTATCTCATTTTGTTTCTTTTTGCATTTCAGCTATGACTTCCATTTTCCTGAAGCATGGAGGCCAAAGCATAGTTAGAACATAGGAAAGGCAGTAGGATTTCAGATTTAAAAGAACAAAAACCAAAGAAATAAAAGCCATCACTTAACACTTCTTAGCTCATCTCTTCACATCTCCGCTGGGTGGATCCTTCTGCTGTCTAAACCGTTGGCTCTTAACCAGAGGTGATCGTGCCCCTCAGGGGACATTTATCAATGTCTGGAGACATTTTTGGTCTCCATTCAAAAAGCTGGAGGAGGTGGACGCTATCAGCTTCTAGTAGGTGAAGACATGGGATGCGGCTAAACAACCTACAATGCACAGGACACCCCACAACAAAGACTTTCCAGCCTAAAATGTCAAATAAAGTCAAGGTTGAGAGAAATACTGGTCTAAACCATTGCTTCTAAAACTAGGGGTTACCAACATTCAGCTAAAAGATGAATAAGGTCTGAGAATATAATGTAAGCCATGGTAATTATATTTGATAACACTGTATTGTAAAATTGAAATTAGCTGAGAGTAGAACTTAAATGTTCTTATATAAAAAAGGGATAAATATGGGAGGGGATGGATGTGTTAATTAACGAGAAGGGAGGAATGCTTTCACAATGTATATGTATATCGAATCACCAGGATGCACACTTTAAATATATATCTTACAATTTGATATATCAATTATACCTCAATAAAGCTGAAAGAAATAAATTGAATACATGCATACATAAGTACATAAAACTATGTTTTAGGGAACCCAAAGATTCTATGGAAGGGTTATCTCAGAAGCTGAGAGGAAGGCGAGGAGACCAGGCCTCCACCTCCACTTTATTCAGAGAATTCCACTTTGCCTGTAAATTTCCATGTAAGATGTCATTTGGGGTGAAAAAAGGAAGGGTTGTTCAGCCACATTTTAAAATATCTTTAGAATAGATGACAGAGCAAAGTTTTCCCAGTTTTTTTTTCACAGATCATAATTTTATTAATTGGGGGAGGAAATTGACATCGTATTTTGCCAATTCATGATATTAATAACATTTTTAAAGGCTCCCATTCATTTTACCATTATTTCAGAAGAAAAATAATTCTTTCCCAATAAAAAGTTTTTAAATTTCAGGATAAAGGATGGCAATTTGAATTAAAATATTTTAGCCTCAAGGAAAACTGTAATGTTATCTGTATTCTTCTGATTTTGCAGCAAACAAGTAAAAACCAACGAAAACAGACCAGCCTCCATCGGCCAATTGATGGGAACCTCAGCTACAGAACTCTTCAACTCAGGGATTCAATAAAATCTATTCCAACCTTTCTGCTTTTTCTCAAAGTACCATCTCCTCAGTCCAAAGGGCCTTGTGAAGGTTCCTGCCCAAAATAACAATAGTAAAGAGGACTGACATTGACTAGAACTTCTCAAACAAACTTCAGTGGTTTGAATCCTGCTGTGCAGCCCTGTCCAATTCAAACTAGGTTTCACAGATTCCATTACATGGTTAGAGACAAATAAATTATGAGAAATCACAGTCTTCTTGATCATAATGGACAGTTGTCTATCTTACTTCTCCCTTCCTTCATCCCCAATTCAAATTCCCAGGAATTAGCACCATTACAATTCCTAGTTGGGACTAGACACAGTAACCTAAGGCATGAGATTGGTGGTCAAGTTAGTAAAAGAAGAAACAAGAGTGAAGAGAGATGATGTTGTATCTGAACTTGTGATGCTGACCAAATGGTCTGATTGAAAACTCACGGTTTGTATGTTCATAAGCCATGAAAACAACAGACCTAGATATTTTCAAGCATTGTTCTTTCCCATCATATTCCCAACAGTAATAATGACTGCCAAGGGCTCATAATCAGTGGAGATAGTGGAATCTCCTGTGGGTCAAATATAGTTTACAAAGACCAGCCCTGGCTATCCTACCATCCAAGTGACTCTGCTCCATGTACACCAAGAATGAGAGAGCAGGTGAGAATCATTATCTTCGATGATTTTTTATTTTATCTATTTTTTTAATCTACATTGACTGGTAACATTTACTTATCTAGAGAAATCTCATTTGTAAATACTTAGACCATTTTATTTCCTCCCTGTTAACACCCAGCCCCATCCACACCCTCACCCTCACCCTCTACCCTGCACTTTATGAAAGTAATTTGATCAATGAACAGCTCTTAGAAGAGATAGAATAAATTGTAAAACAAAAACCATTTCCCCTGCATGGATTTCAGTGATGTCATCATATTTTACACTGTTAAAATAACTTACATCATTAATATCCAATTCTAATGAACCACCTTCAAGCGCATGTATATAGACTACAAAAATCTCACAAAATAAAGATATGCTTTTAATTCCTAAGAGTTTAAAAATCTAAGAAAATGTCATGTATATATAATCATGTATAACATAACCAGATCTTATCTGGTCAATGGAACACACAGGGTGACTCACACATATGCACACAGAGTTTTCTAATTCTACTCTGGGCTTTGATGCGATTATTATTACTTCATCTTGTTTTGTTTTGCATGGCTGTAATAATAGAGAAGAGGTGGCTACAAATGAAAGTGAAGCAAAAAAGGAAAGAAAACAGAATTAAAATGTATTGAGCTTAATTTCTGGGTCATACACTATACTTCACTGTTTTTATATGTTCTCATATAGTTCTCACTACATATAGTCCTTTGAAGTAGGAAATTAATTTTGTATTATTTCTCCCACTTTACATATGATGAAATGGAGTCTTAGAGAGATTAAGGAACATATCCTTTGCAAGTCCATAGCTTTAAACCCAAGTAAGTCCAACTCCAAAGTCCCTGATCTTACTATCCTTACCATGCTGAAGAGAGGATGCCTTCGACATGCTTTTACAGTTGTGCCTATTATATGCCAGATGCCTAATCATGGTGTCATGGAAAAGGAACTTGGAACACAAAGAATGTTTTTAAAATTCATTCATTCCACACATATTTACTGGGTACTTAGTCTGTGCCAGAGAGAGGAGAAGCTCCTACTAGAAATGTTGACATGCAATAAAAGACAAATATTAGGCAATTGCTGAAAGTTACTGAATCTCACCAAACCTGTTGGTCAGTTTCCCAGAAGGGCTTCTGCACTAGAGCTGGTAACACCACATCTTGGGGGACTTGTGATTCCCAAGGATATAGCTACTTATTCTCAGAACTCTGGTTTCTGGGCTTATTCAGACTTCCATGATTTTTTTCTATCACAATTTACATATTATCTGCAAATTACTAATTTTTAAAAATTCGAAGAGTTTAAATTTTTACAGGCTTGATTTTGTTTCTGTTTAAGTGATATATAGCACCTACTTCACAGTAGACTGTCACAGGGGCCTTTTTTTGTTTTTTCCTGGAAAGAAACTTAGAGAACATTCACCAGCCCAACCCACTCATTTTAGGCACAGAGAGATGACTTTATTTTTTGTACCCACAAGACTACATAGTAGCAGAACTAAAACAACTCTAGCCTCCTAACTCCTGAGGTAGTACTATTTCCAATTCTGTGTTCCTGCTCATTTGGAATTGAGTCAATTCCTCAAATAGGAAAGTCTTTTCAATTTATAGCTCCAGTTATGGGTATGAGAGTCACAAAGTTCTCTGCCTATTCCCAGGCCCATTCTCTAATTAAACAAGTGATAAAAGATGTGACTGACGTAATGGACATCAAAAAAAGAAAAATAATGAAATAAACATTATGAGGTTATGAGTTGGCTTAAGATCAATTCCCTGGTCTTCATTATCCTTAGTTGTACAAACTTGGATTTTGCCCAGATGAGCTCCAACTTTACATACTAATTCAGCAGAGTAGTAGCTTCACAGGTTTTAAGCATAAAAAAAAAAAGTAAGGCATCAAATTCAATCAAGAATGGTTAAGTTCCAATATGCACAAGACATTATCATAAGCAGTACAGGGAATAAAATATTTCCAAAACATAGTCCCTGATCTTAAATTTAAAAGTATTACAATCTTTTTGTAAAAATAGCAGAATTTCCTTTAGGAGAAGAATCATGTCATATCATTCATTCATTCATTGGCCAATTTATTGAGCATCTATTACATGGAAACACTGTGTTAGGGAGACTAGTTAAATTGAATCTTGAAAGATAAGAAGTTGTGAGGTAAATACATTATGAAGTGGGGAGAACAAACTGGACATACATTGGTAGGGAACAGAATCTGTAGGACTTTCCCACTGGTAACAGAGGAATGAGAGCACAAGAATCAAAGATGATACCAAGACCTCAAGCCAGAGGATGAGGAGAAAAGAAGTGTCCTCAACAGAACTAAGAAAGTGAGAAGGAACTGGTCTCTGAAAATTGGTTCAATTGAAGAAATGTTTAGTTTGGGGAGCTGGTAGGACACCTAACTAGGACTGTGGAACAAACGAACAAAAATGTGGACCTGGATCATAAAAAAGAAGGCAGGGCAACAGACACAAGGTGTGATTAGAGATGATGAATGATAGATGATGCTCCAAAAAGAGAGTGAAAAAAATGAGAGAAAAGAGACAGAGGCTGAATATTTAGAAAAACCAATATTTCAGGAGGTGAAAGAACAATCTTTTTTTTTTTTTTTTTTTTTTTTTTTTTGCGGTGCGTGGGCCTCTCACTGTTGTGGCCTCTCCCATTGCGGAGCACAGGCTCCGGACGCACAGGCTCAGTGGCCATGGCTCACAGGCCCAGCCGCTCCACGGCATGTGGGATCCTCCCGGACCGGGGCACGAACCTGTGTCCCCCGCATCGGCAGGCAGACTCTCAACCACTGTGCCATCAGGGGAGCCCAAAAGAACAGTCTTTTGAAAGAAGCAGTGAGGAGAAGAAGGTCAGAGGTGCAACTTAGAAGAGAAAGGAGAGAATTTCAAGGAAGAGAAGATAATAATTGGTTGGAGCTATTGGAGATGTCAGGGATTTTATGGTGGCCACGAGAGTATGGCCATCCATGAACTCCAGGCTTGGCAGAGAGGCAAATAAAGGTAGTGCAGGTGTGATGGAGGGAAGAACTTGGAGTTGCAGGAAAGTTAAAACTTATCACAAGCACTTTTATTTAGCATCTGAAGATCTATGAAGGAAACTCCTTCAGATTATTAGACTATCTACCTAAAACATCATTTATAAACAACATCAACATCAAATATTAGGCCTAAATTTCTTATTCATTCATTCATTCATCAATTAATGCACTTATACATCCACCTTCTCAAACAAGCACAAAGACAGGTAAGGGGAATACAAAACAAAAGTGATTTGTGGTCTCTATCTTCAAGAAGCATTCAGCCTGTCAGTCTGAGTCAGAAATACAAATAAAGAGCCCCAAAGTATGCAGTTGCTATAGCAGAATCACAGGGGACAAAGGAAGTTCAAAGGATGCACTGGAATTCCCTCCAGCTCCAGGCTTAGGGCTTCTTATCAGAGCCAACAAACACTGCAAAGTGTTGACTCACCCACAGTACAGTGAAAATCAGAGTAGGTTCTACTGAGAAAAGGTTATTAGTCCCACTGTTCATATGCCAAATAGCCACTGACAAACTCAGACAAATAGAAGATAAAGAACCTGAATAAAAGACGCTGAAAGATCTGAGCAACCAAACAAGTTTTGTCTTTTCATCAAAAACCTTCCCCTTAGGACTTCCCTAGTCATCCAGCGGTTAAGACTCCGAGCTACCAATGCAGGGGGCCCAGGTTTGATCCCTGGTCAGGGAACTAGTTCTCTCATGCTGCAGTTAAGGCCCAGCACAGCCAAATCAAAAAATAAATAAATATTTAAGAAAAACCTTCTCCTTGCTTTAATTGCAATAGGTGACTACACAGAAAATGTAAAGGTTTTTTGTTACTGTAGGTAAGCCTCACATGACCTTTCTTCATAGAGGTCTTACAAAGAAGGTGTTGTCAAGTATATGGCCATAGCACAAGCTAAGGGTAGTTGCTCTGATTACTCTTTCTGCAAAGCAGAAACAAAGCAAGCTTACTAACGTCATTCTGATTCACCAAGTGCAGCCAAGACTGTTCTCCTTTCAGCAAAATTGCTGAACTGTGTGGTTGAGGCTGGATGATTTCTGCACAAAAGGACCCTTCATCACACACAGATCTGCAGCAGAAGAAGAAATCTGTGAGGCTACAACAGATGTGCCATGTGGAAGCATCCCCTGCACGTGGGCAGGTGCCAGAGGGACGAGCAAAGGCACAGGTCAGCCCAGCATGGGCTACTTGTAGTGAAGGAAACTGGCAAAACAACTTACAGGCCTTGACTCTAACCTGCCAGACCTGGTGTTCACAAGGCTGTGAAACAGAGAGAAGCAATATTCAATTATGCATCATCATGTAGAACTCACACCTTTCCTGGCCCTCCTCAGGCTGCAAGTCATCCGCAATTATCACCATCATGGCCAATTAGCATTGACAAAAAGCCACGCATCCCAGTACTGCACTGCCCAGCAGAACTTACAGGCACCTACCTCCTGCCAGGCAGTAACTTCTGTTGTTTAGAGACAATGAGGGTGTCCATGTACCTTCTCTTCCTGGGGTGAAGAGTGGCTCTGGAAGAAGGAAGATAAAACCAGACATGAATTACACCAGAGAGGATCTTCCTCCTTAAGTGAGGGTCTGGCTTCCCACACCATCTGCTGAAGAGGGTAACTAGCCAGGAAAATGTCCCCATGTTCCCATGCCCATGAAACACAAGTATGGACGAGTACACACACACACACAGCTGAGCTCATTGTGTGGAGCTTCAGGGAAAGAACTCTAAGTGAATGTCTATGTCCAGCAGCCATTATGCCTTGGAATCCACAATTTTTATGGTTAAAAGGGCTTCTTAGGGTTTATCTGCTTGAAGTCCTTCATTACAGGGGTGAAGAATCTGAGATTCAGAGACATGACATATTTAACATGACACAGAAATAAAATATCTAAAAGATGATGTTTATCTTGTTTTGTTTATTCTGAAAAACAAAACCTTGACACTGATATTATCAAACTAATGAAGTCAAGTGGAGAATGTATGGGAAATGACTGGCCCCATACTCTTCTTTTTTTAATGTTTTTTTTTTTATTGTGGTAAAAGTCATATACTATAAAACATACTATTTGAACCGTATTTAGCTGTACTGTTCAGGGGCACTAAGAACATTCACACTGGGCTTCCCTGGTGGCGCAATGGTTGAGAGTCCGCCTGCCGATGCAGGGGACGCGGGTTCGTGCCCCGGTCCCGCATGCCGTGGAGCAGCTGGGCCCGTGAGCCATGGCCGCTGAGCCTGCGCATCCGGAGCCTGTGCTCCGCAACGGGAGAGGCCGCAACAGTGAGAGGCCCGCGTACCGCAAAAAAAAAAAAAAAAAAAAAAAAGAACATTCACAGTGCTGTACAACTCTCACCATCATCCATCTCCGAATTTTTCACCTTCCTAAACTGAAACTCTGTCTCCATTAAACACTAACTCCCCATTCGCCCTGCCCACCCCACCCCAACTCCCCAGCCCCTGGCATCTACCAAATTCTGACTCTATGAATTTGACTATTCTAGGTACCTCATATAAGAGGAATCAAACAGTATTAGTTTGCACCTAATGTATACTGGAATGCATTTTTAAGGTTAACTTAATATATGTCCTGCAAACAGATTGTACCTTCTTTGCTCTAAAATTCCTAACCATATTTAATACAGCATAAGAGCAGTGAGCTCTAAGGCAGTCTCCAGTGCCTTCTGTCCAGGAGGAGGTGATGCCTGGGGCCTGAACTGTGATGTCCATTACTTGCTGTAGTGTCTTCAGTACAGACTTCGGGTGATGAGTCACCTCTGTATTTTAGCCTTCAGAAGGGCACTGATCAGCAAGTGGTTATGAAATGAGCTCATTGTGTCTGTTCTTGTATCCAGGGAATAGTATATATGCTCTACTCTGCACTAAACTTTTGATTAAATAAGTCAAATAGGTCAGGATATCATGATACCTATCACCTGCCACAGGACACATTCAGGTCAAAAACTGCTTTCAAAGAAGAATGCTCAGTTTCTAGCCAGTCCTTTTATTTTACAGAATACTCTATCTTTTATACCATATAAGAAATCCGTAAGAAATATGTATTCTCAAAAATCTTACCTAAATTTGCATTTACTAGCTGGTTTATACGAGAACACACTTCAGGCATTCCACCAACTTGAACACCAAATAACAGGTTATCAAGTTTAGTTCATGTATTTGAAGGATTATTATTGGAGGAAATTCATTTAGTTGCATTTTTCACAACAGAAACAAAGGGAATTAATCACAACATTCAACTTCTATGTAAAAATTCAAACTATTCCAAACCAGCTTTGCTTTGTTCATTATAAGCCAACATCTTTGACTTGTTATTGCTTTTTCATTTCATTCTAATAGCTTCAAAAATGCATAAAATCATATTTTATATCTTAATACGTGAAAAATATATATCTTAAGAATACCAAAGAAATTTGGAGGAAAATGTGTGAATATTAATCTATTCTGTGCAGTATATGGATACATCTATATATCTATGTATCTATTTATATATCTATATGATACATCCACTTATGCAAATTAAATATATATAGCTATTGCTTTAAATCACACACAGGAAAATGTTTACATGCTTAGAATAGTTTTTCCAGAACAGTTAAAATATAACAGATTAATCATATCACAAAGATTCATCACTGGAGATATTGCAGGGTGGTTTTCTTCTCTTTTCCTTTTTTTGGATCTAAAGTATCTATTTCTAAATTTCGTTGGTTCTGCCCCCCATTTTGGGGTCACAGTTCTTTGTGAATTCAGAACTTCTTGGCTTCTGCCTCAACATCTGAAAAAGGATACTAAGGACTAGGCATGACCCCAGAGTGACCGCAGAAAGATGAAGTTAGTCTCAGTAGTGGTACAGATACTGGATCAGAAAGTTGGGCATCTCCATCAGTGGTACATGCCCTGGCTTAGGTGTGGTTATCCTCCAATTCATAAAATCTTGGTCATTTTCTGTTTTTTTTCTGTTTCTCTCTCTCTCTCTCTCTTTCTCTCTCTCCTTCTCTCTCTCTTCTTCTTTGACTGTATCAAATCAGATAAGAAAATAAGAAACTTCCAGTTCAATCAAGAACACTTGAAAGGAGACATTGTCAGGCTGTATATGACAGATCTTAACAGCCCCATTGCTCAGTGATCAGTCACTCTGATGTTAGCAAAGAAAAAGTGGGAAAAGAGAAAAGAATCAACAAATGTGAACTGAAACATGAAAATAAGCCTGAGTTTCCCTTTCACTATTTTCCCTCCCCTTTAATAACTGCATCATTTTTGCGTTCAAATATACATAACATAAAATTTGCCATTTTAACCACTGTTAAGTTCTGAGGCATTAAGTGCATTCACATTGTTGTGCAATTATCACCACCATCCATCTCCAGAACTTTTTTATCTTGCAAAACTGAAACTCTGTACCCATTAAACAATAACTCTACCTTTTAATTTTAATTTTCTCAGTGGCCAGCATATGTCAGTCAGCCAACCTTTTTAGCATTTGCTATCTACTTATCTGGTAATGAAGGAAGTTGAAGATGATGCTTCTGCCCCCAGGGGGTTGACACTGACCACAGAAGATGGACAAAGATGCTGCTTCACAAGGTCGTTGAGCACACCTGACAATTAGGCAGGTGTTACAAAGTAGGATAACTGATAGTTTCGTTTCAAAGTTCTCACTGGTAATACATGATACATAACTGTTATCCAGGGAATATGTATTTTTTTAAATGATAGATTCCTTCAAAGAGAAGAAATGGTGTTGCTATTCTAACGGCACTTCTCAGAATGTTATTTCTGAGTGTTCATCGATCTTTATTTTACAGATTTTCTGGGCTAATTTTAAGCCAACTGAGATCGGCACTAAGAGCCCGAAGCATCCTAACATGTTCCTTGAACTACTTACTGTTGGCTACCGTGAATAGAGACAGGTTGGAACTGAGAATCCTTGTGTCCTTGGGCCTGTGCATGGGCCCCAAGCCCTGATGCTTTCCATATCTGTCATATCAGGATATGACAAATAGCACTTCAAAACTTCCAAGCCCAGCCTAAGAAGAGGTTAAAATACAATTTGCCCTTATTAACAAACATTGCATTGCTCTGAAAATTGTTTGCATCACTCACAAACACACAACCTCTTATTCACCTTTCTGTCTCGGGAGGTCAGCATTACAAATATACAGTTCAATTTTTCTTTTTTTAAATGGGAACCAGGTGCTGTTGTTGTTCTTTTAATTGTTGTTCTCGTTCTATGGCACCAAAGAGAAAGAGACATGCTGTTGTATTCCAAATTGACTATTTGCGTTCTCTCTGCTAGTGATCATTAATTTTAGTTGGACAGTTATTCATGTAGCAATTTGCCACCATGATGACTGAGGAAAAATATTGAAGTGCTAGGCTTTTAAAATGGTAATATGTGGAAAGAGATATAATTCTCTTGCAAAACGTATTCCTCGAGTTTTAGATTTGGTCTCTGGTGATATGAACCATAAAATCATGCTAGCTAGTCCAAACTGTTTTTATTGAACTCTTGGTTGGGGATCAAAAGGATGGAATCTTTTAAAAGCTAATTTGGAATACAAATATTTGGGCTCTAGCTATAGCACATCTATAAAGAGATCTAGAATTTAGGAAGATAACACCAACGAAAAAGCATATTTCTTCGGTTCAGTCCTCTCATGGAAAATGACATTCATGCCGCTTTAAATAGCTGCTGCTGCTTCATGAAATTCCTCAAGAAATGAGCTCTTTGAAAGGATTTTGTTCAGTGCACTGTTTCTGCTGGTGCTTCAAGCCTGTTATTGAATGTATATGGAAATGAAAGATGGAGAGAGCAGTGCCAAACCAGTGTCGTACCAGCTTGCCTTTGCTCAGCCCACAGAAAACCATGCGACTGACTTCATTAAGAGAGATCCCTCACTGGCTTCTCTCTGGGCCTCCCTCTCCAGCCTAAAGAGTACTGAAACTATCCAGGTCTGAGTCCCTAGACAGCATTTTAATAGAACATGTATCACAGAAACAGGAAGACCTGGACCCCATGGCATGAAGCAACACTGCAGAGGCGTTAAGGTGACCCAAGAGGACCAAGGGGACACCTCTGATTAGGATGGGCTTTCTCGGATTTTGCTATCTCTTGGCAACTAGTCTAGTTCTCAGGATTTTTAACTGCACTTAATTCAGGCTTTGAAGTAATCATTTGTCCACACTGGGCAAAATATACTGTAGAGAATCGTAATATCAAGAAATAGCTTGGAGAAAAGATCCAGTCCAGCATCTCTTATTTTATAGATGAAGAAACTGGGACCTAAAATGTTTGGTTACAGATATGAACCAAAACTCACCCCGGCATGCTGATTCCTCATCTATGGAGTTTTTCCTATAAGTCATTTATAGAATTAGGCCATGTGTTTGGGGCTTCTCTACAGAAGGCTAACTCTTTTAAAATATAGTAGAAACTAGAAACTTTTTATACATAAAGGTATGAACTACATCCTCAAAGGGTTCTTATTTTCTTTAATCCTTTTAAACCATCTTTTACCATCTGTACATTAGCTTCTCCCCAACAAGCAAATCTATAAAATGAAATTCCTCCATCTCATTCTGTCAAATTGAACCACACATTAATTGAAAGCTTAAATAATTATTGTAATCACATACTCTTTTTCTTTAATGATTTTCAAATTTTGAGGTGGAGCCAAATACCTTTCTGAGAACAAAAAATAGAGCAGAAGTGATAGATATTTGGCAAGATTTGCAGGTAAAATAGATTTTGGAAATGTAAATGTTTGAGGAGGCTCTCTTATAGGATATACTTAAAGACATCATGCTTAAAAGAAAGCTCGAAGCAATATCATGTTCATAAAAATTAACTGCTCTCTTAGCTAAGGTACAAGACCTGAATTCATGTTTTAAAATGCTTCTTTCATAGCTGATGCTATCAGAATTGGTTAAAATTTTACAATAAATTTTTGTAATGATACAATCATAAAATTTAAAGGGTCATCAAAAGGTCCAATTTTTATTTCTTTACATAACTTCTCTACTTCAAAGGTGGTTCCTCAGTTAAGAGATAGCATTATCTGTAAAAGCAAACTACTGGCCTGTTATTATCTCTATGCCCCCTGAAAGGACACTATTACAAAAAATTTTTTCTGGGATTTATTATAGCATTTGATATTCCCAGCAATAGCCTAAATTTGTAAGACTTTTTCCTCTGTCCCATGAATAGTCACATTGTGTTACCAAGAAGTCAATTCTGTATCTCACCCATCAACCTGTATAATGATAGTTATGCTATTTTAGTGTCTGTTATGTTCCGGTCAGTGCACTAAGCTGGTCATGCTCCAGCTCTAACACAAGTCAGACCTCACAGGAATAAGTCATTATTCACTGCCATTTTACAGTTAGGGAAACTGAGGCATGTGGGGCTTAGGTGACTTGTCCAAGGTCTCCCTGCTGCCCATGGGTAGAATTATCCAAACCTTACATTCTTTACTCTACCCTTCTCCCCAGCCTCCCTAAGAAGATACGTAGCCCAGAGGAAATAAGAAATAATACATGGTGATGATAAGAAGGACGTTACAACCAAGGGAGCCTGTAGAGATGGAGTGTGTGGCCTCAGGAAAGCTTGACGATTTCTGACACATTCTGCCTATAGCAATCCTTGGCCAGTGCCTGATTATTTTGGAGGACTTCTGTTTTCTGTAACGTCTAAATCTATTGATCAAGGAGCATGTATCAAAAGCACACTATGTAAAAGTCCCTGTAGGAGGAGTTTCCAGATAAAATACAGTATAAGTATGTTCACATCAAATTATTTCGATGAGACATACTAAAAATTTCTTCATTGTTCATTTGCAATTCAAATTTAGCTGGAAATCCTGTTTTGTGTCTCGTTTTGTTTTTATTAAATCTGGCAGCCCTACCAGTAGGAGACATATACACTGCTTTGGTTCATTTTGCTTTTAATTGTCCCTCTCCCTCTTGGTGAGACAACCCATAAACATATGAAAAGGAAGCCAATAATTCAATGAGATATTTGATAAATGTCACATGACTAGTGCATATATTCGGTTTATCTTGAAAAGGTTCAAAACTCCTCTCAGAAATGACTTTGAGAACATACAGCCCTCTCTGCCCAGATGTCTTTCTAAGCTAGATTAGCTACTGTAGTCGCTGTCCTTCTTCACACTGATTCACACTTTTATTTAGTCAGTTTAGAGTTGGGGACCCAGGAGGAAGGGGATGACATACTCAGAAGGGGAAATGAAGGAGAGTATAATAAGGGTGCAGGCCGAGCTAAGAGAAACTAGCAAGGAATGGTGAAGTCCATGAAGGCTAGCAACCTTGCGAAACCCTCCAGGGCAGGAGGTGGAGCCAGTATTAGATTCAATGAGAGCTTAGCTGTAGGAAAGAACTAAGTTTTCCAAAAGCTGGTGAGACACGCAGCCAAAAGCAAACTGTGGCCCAACAGGGCAGGAACCAGGGGAATAAATACCTCTGTCACTCTGCACTCTGCTGGTGCCTCCAATGGACCAAACCCAAGAGGAAGCCAGGGTGCAAGAGAAGGCTGCAGTGATTCCATGGAAATCAGCTTCAGCTTCCAAGTGCACAGAGTACAGGGAGAAGGATGAAGACCTGAAGGGCATAAAGAGAAAATACTCAGCATATTCTGTGAAATCATTCATTTTTTGCACTTTGTAAGCATTTTATACATCTGCATAACATCTGTTGCACCTTGTAATATTTTGTTACTATTCATCATTTTTTTCCTCTCAGTGGTCCACGAGCATCTCTCTTTGAAACTGATGAAAAAGCTACATATGATTTTGACCATTTCAAGTCTGCCATTGCCACTGAGGCAAAGGTGGCAGAACACAGCCTGCCAAATCCTGGCTGCCGGTGTCAAGGGAGAAAAACAGAGAAAGAGATGGAACTGCGTTTCTTTGGGATGGGGGCATGGTTTGCTTGGTGGGAATCCCACGGAAAGGACAGTAAGATAAGAGGGAACGAGGCAGGTTCACCTCCTTACAGCAGAGCCTACAGAAATACTGTCCACCTCTCGCCCACTTCCCTGGGAGGCAGCAACTCATTTGAGAGGGTTTGTGGGGTCACAACTACAATACCACAAATCCCTTCTCTGATTTTTGTCAGTTTATGACTACGCCCAACACACACTGATCACTCTGCATTTCACAAACTTATTTATTCGCAAAATGTATTCCACAACACTTTTTTTTTCCCACTGAGCCTCTCATAGTACCCCACAGAGCAGGAGAGACACCTAGGAAATAAATATGAGTGCTGTCCTGAAAATGTGAAACTATCCTAAAATCACTTGAGCTTTCTTAACTGCTACATATATGCAAAGATCTGTTACATGTTGGAGAAATTACAGATGTGCCTCTCAATGTCCCCTTGAAAAAGCATCATCTCCCTCGTACAGTAGGGCTCCGGGGACACAGGGATGCGATACTTGTTAATTAACATTTGTCCAAGTCCTCTGAACTAAATTGTATCAGATGGGCTTATCACGGAAGCTGACCAAAGCTACTACCTGAACATAATCCAATTGCTGAATAGTAAGCTGAAACTTTCTAAAGGAATTACATTTAATTTTGACAAACGTGCTATTTCTGTCACAATATATGTATTGATACTTAACTGAATAATTAAAAGCAGGCATTAGGATACATGCTTAACCTCATAAAAATCTTTAAAGGAGCCTGTTAATAGTATTTTTTGTATTTCTCTAGCAAATAGGTTATCGAGTTTCCTAGCATACAACGTACTTATGGTAACAGTAAAATGTAGTTGCCAAGAGCTGAGACACTGGAGTCAGATGCACCTAATGTGTGATTTAGCCATAAGTTACTTCCCTCCTCATGCTTCACTTTTCTTCTTGTAGGGGGAGCCTCTAAGATGGTCCCCGATGATTCCTGCCCCATTGATATTCATGACCTGGCAGAATCCCCATCCTCTGGAGTGTGGGCTGGAGTGAGTTACTCACTTTTACTGAACAGAATACATGAGAAGCAATGAGACGTCACTCGAGATTAGGTTACAATCTCCATCTTGTAGGTTCCTCATCGCATCCTTTCTCCATCAAGTCTTTCATTATGGGGGAAGCAAGCAACCTCATGGAGAAGTCAGTGTAGCAAGGATGTGAGGCTTGTTAACAACCAAGTGAGTGAACTTGGAAGTGGATCTTCTGTGTCCTATCAACAGCTGTGTGAATGGGCTTGAAAGTGGCATTTCCCCAACTGAGCCTCAAGATGACTGCATCCTGGCTAATACCTTGATTGCAGCCTTGTAGAGATCCTGAGACAGAATCACCCAGCTATAGCACTCCTGGATTCCTGATAATCTGGACATTCCTTTTTTTTAAAATAAATATTGTATCAAATGCATTGGTACTGTTTCAACTCTGACTTTTAAGTTTGTTGAGATCATCACTGACTGCTTTTTATTTATTTATTTACTTATTTTATTTTTTTAATTTTTGGCTGTGCTGGGTCTTCATTGCTGTGCACGGGCTTTCTCTAGTTGCGGCGAGCAGGGGCTACTCTTCGTTGCAGTGCACAGGCTTCTCACTGCAGTGGCTTCTCTTGTTGCGGAGCACAGGCTCTAGGCATGCAGGCTTCAGTAGTTCTGGCTCGCGGGCTGTAGGGCGCAGGCTCAGTAGTGTGGCGCATGGGCTCAGTCGCTCTGCGGCAGGCAGGATCTTCCCAGACCAGGGCTCGAACATGTGTCCCCTGCATTGGCAGGCAGATTCTTAACTGCTGTGCCACCAGGGAAGTCCCAATTTGGACATTCTTAAAATTCCCAAACACATGGGCCAAAGTTTTCCCACAGGTTTGGCCATTCATTAAGAAAACAAAGGCAATACCATAAATATGATATTCTGCTATAATCCAGTATGTTGTAATAAAGAACTTAAATCCTGGAGTTAAACAGATCTGATGTGAATTCCACCTCTGCCACTAAGTGACTGTGCATCCCTGCGCAAGTGTCTTCACCTCATCAAGTCTCATCAGTAAAATGGAGATAATAATAGTGCTTATTTCATTGAGTTGCTGTGGGGATTAAATGATACGAAGCACATAAAATGCTTCTGCCAAATGGGATGCATCCTCTGAATGTTAGTTTATTAGAAGTTTCATGGGGTAAAATAATAACCAACACATTGCAACTAAGAGTTTTCATTCCAATAAAGAGAGTTAGGCATATAAAAATCAAACTATAAATACAATGAGGTAGCAATGAAATAATAAAACTATATGCAAAATGCTTTGGAGAATAGAGGAGGGAGTAATAACGTCTGTCATAGGAAAACTTATTTGAGTGACTACATAATTATTTCAATGGTTATATGATTTGAGGAAGACATATTTCACATTGCAGTTGCTTCATTTATAAAATGGGCAGTTTTGGAAAACTTATTTTAGAAGTAGTGCCAGCAGTGGGACTACTTTCATTAAGAAGAAATCCCAGGAAGATCCCTGGTAGAATTTTCAAAATGAATAGTCCAAAACTGTCCCTTCCTTAATTCTCCTTCAGTGCTTGCCCACCCCTAACAAACAAAAAAGGTGGAAATTACCTTCCAGCTCCTGAAGCAAATGAACTGACAGCTCTCTGGAAGAAGGCACCATGTGTAGGAGTGAAATAAGACTCTGGTGCCCACATGGAATTTCAGTCTTGCCTGCCTTTCCTTCAGAGCGGGCTGGTCTGAGTACATGTTCTTATTTGGTCCTGGAAATGTGAATATGCATGAGGAAGGATGAGATTCTGTTATATAACCTGTATGAGGTTTTCTGATTTCTGCTATTGCTTTCCTGGGGTAAAAAGATGTTAAATAAATGATGCTAGATAATGTTATCTACAGTGTGCATGGGTTCTACTTGCTAGTGTAAAATGTGGCTGCAGTTTTGTCTTGGTGTTATGGAACTAAAAACGAACAGCTGTTTGATACTCAAGGGAAGGAACGCTCCTTTAAAAACACAAAGCGAGTATTCCTATAATGAAAAAATATATATTTATTGCTGCTTGGATAACAATATTCAAATCCACTGTAAATGCTTTTATCTTAATTAAATGTAATTTTTTCTTTTTACTCTGGACTATATATCAATTGGAAAGTTTATCTTTGTTAATAATTAAATAAGTACAAATTAAAGAAGGTGTACAGCAATTTTTTTTTAACTTAACAGAGGAGAAAAACATTATGTAATACCCAAGGTTCAAATGCTGATGGATGAAGCTGAATTTGGAATTCTCATTTTATGTGGGTGCTACCTTTTTGGAAAAGCAAAATAGCCAAGTATAGCAAGGGACATAAAGATGATCATTTCCTTTGGCCCTGTAAACGTTAGCTTTGGAATTTATGCTCAGAAAATATTTTAACATACCCAAAATGTTTTAAGAAAGATCATAGTAGAATATTTATAATAGGGGAAAAAAGGGTGGAAACAATGTAAAAATTCACCATAGGAGAATAATATAACAAATTTGAAATTTGGAACTACTGTGTTATCAGTCATTAAACATATATTAAAACTATGTAGACACAGGGGAAATGTTTATTACATAAAAGAGCAGACAACAAAATGGTATGCATATTTTAGCCAATTACATAAAAAACACATACATGGAGTCAAGGGCTAATAAGTTATATGCAAAAATGAGAATAAATTTTATGGTTATGAGATCATAGACATTTTCTCTTCAAAATAGTTTTACAGTTGTACATAATTTTTTTTCAAAAATAAGAGTCATGTGAAAACCAAGAAAAAAAATCTAAAATCACTCTTAAAATATTCTTGTGTGAACTTCATTCTAATCCATTTATCAATGTCTTACATAGCTCTTACATTTATTTTATGTTATTTCCCACATTTTAGATGTTTGAGAAAATGAACGGTTGTATTAACATCTCTGTTAGTCTGGGCTTTTCAAGAAGCAGACTTCAGAATGAGATTAAATGTGTAAGAATTTTATTATGGGAAGTGCTTGTGTGAAAGGAAATAGGGAGAGCGTCCGAAAAGGTCAGGAGAGCCACCAGACGGTGAGGGAAAGAGAGTGAGAGACCCTCGAGTGGCAGTGAGATGGGTGGCCCTGCAGTTTCAGAAAGGTGGGGCAAAAGCCTGGGCACGTACTTCAGGCAAAGTCGGCTGCCAAAGACGTCCAGTGTCCTCCAGGAACCCTTGTATCCTGACTTTGCAGGAGCAGCTCACTGGGCAGTGTGGCCTCAGGGCAAACATAGCTCTGGATTTCAAAACTCAGCATCTGGGGCCCTTGGTCAATTACCTCGCTCTTAACAAGAGGTCTACCAGGCACATTCTCTAGGCTGCCACGGTGCCCAATAATGATTTAAAGAAAGTTATCTGTGCAACGATATTTTAGCATCAGTCTGTCTGTCCTGAATGTATCATAATTACTAGAAAGTAATAATGAAGCGTTGAAAAGTTTCAAAAGTGTTTGAAGTCAAGAGATGAGAGACTCTAAAGGAAACACTATTTGGAACTAAAGAACTGTGCTCCTTTTCTTGGTCTATCACTTTGACCAGCTCCAGTAACATTATAATTGGCAAGCAGTTGCTAAGTGGCACTTCTAGGCCATGTGTTAAATCAAATGTCTGCCCAGTATGTTCTACCTGGCGTGTTCTACAAACTAGTGAGCCATAATATTTAAACGATGAGTCAAAGGATGTCCCCAGAGACCCTAGAGACTGTAGTATAGGTGCCAAGTAGTTCAAGATCCAGCTTCTGTTTCTATGACTTGCTGAACAGCCTTAGGGCAGGAATATGTTTTCTCTCAGTCTTAGCGTTCATAGGAAAACTGGAATAACTATAGCCATTTCACCCTCATCGTTAGGAGGTTTAATGACAAAATATACTTAGAACACTTAGAACTATACTTAGCACATGTGAGCACTCAACAAGTATTAACCTCCCCCCACTACACACAGACACACACACACACACACACACACACACACTTTCTCATCAGGGCAAGTGAATCTTTGGTTCACTGTGGTTTTCAGGATAAATACAACCTCCTCAGCATCTCCTCTACAGTCATATTTCTTCTAAACCCATTTGAACAACTCTGTCTCCCATCTGCCCCAGCCCAAGTTTCTTACTCCGATCAATCGGATCTCCCTGGGGTCTTCCAAACATACTGTATTCAGTTTCAACAGCAAACACTGTAACTGCTGCACCCCCTTCTCCCTTCTGCTCTGCTTTTCCAAATTGGACTCACATTTTACCTTTTAATGGAGCCATTAATCTCTCACTTCTCTGAGCTTCTACAGTACTTATTAACATATTGTTCAATTTGGCAGTAAATAATATATGCTTATCTTACCACCATCTACCATCTTTTACCCTCCTTGGCACCTAGTAAGAGTTATTAAAACCCATAGTGGATTCTGAATTAATTCTTATTTAATGAATAGGTACTCCCTCCCTACATTCCAGCTGACCCTATTTGCATTCCATAGAGCTATATGCTCTGATATATCTCTACATGTGACAGTGATTTAAATGTATGGAAAGAATTTAATTTCTACTTGGAATAATCAGCTTACCTGGTGCAGAGGCATGTTTATGAACAGGGGTAATCAGAAGTGATCTGTGAAACAATGCTCTACAACATTACTGCAATGTTACTATAAATTTAGAAGAAATTAATAGAACACTTATAAAGGTGCAAATGAATACATGTGATTTCAGTGGCATCAGTGGGACAAAAGAAATGCAAATCTGACAACTGATCTAATACAACTATCTCATACTAAAGTTTTATTCCAGAACCCAGTAAGAATCCATTCAATCTTTAGATAGTTTAAAAATAAATTAATATCTGAAAACAAGCAAACATTATTTAGCAGACATTCATATCCAATTAGGACTCATTCAAGACCTCACATAAAACAAATTACCTAGATCCAACAACAGCTTCTATGCTTCTAAGTTCAAATGGGCACTCTCCAAAGGTCTTATACATTTAAAAGAACATACTGTCCAAGTGAAACTATATTTATGTACAGAAAAGAGATAACGTAGCAGGAGAAAGAGTCCACTGGCAACATTCGTATCAATCAACAAATGTTGAAATGGGGGTATGACATGATGTTTTATTACAGGTGTCCATTGCAGGCGTCTTACGGCTGAGGAAGTATATGGAACAAGAGGCGCACCTGAGAGGGAAGGGGCTCTACCTCTTTAACTGGGGATTTACTCTCTATGCCTTCATTACCTCATACGATAAAGAAAAACTTGTTTCCATCCATCAGAGAAGGCGGCACTGAAGGAGGAGGAGGTGGGTGGCTGGTACACTAGGTGTAATGGCAGCGCTGGGAAGCTGGGAAGTCAGGATGGGGTACCTTTGCCTAAGACAAGTCCCTCTCGGTGGGGAGGGAGGAGAGTGTGCCTCAGGAAAGAGCTGGACAGGAGAGGTCTGGAGCTCCAGGGTGGAAAACCTTCAAGCTGCTGTTAAAAGGTTACCATGTGCACCGATGGGGCTTTTACAAAGACGAAAAGTAGTGTCTGGATGCTGCTTCAAGTTCCTCAGTGAAAGGTGCGGTACAGACAAACAGGCAAACTATGAAATCTACATCCAGCATCTCAGGGGGAGTTGTCTAAGCAGCAAGACTTTCCCTGCCCTGCTTGTTTTCCTTCAGAATGTTTCACTTGTCCTAAAATTTCAAAAACAGAACACCTCACGTTACTGAATGCCCCTGCAGTTTGGCTGTCTTTTCTCCAGCCTTCATTATCTGCCAAAGCGAAGCAGAAGTTGCAAACGCAGGAGCTGTTTCCTAAGGATGGGTGCTTCGGTGTGGAGCACGGAGGATCAGGCAAGAAAATTCCTTCCAGTGGCCATTGCGTTTCGCTTTCCACGGCGGGGGGGACTATTTTCTTTATCATTTATCCCGACTGACAAGTACAAGCACTTTGGGCCCTAACTGAATGTGAACATTGTCAAAAGGAATTGGGCTAACGCGAGGCGTCTACAGCTCCAACGCCACCGCGGTCTGGTGGGGGCCTGGCCGACGATGTGGCGGGGAGGCTGGTGGGCAGACGTCCCCGCGGACGCAGCCTCACATACTGCCTGCATCACGACCAACCATGAAAACAGTCACAACGAATCAGCCGTGCTGCGGAGAGGCTCCTTGGAACCTTCACATTTGATTTCCATCTGGCTGACGTCCGCACGTTGTAGTCAGCGGTTCGATTAAGCAGAGATTCAGAACTAACCCAGGAGTCCAAGGCCGCTGGGGCCTCACTCGCTGGGCTGAGCCACTGGTTTGAAACGTGTTTACTGGTTTCAGAGAGCTCATCGCTTGCAGATGAGTACGGGCTTCGATTTTAAGGAGTGGGTGTGTATCCGTTCATGCTTCCTGACCTCTCCAACAAACAGTTGCTAGGAGTCTGGGAGCTTCCAGAGGGGAAAAATCCATTCAGCCAGGAATTCCAATACAAATACCAATTTAGAAAACGAGCTAATCCGTCTTGACAACATGTTGTCACTGCAGAGCTGCAAAAAGGAATTACACACAAATACGACTTTAAAAATTAGAGGCCCCACAACTTAACAGCTTAAGTTTGCTTCCAAGGGACGACAGGGGAGCAGCAGTGACTTTCAGGTGACAGCTTGGAATTCGCTGGTTCTCCACGCGGCACAGGTACTGGTCTGACGGTAACACGAGCTCTCCAACTTGTTTCAAACTGAAGTATTATGGAAAGGTAAATTACGTTTTGTATTCATGACTGAAAGCATTTTACTTTAAAGCCAGTGCAGCTGACGCTGTCAAGGTAGAGATTCAAGTTTTATGTACAACGCCTGCAGCCCAGCCGATGTGAGTGAGGCAACATGACAGCTTGTAATAAGTAATTTTTATATAGTTACATTTATCACTCAAGTAGGCTTGGCGATATTAAACACAGACAGATCTTAAAATACTGCCTAAGAGGAGGACATGGGGGCTTCCTCCCCTCTTAGAGCAAGTGCGGGTGCAGATTTGGGTTCTTTTAATTTTTTTTCCAGTGTGAATTCCTGTTAATGTGGCACTTTTTAAGATATGCGTCCAAATGCTTTCCTACTGTTAATGTATCACTAAGAGGTTAAGAATGAAATAACCCCATTTGGCCCAAAGGATGTTATTTCAGGCTTTAATGAATTAGATATTGCTACCATTTTCAAGTGAAAATCAATTGCCTCAATTAACAAATTTCCACCAACCCAAATATTTACAAAATGGAAGGCCCCGAGTCTGCAATTTCTGCTACATTATTCCTTTGTTTCCCCTAAAGCTATTCCCTTTGCGTTCTTCATTAGCATTTCATTTTTGCTAAAGCCACGAGGCCAGCTATGTCTCTGCAATGGCGTGAGGCTTTCATGCCTTCAAAGCTGACAACTTGGATATTCTTTCTCTAGGATTTTCTATAGAGTTTTGCTTTTTATCAATTGTTCACATACTTTGAAAGTTGGAGAAACAGGAATTTATCTAATTCCTCCACCTGGAAAATATATATATTACATTATATATAATATATATAAACATATCAGGATAAGGATATATAACCAAGGCGTGTATGTATGTGTGTGTGTGTGTGTGTGTGTGTATATATATATATATATATATATATAATATATAATATACATTAATATATACTAATGTACATAAATAAAAAAGGATCAGGGTATAGATATATATGTATTTATATATAGGTGTAAGCGTGTGTGTATGTTAGTACTTTTCAGGTTGAATATGTATGTCAAAAAAGTACTGTTTAACACAGTATGCCATTTAGGAGTTTTAAGCACATTTATTCATTTTTACTCATTTAATCCTCCTATTGACTTTATGAGGTGGGTAGTATTTTTAAACTCGGCTATCTATTAGATAAGAAAATTATCTTATCTATTAGATACGAAAATTAAAGTACAGCAAGGTTAAGCAATTTTTTGAAAGTTACACATTCACACCAGGTATGAACTCTGGCAGTCAGACTTTAGCATCGGCGCTCCTAATCACTATGCTGAACTGCCTTTAAAAACAAAATGTGGGGGAAAAGAGGCTCTAATAAAATAACATAAACATGTGTTCATTCCTTTCAGCTTCATCAGATAGAGGAAACTTCATTCATCGGAAGAAACTATGTTTGCACCAATTTGCACTTGTCTATCAGAATATATTGGTGCTTTTGTAAGCATTAAATTTTCTTTTCTGTTGCCTATAAAGAAAGCAAATTTAAAAAGAAGAAAAGTACTTTTCCCTCAAACCCTAGCTGAAACAAGCTAAAGTGAGTTAGTTTGGATTCACTTGAACTATGAAGCCAAAATTCTTTGACCTGTGCAGCCAGGATTCAACAAGTCTTCCAGTGTGGCTATCAATCATGCATTTGTTCCATAAACACGTGTTGAATGCCTGTTATGTGCCAGGCATTGTGTAGGACCCGGAGAAAAACAGCAGCAACACAACTAAACATAACTCCACTCTCATGGAATTTATAGTCTAGTGTTGTTGGTCCAGTATGTTCCATGACTGTACTAGATAATGAGTACACACAGATAAAACAGGCATGGTTCCCACCATGTGGAAGCTGACATCTACAAGTGGGAGGCAGATATGTAAATAAATAAGCACCTGTAGCGTTAAAATTGCTCTGTCAAGTGTATGCATAGTGGACCACATGATTAAAGAAACTTACTATTATTGAGTATGGGGGCCAGTTGTCTCTTATCATCCAACTACAAACAATCTTCCATCCACAACTGCAAACACATATTTGAAAGATATAAATATGTTTTTCTTTGAGCTCATTCAAGTATGATGATGGAAGCTAAAGAATATATTAATTTGAATTCTTACTGATCAAAAAGATAAATTTCACTGCCATTCCTAGAAATTACACCTACCATCTTTAGGCCACCAACTGCATATATTGGAAAGAAAACAAGATGTGGACTCTGGAAACTTACGAATGAAAGCTAGAACTACCGTTCCTCCACCTGCAGGGAGATTGGATAGAAGATGTCAAGCCCCTGTTCCGATTCCACCTAACCCAGAAGGAACTTTTGGAAGAGCAGCTAATGCCTGAATTGGTTTTTCCCTGACATTTGTGTGGAGACAGGGAAGAAATTCACCCAAATGGTTGTATTTGAACATTGCCTGTGAGCTCAGCCTTGCTCGGATACTTAATGTGATTCCAATTGCTCTGGAGTGGTGATTTGCAACCAGAGTGATTCTGCCTCCCAGGGACCTTCAGCAACGTCTGGAGACATTTGGTTGTCAAACTTGGGGTGTTGCTACTGGCCATCGGTGGGCAGAGGGCAGGACTACTGTTAAGCATCCTAAAATGCCCAGGAAAGCCCCCACAGCAAAGAATTTTCTGGCCTGAATATCAATAGTGTCAAGGTTGAGGAACCCTCCCCTACAGACAGCACAGATCTGGAAATAATTTGAATTCCTACTATCTTCAAACAGTGTATGTAGACAAGTACTGCTGACCACCAAGGGCTTCAGCTCAAGTGCTGTCACGTGGCCTCTCTTGGACCTCCAGGGAGGGCTGCAAGAAAGCGGTCAGAGAGCAGGAAATGGCTTCTAATTAGTAGTGTCCTCACAGGATACAAATGCAAAAGACAATTTCCTGTCCCCTTATTTGATGGGAAGATTAATCACTTACTGAATTCCAGATGAGGAAGATTTTCAAAAGTTTCAAATAGCAAGAGTGTAGCCCTAGAGAAGGCAATTATGTGCAATTTGTACAGTGTTCGACAATCAAAATGTAAATCTGATGAGTTTATTGCAGTAAATGCATACGGCATGTTTACCTTAAAGAGCATCAGGCTGTAGAAATTCTAATGGTTTCTGACAGTTGGGAAGAATTATCTTTTCATATTACAATTTTTATCTGTGAGATGAAAAGAGAAAATAAGACAAGAAATTTACTCCTAGGGAACTATTATCTGTGAGGTTTTTTTTTTTTTTTTTCCTGATAAGGAGCCATATAGGTATGGGGCTTTGAAGAGATGGCGATTTGATAGCTTCAGTGTTCTAGGCAGATTTATCTGCACAGATACAATTAATTTTGTTGCAACCACAGTGTTCTGTACAACATCTAAAATGTGATCAGCTCCTCAATAAACGTCCTCTCCCTGTTGCATAATAATGTATACATCTAATGCACTGTTTGATTTTGGTCTTCATTTTCTGGGTCAGAAAGGCTACTCAGAACCTTAAGACCAAAAAGCCTTTGCTAAGTTTCATGGGAAAACAAAAACCTAGCTTTCTTCTCTGCTTACATGTAGAACAGCCAGCTCAGTTTGGCAGGGTAGGCATTCAACAAATAGTATATTCTTTCATCCTTTCCCCCCTTTTCCCATGAGCTACAGAAAGCTTTTCTTCTTCTCCTTTGCTGAAACTTCCAGAACCAGAATAAAAAGACTGGGATACTTATATAATGGGATAGCCTACAATAAATATATTCTGCTTCAAATACTAGCCTCCTGGAAGTTGACTGTGATTGTGATTTTGCAATAAGATGGCAAAATAAAAAATTCAGAGTGACAAGCTATACTGATTTTATTGCCGCCTTCTCTCTAAAACCTTAGCACCTACTCCCGCAGACTCAAGTTAAGAACTCACGGCAAGATTCAGACTACTTCTAATACGACCGAGCCTCCTCCTGCAATTGTCAGCTAGATGCCTTTTAGCATCCTTACTGGAGAGCCCACCTTAGTGCATGCATATAAGGCAGAAGGACTCTTCATGGCTGGCTGGCAATGCCTGCCCATTGAAACAGTGCTGGCAGCACTGCCGCACGGCTACTCACCTGATGAAGCTTAGTCCAGCTGCTACCCATGCCATACAACTTCCAGCTCACACCACAGCTGCAGTGAAATGTGATGCTGTGAGCTGGTCAAACCACCTGGCAGCTGAATTCTACTCTAGGGAGCATCTAAATTTCACTTTATGTCATTTAAATGACTAATAGTAGTTATTATTCTTAGGAAACTTGTTGTGGGTGAAATAGCTGGTGAGAGGTTTTGCAGTGATCAGAAAAGATCACAGGATTAGGCTAATGTAAAACATAAAGTACACAGTGTTGGTAATGAAGGGAAGTACGAATTTTCTTTTTCTTTCTTTTTTTTTTTTTGTGGTACGCGGGCCTCTCACTGCTGTGGCCTCTTCCCTTGTGGAGCACAGGCTCCGGACACACAGGCCCAGCAGCCACGGCTCAGGGGCCCAGCCGCTCCGCAGCATGCGGGATCCTCCCGGACCGGGGCACGAACCCATGTTCCCTGCATCGGCAGGCGGACTCTCAACCACTGCGCCACCAGGGAAGCCCTGAATTTTCATTATTTTTAAAAGCTTTTGTAGGAGGGAAACTTGTAACTATTATATCCTACTCCTTTTCACTATGGATAATGAAGTTCGCTACTTTGAAATCCTTTGCACTTTCCAACATGCCATCTTATCTCATATAATATGGTTAACACTTATAAACAGAAAACTAGGGTTTATCCATGGAGTTCATTATATTAATACAGCTTCTGTGGAGGACAATTTGGCAATATCTATCAAAAATACACCACAGCAACCTAAGTTTTAGTCATATATGCTACAGATACACTTGCTTACATACAAAATAACATTTGTACAAGGTTATTTGTTTGCAGAATTGTAAACAACAATCCAAGTGTCCACCAATAGTGAACCAGTTAAATAAACTATAGTACACCACACAACAGAATGGAATACTATGCAGCTGTATAAAAGACAAAGAAAGCTATATTAATATGGAAAGATATTCAAATTTCTAGGATATATTGTTAGGAGGGGGAAAGCAAGTTATAGAGAAAATATATTTTGTGTGCTACCTTTGGGTAAAAAAGGAATTCACGGGAATATATGTTTGCATTTGCTTTTATATATTAGAAGTATATACAAGAACCTAACATAAGTGACTATCTATAGGAAGCAGTGGGGACAAGAACAGTTATGTGAACAACCTTCTCCATGCATACTTGATTATATTTTTTCTTCTTAGACCACACGACTATATTACTCAGTTAAAAACAAGTACAAATACTTTTTAAAATAAAAAATATAAAAATAATTTCCCTGAAGAAAACATATTTATCATTTGTTTTTGAAAGGTTGTTTGCTACCTTTATTAAAAACATTCACAGAAAATATAATCTGAGACTTCTGGCTTCTGGTCCACCATGAAAGGAGCTTGGAACTTGCTATTCCATCATAACAACAAGCAAAAGAGTGAAAAAAAAAGAACATATTAACAACTTTTCTTAGATCCACAAGAGAGGTAGGTCACAGAGAAAACAACTGTCACCAAAATTGGAAGAACTGACAGGTGAATATGGAGAATCACAATCCACAGGAGCAGAAAGTTCTGCAGGAACCAGTGCAAGGATAGGAAAATCTGAAGTATAATTGACAAGTTGCTAGAGGTTCAGTGTAAGCAACTCTGAGAGTTAAAAACTCCAAGGCACCAGGTCATTGGAGTGAGAGGGCAGACTCTTGTGAATTTTACTTCCTAAACCTCTACCAGGTTTTCACAGTGAATAGCCAAGAAAAATCAACTTGTGCTTCTGGCAAGGAGAGGGGGAAAGACCCATTTTGAAATGAACAAGGACATTCTGTCTTTCTTAACAAGGTTTGCCCTCAGGAGAAACTATTTAACCAGAACCTAACCTGCTGGGGTTCTATCAGAGCCTAACTGACCTGGGGGAAGGGAAATAGCCAGCTCCAGCACATTGAGCTTTCCACATGGAAGAAAGGAAATATCAAATTCCAGCCTACTCTAGCCATCCTGTTGCACCCCAAAAGGAAAAATAATCTGAGAAGTACATGTGAAGTTCATAGTCCAGAGGCAAATGTTCACTTAAAGATCAAGACCTAATCATAAGACTATCGAATATTTGCCTTCCCCTCACACCTCCTACCACATTCTTAAAGGCCTATTTTCAGCAGTTTTTTTACTCAGTACGTCCTATCCAGCAATCGAGAAAAAATTACAAGACATACTAAAAGGCAAAAAAGACAGTTTGAAGAGGAAACATCAGACCCGTAATTTAAAACAACTGTGAATAAGATAGTAAGGACTTTAATGGATAAAGCAGACAACATGCAAGAACCGATGAGCAATGTAAGCAGAGAGCTACAAATGCCAAGAAAGAACCCCCCCCAAAAAAAGTCTAGAGATCAAAAACACTGCAACAGAAATGAAGAATGCCTTTGACAGACTTAGTAGACTGGACATGGCTGAGGAAAGAATCTCGGAACTTGAGGATATCTCAAAAACTGAAAAGCAAAGAGAAAAAGAGACTGAAAAAAAAAAAAACAACCAGAACAAAATTAAAACTGTGGAACAGCTACAAAAGGTGTAACATATGTGTAATGAGAATATCTAAAGAAGAAAGAGAGAAAGAAACAGAAGAAATAATGAAACAATAAAGTCTGAGATTTTCCCTCAAATTAATGTCAGACAGATCTAGGAAGCTCAGAGAACACTAATCAGGATAAATGCAAAAAACAAAAGTTTTCAACAACAAAAAGACACTGCACTTAAGCATTTCATTTCAAACCACAGAAAAGTGGAAGATAAAAGAAAAAAATCCTGAAAGAAGCCAGAGGGGGAAAAACACCACCTTAACTCTAGGGCAGCAAAGATAAGAATTACTTCCAACTTCTCAGTAATCATGCAACAAGGAAAAAGTGGAGTGAAATATTTAGTAGTAAAAGAAAAAAACACTAACCTAGAGTTCTGTACCTTGCAAAATTATCCTTCAAAAGTGAAGGAGAAATCAAGACTTTCTCTGACAAACAAAACTTAAGGGAATTGGTTGTCAGTAGATCTGCCTTGTAAGAAATATTAAAAGAAGTTCTTAAGAGAGAAAGAAAATGACAGGTGAGAAATTTGGATCTAAGCAAAGAAAGGAAAAAGCATTGGAGAAGGAATAAATGAAGGTAAAATAAGAAAACTTTAAATGTTCTTATTCTGAATTGATCTAACAGATAACAGTTTGTTCAAAATAATAATAGCAACAATGTATTCAATTACATATGTTTATGTATATATATGTATATGTGTGTGTACTTATATATTTTCATGTAAGAGCAAAGTAAATGACAACAATGCTAAAAGAGACAAGCTGAAAGAATTAAGATTTTGTTATTGTAAACTATTCATACTACCTATGAAGCAATATAGTGTTACTTGAAAGTGGACTTGAATTCGTTGTAAATGTATACTGCAAACTCCAGGGCAACCACTAAAAAATGTTTCAAAAGTATGACTGATGTGCTAAGAGAGGAGAAAAAATGGAATCATAAAAATGCTCAAAGCCACAAAAGGCAGAAAAAGAGTGGAAGACAAAAATAAGAAAAAAAAACAAGAGCAACAAATAAAAAATTGTAACAAGTATCATAGATAGTAATCCAACTATATCAGTAATCACTATGAATATCAATGATCTAAATGCACCCATAAAAAGTCAGAGATTGTCGAAGTGGATCAAAAACACTACCCAACTATATACTATCTACAAGAAATCCACATTAAATATAAAGGCTCATATAGATTAAAAATAAAGGGATAGAGAAAGATATTCCATGCCAATACTAATCAAAAGAAAGCAGGAGTAGCTATATTAATTCCAGACAGAGCAGATGTTAGAGCCAGAAAGGCTATCAGGGCATTATATAATGATAAAGGGTTCAATTCTCCAAGAAGATATAACAATCCTTAATATGTATGTTTTTAACACTAGAGTGTCAAAACATGAGGCAAAAATTGATAGAACTGCAAGGAGAAATAGATGAATCCACTATCACAGCTGGAGATTTCAAAACTTCTACCAGTAATGGACAGATCCAGCAAGTAGAAAATCAGTAAGGACATAGTTCAGCTCAACAACACCATCAATCAACTTAATATAATGGACATCTCTAGACTACTCTAACCAACAACAGAAGAATATATATTCTTTTCAAGCTCACATGGAACATTCATCAAAACAGATCACATTCTTGGCCATTAAACACACCTTAACAGATCTAAAAGAATAAAAATCATACAATGTCAGATTTCAAAGCACAATGGAATTAAACTAGAAATCAGTAACAGAAAGATACTTGCAAAATTCCAAAATACTGGGGGATTAAACAACACATTTCTAAATAACACATGACTCAACAAAGAAATCTCAAGAGAAAGTAAAAAAATCTTGAACTAAGTAAAAATAAAAAAACAACTTAAAATTTGTGGATGCACTGTAAGCAGTGCTTAGAGGGAAACTGATAGCACTGAAAGTATATAGTATTAGAAAAGAAGAAAGATCTAAAGTCAATCACCTAAGCTTCCACCTTAGGAAGCTAGAAAAAGAAGAGCAAACTGAGTCCAAAATAAGCAGAAAAAAAAGAGTAATAAAAAGTTAAAACAGAAATCAATGAAATTGAAAACAGGAAATCAATAGAGAAAATCAGCAAAACTAAAAGTTATCTTTTTGAAAAGATAAATAAAATCTATAAATCTCTAGCCAGGCTAACTAAGAAAACAAGAGAGAGGACACAAATGATAATATCAGAAATTATAAAGGGGACATCATTATAGACCCTGTGGACATTAAAAGGATAATCAAGGAATATTATGAACAACTTTATGCCCACAAATTTGATAACCTAGATGAAATGGACCAATTTCTTTAAAGACACAATTTGCCAAAACTTACACAAGAAGAATTAGACAATATGAATTGGCTGGCCTATATCTACTAAAGAAATTTAGACAATAATTAATAACCTTCCAAAAACAGAAAGTGCCACGCCCAGATGGGATTACTAGTGAATTCTATCAAACATTTAAGGAACATATTATACCAATCCTCCACAATCTCTTTCAGAAGACAGAAGCAGAGGGAATATTTCCTAACTCATTTTATGAGGCCAACATTACCCTCATACCAAAGCCAAACAAGGACATTTCAAAAAATGAAAACAACAAACAATATCTCTCATGAACATAGATGTAAAAGTTCTCAACAAAATATTAGCAAATTGAATTCAACAATGTAGGAAGTGAACTGTACACCAGAATCAAATAGGATTCATCCCAGGTATGTAAGATTTAAAAATCAATAAATGTAATCCATCACATCAACAGGCTAAAAAAGAACAAACACATAATCATATCAGTAGATGCAGAAAAAGCATTTGTCAAACTCCAATACCTATTTATGATGAAAATGCTCACTAATTAGGGATAGAGGGCAACTTCCTCAACTTGACAAGACTGTCTACAAAAAGAATACAGTTAACATTATAAAACTTTGAGAAACTCAAAGTTTTCCTGCAAAGATAAAGTACAGGGCAAACATGTCCCCTAGGGCTTCCCTGGTGACACAGTGGTTGAGAGTCCGCCTGCCGATGCAGGGGACACGGGTTTGTGCCCTGGTCTGGGAAGATCCCACATGCCGCGGAGCGGCTGGGCCTGTGAGCCATGGCCACTGAGCCTGCGCGTCCGGAGCCTGTGCTCCGCAACGGGAGAGGCCACAACAGTGAGAGGCCTGCATACCGCATGAAAAAAAAAAAAAAAAAAAGATGTCCCCTAACAGTACTCCTTTACAACATCATAGTAGAAGTCCTAGCTAATGCAACAAGACAAGAGAAAGAAATAAAAGGTATACAGATTGTGAAGGAAGAAATAAAACTCTCTTTGTTCACAGATGACATGAATATCTATGTAGAAAATCCAAAAGAATTGACAAAAAACTCCTTGAACTAATAAGCAATTGGGGCAACGTTGCAGGATACAAATAACATACAAAAGTCAAATGCTTTCCTATACCCCAGCAATGAACAAGTAGAATTTGAAATTAAAACCATAATACCATTTATATTAGCACTTCTAAAATATGAAATATTCAGGTATAAAACTAATGAAATATATACAAGGTCTCTATGAAGAAAACTACAAAACTCTGATGAAAGATATCAAAGAAGAACTAAATAAGTGAAGAGAGAGTGCATGTTCATTGATAGTATACTTAATATTGTCAAGATGTCAGTTCTTCCCAACTTAATCTACAGATTCAATGCAATCCTAATAAAAATCCTTGTAAGTTATTTTGAGGATATTGACAGTTGGATTCTAAGTTTATACTGAGAGACAAAAGACCCAAAATAAACAACACAATAATGAAGAAAAACAAAGTTGGAAGACTGACACAACCCGACTTACTATGCAGCCACGATAATCAAGACAGTGTGGTTTTGGTGAGAGAATAGAAAAATCGATCAGTGGAACAAACAGAGAGCCCAGAAATAGACCCATATAAATGTAGTCAACTGATCTTTTACAAAGGAGCAAAGCAAATACAATGGAGCAAAGATAGTCTTTTCAACAAATGATGCTAGAACTGGGCATCCACATGCAAAAAATAAATCTAGACACAAACCTTATGCTCTTCACAAAAATTAATGCAAAACAGATCACAGATCTAAATGTAAAATGCGGGACATCCCTGGTGGTCCAGTGGTTAGGACTCCATGTTTCCAGTGCAGGGGACATTGGTTTGATCCCTGGTCGAGGAACTAAGATCCCACATGCCGTGTGGTGCAGCCAAAGATTTTTTTTTAAAAAGATGCTAAATGTAAAATGCAAAACTATAAAACTACCAGAGGATAACATAGGAAAACACCCAGCAGACCATAGGGTTGGTGACTTTTTAGATACAACATAAAAATTATAATCCATCAAAGAAGGAATTGATCAGCTGGACTTCATTAAAATTAAAAACATCTTCTCTGTGAAAAATATGGTCAAGAGAATGAAAGACAAGTAGAAAATATTTGCAAAAGGTACATCTGATAAAGGAATGTCATCTAAAATATACAAATAAATGTTAAAACTCAACAATAAGAAACAAACAACCTGATTTTAAAATGAACCAAAGGTTTTAACAGTCACCTTACCAAAAAAGATACAAAGATAGTAAACAAGCATATGAATAGATGCTCCACATCATGTGTCATCAGGGAAATGCAAATTAAAACAACAGTGAGATATCACTGGACACCTAATAGAAATGGCCCAAATCAAGAACACTGACAACACCAAATGCTGATAAAGATGTGGAACAACAAGAATACTCATTCATTGCCGGTGGGAATGTAAAATGGTGTAGCCACTTTGGAAGACGGTATGACAATTTCTTACAAAATCTAAACGTACTCTTACTATACAACAATTGTGCTCCTTGGTATTTTCCAAAAGGATGTGAAAATTTATGCCCACACCAAAACCTATACACAGATGTTCACAGCAGCTTTATTCATCATTGCCAAAACTTGGAAGGAACCTAAGATGTCCTTCAGTAGGTTCATGGATAAATAAACATCCAGACTATAAAATAATATTCAGTACTAAAAAGAAATGAGGTATTAAGCCATGAGAAGACATGGAGGAAACTTAAATGCACATTGCTAAGTGAGAAAAACCAGTCTGAAATCATACATATTGTATGATTTCAAATATATGACATTCTGGAAAGGGCAAAACTATGGAGACAGCAAAAAAAATCTGTGGTTGCCAGGGGTTAGGGGGGAGAGAGGGAGGAATGAATAGGCACACACAGAGGATTTTTAGGGCAATGAAAATACTCTGTATGATATCAAAATGATGAATACATGTCATTATATATTTGTCCAAACCTGTAGAATGTACCATACCAAGAGTGAACCCTAATGTAAATTATGGACTCTGAGTGATAATGATGTGTCAATGTAGATTCATCAGTTGTAACAAATATACTACTCTGGTGGGGGATGTCGATAATGGGGAAGGCTATTCATGTGTGGGTGCAGGGGATAAGGGGAAATCAATATACCTTTCACTCAATTTTGCTGTGAACCTAAAAGTGCTTTAAAAATTTACATCTGTTTAAAAAATTACTTACACTAATGCTCAGTGTTTGCTTAATTGCGCTACTATTCTCAAATTGGACTTACAATTTAAAAGAAAACTTCTGCCTTATACTTCTTCTCTGTTTCCCAGCTCCTCCAGCCCTAAACACACACACACACATATCATTATCCCTAATAACACAATTTTAGCCATGTTGATAATGTGGTTCTGGGTCTGTCAGATGGCTAGCTCCATCTCCCATGATCTCAGCTCTCATACACAACCCTAGAAAATAATGGGTGGACCACTTGGAAAACATTTAACTTCTAGAGAGTCAGTTTATCTGTGGATCTTGATTTTGTGTCTGTAATCATTTTTCTTCTCCTCTTGTGTCTTCTCTTTGCCTTACTCTGACATAAAGGGAAGTTGTGAGGCATAAGATATACCTAGGTCTGAAAACCAATGTGTGACTTTGACCTTGGACATAAACCTGATTCTCCCTCTGCTTGCAGAACAGTTTCCTCATCTATAAAGTGGGAATAATAAGCATCACAGGATGCTTAGGTCAGCAATGCCTGGCACATAAGAAGCTCAATGTTACTTGACCTGTTCTCTGCCCCTTTTCATCTCTTCTTCCATAAATGCTTAACTGGTAATAAGATACCCAGAATTAGCACCCATTAAAATGTATTGCCACTTTTTTATTTCTAAATAAACAGTCATTATATATGAGGTCCCACGTAGCCAGTGCTCTGCTTGGTGCCCTTCAAATGAGATCCGTTTATTTTAAGCCCTTTCACTATCCACCACTATCGTGTTTGTGCATTTCACTTCACTTGAAGCTCTGAAGTTCTAGGACATCCCCAGGAAATTCACCTGGGATCAAACTCAAAGGGAACCGTGGGTCACCTCCTGGAAGTCTGCCTTAATTCAGGAAAATCACAGAGAGTGCATCTGCTAAAGCTAGGTGAGCTAGGAATGGTGCTCAAGGTGGTTTTAGTTCAAGCCAGAGGCACTAAAACCCTACCACTGTAGTTCACGAACACCTATTGGAAGGAAGGTGTACTGCACCTTGGCTACCTGGGAAGAGGCAGAATCGTGCAATCCTAAATTTTCTACATGTCCCAAACCAACTTTGAATCTTCCAAGGGAAGTGAGTGCCAGGACTACCTCACTCCTTTTTCGCCTGTATCCCTAACGTCTGTACCACCTCTTCTGCGTGTCCTCCGATCTCTCAAAGTCACTCTGACCCTCAAGAAGCCGACAAGGGTATGGAATAGCAAAACAGCCACTAAGTGCACAAGCCAGAATGAGGAGTAATTTGAGGATATTTTCTGTTGTCAGACCAAGCAGCCCACCAGGCAATGGATATGTTTCTCCTAAGCTAAAACAACTCAGTCAGAAACATAGCCAAAGTAATCGTACCTACCATTTTAATCCAGTTCCTTCAGTCATTCAAACAATCAAATTATCTCAGTTGTGGTGAAATCTAATTGATGTTATAGCAATTAAGCCTTACACACCTTTCTCAATCAGTCATAGAAACTGGGACTCGGTATTCCCCTCAGTAGTTAAACCTTTAAAGCCTAATTTTTGGCTTTAAACAACACTAAAATAAGGGGCCAGTGATAAATGTGTCTTATTTCTGGTTCAGCGTGACTACATGCCTAACCAGGTAAATTGCTTGGCACCACTATCCCCAGCTCAAAAAACAAAACAAAACAAAACAAAAACACATGTTGTTAAAATATTAAGGACAGAATAATTATGATAATTGAGATAAGAACAATGAACTTGATTCTCCCTCTGCTTTGAGGAATAGCTATACATCAACCACTGCTTTCCCACCCAGTGGGCAATGGCTAACTTATAAACTTGGCCACACCAGCTTCAGTTATCAGACCTCAATATCTGCTTTAAGAATAGACAAAAATCAGATCCAATAATAAGTACAAGTGTTAAGGGAGAAATCAATGTTTGCTAATGCTTTCAGATCTTGATTGAAAACTGCCTAGGGGAGAACATTTTTTAATAATTATGTTTGCATTCTGCTCACATAAATTCACTCAATTTTCAATGTGGTTGAGGTTCAGCTCTCTCTGAAGTTGTTTCTATTACATTCTACCTTGAGAAAAATCTTGTGGAAGCACGTTTAAGGTGTCGTTTTGTTATTATTTTTCTTTTTGCATAGCAGGTTTTGAGAAATTCCTCTTTCCTAGAAGATAAAAATTTGTAACTGAACAGTAGTTGACAGCATCCTATTAAAACTGTATGCCTTGTCTTCAGACAAGGTAGATTTAGGCAGCTGCAGCTGACATCCCTGAAATCGGGGATAGACCACAAAATGAAAGCACAGGTAGATGTGGGCAGGGACTGTTATAATAAACTCAGCCAACTGTCCAATTCATAATTTTTTTAAAGAACCAAATTTTACTAAATGCCAATGGAGCTTTCATTTCAAATCATTTGTTTAATTTCATGTGCAAATTATTGAGATGCGCTTGTTTCCAAACTATTGAAATAGATTTTGGAGCCATGTTGTTTGAAGTGACTGCAGTGCAGAAACATCTCTTTTCAATTAGCTCTGAAACCTCTTTCAACAGCCTTTCATAAATAGGCCGACATCAATGGCATGCTCGGATTCAGTGTGGATCTCTAATGGAAATGCACGATGGGCCTTGCGCCATGCCTGCAGGGGCAAACATCTTCCATTTCAGACAGATCCGATGAGAAGTTTCACCAGCTATTCTGGGTCTCTCACTTTTTGGTCTCAGGTTTAGCTCATCGCTAATCAATGCCTGTGCTTTTTAATTACACTGTACAGTCAGTAATGATTTGTCACTCATTGAACCTGGGCGGTCTTCTGAGCTATACAGATGTAAACAACTGCAAAGACAAGGTAACCTTAACTGTCAGGACTCCACACTGGAAAAGAGAGACATTTCCCTGAGAAAAAGCAATGCTGAGTTTGGAAGAAAGGAAAGACAGGTAATGCCCTTACATTTAAGTTGCACCAAACACTAGAGGCCTATCTTTTCACTGTCCAGAATCCTGGACCAGGAATGCCTGCCCATTAAAGGGTTTATATAACTCTTATATCTCCTTATCAGTGACCTGGGTGATTCTGGACACTCAATAGATATTAATCGATTGATAGAAACAAGTCTTCTTTTTTTCTTTTCTTTTTTTTTAAATTGACATTTCCCTCTGGTAGTTAGAAGAGAAATTCTGAAAATGACTTTATGCTCCAATAACTAGGAATGTAATGCTGCATGGCGCTTGAGACTAAAAATATTATTTTTCAATAAATGACTAGCTATCTCACAATCTGAGGTGATAGTCAATATATTTATCATTGGTATAATATGGACAATAATCAATAAGGACAAATATTTAACCAATCAGAATGAATGCCATTTCAGCCCTGCCCAGAAAACAGATCAGTGATGCTAAGCAAAAAAGAAAAAACAAAACAAAACAAAAATCTTTGCAAATACAAAGCAATAACACCAGAGTGATATCACCGGTAGAGCTTTTTCCTTAAAAAAAAAAGCAGGTAGCACAGTCCCATCCCAGTCCTGATGAATCCAAGTCTCAATAGCCAGGCCCAGCAGGTGCATTTTTTTGGGGGGGGGTGGTTCGCAGGCCTCTCACTGTTGTGGCCTCTCCCGTTGCGGGGCATAGGCTGCGGACACACAGGCCCAGCAGCCATGGCTCATGGGCCTAGCTGCTCTGCGACATGTGGGATCTTCCCGGACCGGGACACGAACCCGTGTCCCCTGCATCGGCAAGCGGACTCTCAACCACTGCGCCACCAGGGAAGCCCAGCAGGTACATTTTTTAAAAGCTTCATACGTAAGTTTGATATGCACTCCTACTTTGTTAATTTGGGCTCTAAACAATAGATTTTATATGCTTATGCCTGAATTATTCATTGGGAGAACTATGAAATATGACTTTGTAAATGCTTATTCACCTAGTTCCCAATGACTTTATTTTAGTCACTAAGTAAATATAAATGTTTTGAATGGCTGCTTACTTTGCACCATACACTGAGCTGGCTCTTTACCCAAAATTCACCATCTTCCAAAAGAACCTGTATCATGTAATAAATTTCCTTTTTTGTTTTGTGGAAAACTTTAAAGACTACTTGGAGGTTTCAGAAATCCTGGTTTTAATTAAAGTGATAGTCATTATGTAGTTCAGATGCTAATATTCTAAATGATAATATATATTTACATTAAAGCTAAGATTGTTAAGCAAAACAATGCCTAATTTGTTAGCTTGTAACTGTTCTGGGGTCTAGAGCTTGTTGATGTTCTGTTCCTACTTTAAGAATTTAACTGCTCACTTATTCTAAAAGCCTTGTCAAACAAACTGATGTTATATTGGTTTTTACTAAAGCTACTGGGATATCTGCCTCTTTGGAAAATGTGTTGATTTTTCCCCTGTTTAATAAAAGCAAGTTAAATATTTAAAAAAAAAAAGAAGAAGAAGAAGAACCTGTATCATGTAATAAATTTCCTTTTTTGTTTTTTGAGGTTTTTTTTTTTTTTTAACATTTCTTCCCCGTGACTCATTTATTTTGTAACTGGAAGTTTGTACCTTTTAATTTCCTTCACCTATTTCTTTCATCCCCTCATACTCTCCCCTCTGGCAACTACCTGCTTATTGTATCTATAGGTCTGTCTCTGTTTTGTTATATTTGTTCATTTGTTTTATTTTGTAGGTTCCACATAAAAGTGAAATCATACTGTATTTGTCTTTCTCTGACTTATTTCACTTAGTATAATACCTTCTGGATACTATGTTGTCACAAATAGCAATATTTCATGTTTTCTTACGGCTAAGTAATATACTATTGTTTGTGTGTATATATATATATATATATTTATACACACACACACATCATCTTTATCCATTCATCTGTTGATGGATTCTTAAGTTGTTTCCATATCTTAGCAATTATAAATAATGCTGCTATGAACATTGGGGTTCACGTATCTTTTTGAATTAGTGTTTTCATTTTCTTCTGATAAATACCCAGGAGTGGAATTTCTGGATCATATGGTGGTTCTATTTTTAATTTTTTGAGGAATCTCCATACTATTTTCCATTGTGGCTGCACCAATTTACAATCCACCAACAGTTCACAAGGATTCCCTTTTCTACAGATTATCACCAACACTTGTTATTTGTTGTCTTTTTGATAATAGCCATTCTGACCAGTGTGAGGTGATATTTCATTGTGTTTTTTTAACTTTTGGGGTACAGTTGCTTTACAATGTTGTGTTAGTTTATGCTGTACAGTGAAGTGAATCAGCTATATGTACACGTATAGCCCCTCTTTTTTGGATTTCCTTCCCATTTAGGTCACCACAGATTTCACTGTGATTTTGACTTGCATTTCCCTGATGATGTTGAGCATCCTTCCATGTGCCTGTTGGCCATGTGTGTGTCTTCTTTGGAAAAGTGTTTATTCAGGTCCTCTGCCCATCTTTTTAAATTAATCTTCTTTAATCAGATTGGTTTCTTTTTTTGATATTGAGTGGTATGAATTATTTGTATATTTTGGATACTAACCCCTCATCAGATATATGGTTTGCAAATATCTTCTCCCATTTGGTAGGCAGCCTTTTCATTTTGTTGATAGTTTCCTTCTCTGTGCAAAAGCTTTTTAGTTTGATGTAGTCCCAGTTGTTATTTTCTCTTTCGTTTCCCTTGCCTGAGGAGACAGATCCAAAAAAATACTGCTAAGACTGATGTCAAAGATGTTCTTCATTCTTTAAAGAAGAAATCAAATATATTTAATTATTGCAATATAGTACACCTGGATTTGAATTACTACAATTATAAAACCTATAGAATTTCTAAGGCAATTAAATGTGATATTTGGCTAAAATGCCCACCAGGTAAAAACAGCAAAGGGTGATGCAGTGCTGAATTAATGATACAGAAGCCTCTGGAATTTATAACCCTACAATGTCTTGATGTTATAATATAAAATTTGTGACATGGAATCAAACTTATAATCTAATGGAATTTCTGAAGATAGTGGCCTTTCCCAAATTAAAAAATCCAGCAAAATACAACAATTCTTATCTCATCCCCTTAAAAATGCCTTATGTGATTTTTTTCAAACGTAAGTGCAGTTGTGCTTGTAAAACAGGCAGCAGTGGAAGTGATTTGGAATTAACAGTTTTAACCAAGTTTAACTTGAAGAAATTTACCTATTGAATGTCACTTATTCTTTTCATTGAATCAAAATTTAGATCCAAAGGCTGTGTGTAATCAGCATATCAATTAGCTAAAATTATGCCTCTGAATGACGGTAGCTAACAGGTGCACAGGGCAGTTTCCTCCCAAAAGATATTTAAAAATATGTCCCGCTTTTCCCAAAGCCATTGTTGCTTTTTATTGGGTTTTTTGTTCTTTGCATATTTCAAAGAAAGTTACAAAATGAGCTGATTTCCACATACAGTTTGGCCCCCTTATCATCAAGTTCTCCCACTAAGGCCTCTGAGGCACTGCTTCAGGAGCTCTGGACATTAGTCAGTCCTCTCTCTAGAGCAAATTAATGATACTAGCTGGGGCATGCCTGGACATCAGTTTCCTTATCTGCAAAATGAGAGTCGCAAACTGAATGATTTCTAATGTTCCTTCCAGTTTTATGTCTCTTCAGCCTCAAAATGAGTGCTCAGTATAATTAACTGACAGAAACCAGTTTTTAAATAGCCTCATTAAATCGCTAAACTGAGGCACATTATTTCTTTAATTGAAGGAGTGTTACAGCCATGGGAAAGTGTATTAGTCAACTATTGCTTTTCTAATACTGCATAACAAACCAATCCCCAAATCCATGGCTTAAACAACTACTTACTCTCTCACTCACATGTCTGCGGTTGGCTGGGACAGCTCTGCCTCAGCCTGTGGCAGATGAGGAGGCTGGGGCAACTCTGCTCTGTGTGTCTCATTCTGAGGTCCAAGTTGAAGGGGAGCAAATACCCAGAGCATGTTCTATTAATGTAGAAGTTGGGAAGCTCCCAAAGGGGGCAGGTGGAAAGACAAATGCCCCCTAAGACCTCAGTTCAAAACAAGTTGATTGTCACTTCCATCTTCTCCCATGAATCAAAGTGGTCCACGGCCAAGCTTAACATGAATAAAGAAGACAGGCAGACTTCTTCCACTAACGTGGGAAGTGGGGAAGGGAGTAAATACTTACGAAAAAAAACTCTAATCTTCCACAATGCACAATGACAGACAGCCCAAAGAGGAAGGAACTCATGGATGCAATTTTCTAGGTGACTTAATTCAGGGGATAATTATCATTCACTTACTCAACAAATATTTTGGAGGAACTTCTATTTGCCAGGCAATATTCTAGGAACAATAATACTTGCTGGTAAATTAGATATGGAAGACACAGTAAAATAAAGAAGGAAAGTAGATAACTCCTAGGTTTTTAGCTTGATGATGGTATCAATTGCTGAAATAGGGAAGGCTTGTGGAGAAGCAGGTTTGGGGTGGGGATTCATAGGGCTTGTTTTGGATTTTGACATGTGTGCTGGTCTTTGCACTTTACAATGTGCTTTCACATACATCTTGTCCTGTCAATTTTTATCTTGACAAGATAGGATAGGTAATAAGCTGTTTTAATTTCCTATTGCTGCCTTAACAAATTAGCACAAATTCAGCAGCTTAAAACAGCACAAATTTATTATCTCACAATTTTCTTGGGTCAGGAGTCCAAGTACAAGTTAGCTGGGTCCTCTGCTCAGGTCACACAGGCGGAAATCAAGCTGCACATCCTCATCTGAGGTTTGAGGTTCTCCTCCAAGCTCATTGATTGTTGTAACATTTCCTTGCAAGTGTAGGACTGAAGTCTTTGTCGTGTTGCCCATTAGTCAACATCACTTCCAGCTTTTAGAAGCCACTTGTCCCCACAGATCACAACATAGCTGTTTGCTTTCTTCCTTCAAGCCAGCAGAAACCTATTTCTCTGACGTATTCTCACACCAGCTAAGAAAACTCTGCAGGACTTCCCTGGTGGCGCAGTGGTTAAGAATCCGCCTGCGAATGCAGGGGACACAGATTCGATCCCTGGTCTGGAAAGATCCCATATGCCGTGGAGCAACTAAGCCCGTGCACTACAGCTACTGAGCCTGTGCTCTAGGGTCCATGTGCTTCAACTACTGAGTCAACGTGCTACAACTACTGAAGCCCGTGTGCCTAGAGCCCATGCTCTGCAACAAGAGAAGCCACCAAAATAAGAAGCCCGTGCACCACAACGAAGAGTAGCTCCCGCTCGCCGCAACTAGAGAAAGCCCGTGCACAGCAACGAAGACCCAACACAACCCAAAATAAATAAAATTAAAGAAAAAAAAAAGAGAAAACTCTGCTTTTAAAGGACATGTGATTAGATTGGGTCCACCCAGTAATCTCCGTATTTTAAGCTCAACTGATTTGAGACTTTCATTCCATCTGCAAAATTCCCTTCACAGCAGTACCTAGATTTGTGTTTGATTAAATAAGCAGAGGACAGGAATTTTGAGAGGACCATCTCAGAATTCTGTCTACTACATAAGCCCACTTTGCAGAAGACAAAACAGAACCTTGGTTGAATCAACCACCATCAAAAAGCCTGTCCAGTGCCGAGGCTTCTATCAGACCTTGATCTTGTGATTCAGTCCAGGGCTCCTTTTCCCATGTCCAGCCTTCTCCCTTCCTCCAGGAACGTTCCTTGCAACATAAAGATCACTTCCTCCCCTTGAAGCCCTAAGCTATAAACAAGACAGCACCCTACAAAATTATAATTCCATTATTTTTTACATCCTCACGTCATAATACCTCATACAGCACTTAAGCACTTGCTATAGGAATTAACCTAAGCCAGGAGTTTTGTACGGTATATATATGTTTGTTTGTTTGTTTGTTTGTTTTTGCGGTATGCGGGCCTCTTACTGCTGGGGCCCCTCCTGTTGCGGAGCACAGGCTCCGGACGCGCAGGCTCAGTGGCCATGGCTCACGGGCCCATCCACTCCGTGGCATGTGGGATCTTCCCGGACCGGGGCACGAACCCGTGTCCCCTGCATCGGCAGGCGGACTCTCAACCACTGCGCCACCAGGGAAGCCCTGTTCTGTATATTTAGAGAATCATGGCTGTGTGTACCTTTGGTGTTAGCAGTTACTATGGAAAGTTTTCACAACCATAAAAAAGACCAGCACACTGTTAAAGCAGCACGTTAAACTGGTACTGACATTAATAACATTATGTTAAGAAAAGGAGTTCCATTATCAATAGCTCCTGAGAAACACTGAATTAAACAAAATTAATATAGCAGTGCAAGAGCTTTTAAGGAATTCATCATGTTAATATATGTTATGGAGGAACAAAAGGGAGATATAATATGCTAACTTGATACAGAGCACCTTTCTATTAAGCATCTCAGGGCGCCAGCACTCCACAAAACCCTAAGTTAGGCAAGACCCTGCCACTCCCTTTCCACTCATCACAGTCAAGAAGTTCCCCTGACATCTCTAGCTTTTGTGGTCATGTTAGAGGTAGGACAGGTAAGCCCATTCTACCCTGAGGAGCTCTCTGTTCTCAAAACGACCAGTAACAAGGCATTGTAGCCTGTCTGATGGTGTCCAGTAATCAATGTGCCTTACAGAACCAAAGAGAAAATGCATCAAAACTGAAACGCTTTTTTTAGACCTTACCAAATACATCTGGGAATGAATCTGGATAGAACATAAGGTCTAAAATGTGTCCTTTACATGAATGAGGAAAGAATATATTGGAAGGAACAAAAAAGGCCTCTAGCACAGACATAAATTTTCACATCAGGGGACCTGAGAGATATCAAAGTGAATATTAAATTCATCCAGGATAAGTAACCTAAAAGACCTAGACATCAAATTTGACATCAGTCCCCAAAACTTGGTGATAAATCTATGGCTGGACATAAGAAAGATGACATGCCTAACTCATACCATGCTTGCTGGTTTCCAAAGGGCTTAAAGGAAACCTGGGAATATAACACAGGTGACCCCAAATGTACACTAAATGCTGGGCAACTCTTTTCATTTGGATTTTCAAATTAAGAGACATAATCATAACTTTATTTTCCTTGATCCAAACGGAAGAACTGAGAAAAACAACCAAAAAAGACAACTTATTCCTTAAGTGGTTAATATTTCTCCAAGCATCTACATCTTTCTCTGGTGCTCTTTCAGCTTCTTGTTTGTCATCAAGAAACATTGCTGATGGCCTGTTGTAGGCTCTACAGAGAAGAAACCCCACAGACCCATGTAAGACTTGCTGGAGCTCATGGCAAAGGCTCAACTAAGAAATCACTGCAAAATTATCACCAAATGGCCAACTCACTCCTGCTGCCAATGGACGGAGCAGCATATCCTACTGCTTACACACCCATCCTGGGAGCTTTGATTAGACCAACACAGAGAACGTAAACCTCTTAACTACTAAAACCTAACAAGTAGGAACTCTGTAGTGAGGGAAGTGGGGTTAGCTGAGCTGAGCTGAGTTTTCTTTAGGTAAGAACACGTGCTTGTGCTAGCCCATTTCCTTTTCCACATTTTCCCCCATTCTTCAGCTCCTGTGCAAAGGGGCTATCACCTTTCTCCCAGAGCTCAGTTATTTCACTGCTCAGGGGAGACACTAAACACCAACAACTTAAACAAACATCTCTTGTGTTCTGAGCACTCTTTCCACCAAACACACTGTGATCAACCTGGAGATAGTTACCTTGAAAATATCAGCTCTAGAAGTGGGCACAGAAAAAGCGCCCTCTCATAGTTTCAAAGAAAGAGATCAAGGAAGTAGTATATTAATGTTCAGGAAGGTAACCATACTCTCTGATATGCTCCTAGTAGGAAGTTGCCCTGATCAGAAGCTCTATATCTTTGGTTTTACAGCTACTTATCTATGTATTCAGTGAGCATTTTATCAAGTGTTTACCATGTACAAATACTGCCCTAGAAGCTGGAAATGCAGTGGTAAAGTCCAACATACCCACATGAAGTTCAGTTTAGTGGAAAAACAGACAAGCCCTTACAATATCGATTTACTGCAGTTATAATAGTAACTCAAAGTGCTACGAGATCATGGAGGCCAGATTTAGACCAGAGGAAGGAAGGCACGGTCCAAGAAGACAAAGGAGGGGATATCTGAGCTGGGTTTGGAAGGGTCAGTAGGAGCACAAACTCATCTATTTATTTTTAGTTAGTCGGTTACTGCCCACCTGGCTCCACAAAGAATTTAAAGAAACTTTCAAAGACATATACATCGCCAAAAGATTACAAATGCAAAATAAGTTTCTGGTTTTTTAAAAAAGTTGGGTGAGAGAGAGTAAACAGAAAAGAGTGGGGGAACCAGTGGGCCTAGGAGTGAAGTTAAATGCACGCTATTTGATGTCTACATGTTTGTGAGATGAGGACCACAAGTTTGGTTCCAAGCCTTGCAATCAAAAAGGAGAAGTTATAGATCAGGCATCAAACAGTGAGAAGAAATAAAAATAAGAGCCAATGTTTCTCAGGTTAAGCATTTGCAAAACAATAAGAAAAAGGTAAATAAGTACTTTCCAGAGGTTTCAAGTGTAGGCTGGGTGTAGAAAATGAGAACAGGTGAGGCTGCTAAGGTAGTCGTGTCTGAGCACAGAGATGAGTTTATGCCAAATTAAATGAGGCTTTCAGAGGGATAGACATGGACAGATTTTTTTAATTTTAGGAGCCTGGGCAGTGATCCAGGTGAGAGTTGATGAGGACTTTCAGGTAATGGCCGTAGAGCTGTATGAAAGGGAATGAATTCAGAGAGCATGAATTCAGAGAGCCCTGAGTCAAGATGGCATACTAGGAGGATGCAGAATTCACCTCTCCTCACAACTAGAGCACCTACCAGGCGCCAGTGGGGGACCATGGACACCTAAGGGGACGAGAGGAACCTCCAGCAACCAGGTAGGATGTGGGGCGTGGCAGGGGAGAGAAGGGGGAGGAGAAGTGGAGGCGGGATGGGACTGGCGCCCCTGAGGGGTGGCTGGGGGAGGGGAAGGGACCCCTCACCCGAAGGGGGAAATTGGGGAACCATTGGGAGGGCAGAGGATCAAAAGGGAGCGTGGCAGGTTTCCCCTGCCCACTTGGGCCCCCAGGAACCTGCTGAGATCCCGGGCCTGATCCTCCGCCCACCTAGGCTCCCTCCAGCCACATGGGTCCTGAGGGAGTGGGAGGGAGGGAAGGGGGAGCAAAAGTAAAGGTCAGACCTCCAGGACGGCACCCCTGAGGGGTGGCTGGGGGAGGGGAGGAGTTCCTACACCCAGCGGGTCCCACCCACCGTTAGGGGTCCAGCAGCTATGGGGGAGACCCTGGGGGAGACGGTGGGGGAGGGGCACAAAGGAACAGAAGGAAACGCAGCCAATGCCTTCCCTGTCCACTTAGGCATCGGGGAGCCTGCTGGTCTCCCAGGCCTAATCCTCTGTCCTTGGAGCCTCCCTCCTGCCGCACAGAACCCAAGCCCTGCCCCTACACCCCCATCCAGGGCCCCATCTCTACCATCAAAGACCCCCTCCAACGTGCTGGGCCTAAACCCCACCCACACACCCTCACTCACGGCCCTACCTCCAAACCCCAGAACTCCACACTCCAGAGGCCCTGCTTTCCACCTGTGGCCTCACCCCTTCTGCAGGTCCTAAGCAGGGGCCCCGCCCCATGCTCAAATGTCACCACCCCAGCCACCTAGGTCCTGCCCCACCCTAAACCCCATCCCTGCCTAAGTTCCACCCCTGCCTAAACTCTGCCCCCATAGCCAAGGCTTTTTTATTTTTTTTATTTTTATTTTTTCCTCTTTTGGATTGGGGTTCTATTCTACCTTATTGATTCATTATTGTTGATTCCTTTATATTTTTATTTTTCCTAATAAATCTTTTATTTTTACAATTTTATTTTATTCTTTATACTTTGTTATTGTTCTCTCCTTCTCGCTTGTTCCCCCCCACCTTTTTTTTCTTTTTCTTTTTTCTGTTGTGGTTTTATTTTACCTTGTTGCAGTTGTTTCAATTATAGGGTTTTTTTAATAATATATTTTTTATCTTTCTAATTTTATTTTGTTTTTTATTCTTTGATATTGTACTGCTCCGTTTTTTCTTTCTTTCTTCCCTTTTTTTTTTTTTCTTTAACCACACCACGAAGTTTGGGGGAATCTCGGTTCCCAGGCCAGAGGTACGGCCCAAGCTCCTGTGGTGAGAGCTCCAAGTCCAACCTGCTGGTCTAACAGAGAACCTCAGACCTCGGAATATCAATCAGAGTGAGGCCTCCCAGAGGTCCTCATCTCAGCAACAAGACCCAGCTCTGTCAATCTGCCTGCAAACTCCAGTGTTGGATGTCTCAGGCCAAACAACCAGTAAGACAGGAATACAGCACCACCCGTCAAAAAAAAAAAAAAAAATGGAACAACAAAAAAAATATGTTACAGATGAAGAAGCAAGGTAAAAACCTAAAAGACCAAATAAATGAAGATGAAACAGGCAACCTACCTGAAAAATAATTCAGAGTAATGATAGTAACAATGATCCAAAATCTCAGAAACACAATGCAGAAAATACAAGAAACATTTAACAAGGACCTAGAAGAACTAAAGAGCAAACAAACAATGATGAACAACACGATTACTGAAATTTAAAATATTCTAGAAGAAGTCAATAACAGAATAACTGAGGCAGAAGAACGGATAAGTGAGCTGGAAGATAAAATGGTGGAAATAACTACCAGGGAGCAGAATAAAGAAAAAAGAATGAAAAGAATTGAGGACAGTCTCAGAGACCTCTGGGACAACATTAAATGCACCAACATTCGAATTATAGGGCTCCCAGAAGAACAGAAAAAGAAAGGGTCTGAGAAAATATTTGAAGAGGTTATAGTCAAAAACTCCCCTAACATGGGAAAGGAAACAGTCAATCAAGTCCAGGAAGTGCAGAGAGTACCATACAGGAAAAACCAAAAGAGAAACACACCAAGACATATTAATCAACCTATCCCAAATTAAAAACAAAGAAAAAATATTAAAAGCAGTAAGGGAAAAGCAACAAATAACATACAAGGGAATCCCGATAAGGTTAACAGCTGACTTTTCAGCACAAACTCTGAAAGCCAAAAGGGAGCAGCAGGACATATTTAAAATAATGAAAGGGAAAAAACTACAACCAAGAGTTACTCTACCCAGCAAGGATCTCATTCAGATTCTACAGAGAAATTAAAACCTTTACAGATAAGCAAAAGATAAAAGAATTCAGCACCACCAAACCAGCTTTACAACAAATGCTAAAGGAACTTCTCCAGGCAGGAACCACAAGAGAAGGAAAAGACCTATAGAAACAAATCCAAAACAATTAAGAAAATGGTAATAGGAACATACATGTCGATAATTACCTTAAATGTAAATGGATTAAATGCTCCAACCAAAAGACATAGACTGGCTGAATGAATACAAAAACAAGACCACTTCATATGCTGTCTACAAGAGACTCACTTCAGATATAGGGACACATACAGATTGAAAGTGAGGGTATGGAAAAAGATATTCCATGCAAATGGAAATCAAAAGAAAGCTGGAGTAGCAATTCTCATATCAGACAAAATAGACTTTAAAATAAAGATACAGCTTCCCTGGTGGCGCAGTGGTTGAGAGTCCACCTGCCGATGCAGGGGACACAGGTTTGTGCCCCGGTCCGGGAAGATCCCACATGCCATGGAGTGGCGGGGCCCATGAGCCATGGCTGCTGAGCCTGTGCCTCTGGAGCCTGTGCTCCACAACGGTAGAGGCCACAACAGTGAGAGGCCCATGTACCGCAAAAAAATTAATTAATTAATAATTTTAATTAATTAATTAATAATTTAATTAATTAATTAAAATAAAATAAAGATTATTACAAGAGACAAAGAAGGACACTACATAATGATCAAGGAATCAATCCAAGAAGAAGATAAAACAATTGTAAATATTTATGCACCCAACATAGGAGCACCTCAATACATAAGGAAAATACTAACAGCCATAAAAGCGGAAATCAACAGTAACACAGTCATAGTAGGGGACTTTAATGCCTCACTTTCACCAATAAACCGATCATCCAAAATGAAAATAAATAAGGAAACACAGCTTTAAATGACATTAAACAAGATGGACTTAATTGATATTTATAAGACATTCCATCCAAAAACAACAGAATACACTTTCATCTCAAGTGCTCATGGAACATCCTCCAGGATAGACCTTATCTTGGGTCACAAATCAAGCTATGGTAAAATTAAGAAAATGGAAATCGTATCAAGTATCTTTTCCAACCACAATACTATAAGACTAGATATCAATTACAGGGAAAAAAACTGTAAAACAAACACATGGAGGCTAAACAATACGCTACTAAATAACCAAAAGATCACTGAAGAAATGAAAGAGGAAATCAAAAACTACCTAGAAACAAATGGTAATGAAAACACAATGACCCAAAACCTATGGGCTGTAGCAAAAGCACTTCTAAGAGGGAAGTTTATAGCAATACAATCCTACCTCAAGAAACAAGAAACCTCTCAAATAAACAACCTAACCTTACATCTAAAGCAGTTAGAGAAAGACGAACAAAGAAACCCACAAAGTTAGCAAAAGGAAAGAAATCAGAAAGATCAGATCAGAAATAAATGAAAAAGAAATGAAGGAAACAATAGCAAAGATCAATAAAACTAAAAGCTGGTTCTTTGAGAAGATATACAAAATTGATAAACCATTAGCCAGACTCATCAAGAAAAAAAGGGAGAAGACTCAAATCAACAGAATTAGAAATGAAAAAGGAGAAGTAACAACTGACACTGCAGAAATACAAAGGATCATGAAAGAATACAAGCAACTATATCCTATTAAAATGGACAACCTGGAAGATATGGACAAATTCTTAGAAAACCACAACCTACTGAGACTGAACCAGGAAGAAACAGAAGATATAAGTAGACCAATCACAAGCACTGAAATTGAAACTGTGATTAAAAATCTTCCAACAAACAAAAGCCCAAGACCAGATGGCTTCACAGGCGAATTCTATCAAACATTTAGAGAAGAGCTAACACTTATCCTTCTCAAACTCTTCCAAAATATAGCAGAGGGAGGAACACTCCCAAACTCATTCTATGAGGCCACCATCACCCCGATACCAAAACCAGACAAAGATGTCACAAAAAAAGAAAACTACAGGCCAATATCTCTGATGAACACAGATGCAAGAATCCTCAACAAATTACTAGCAAACAGAATCCAACAGCACATTAAAAGGATCATACACCATGATCAAGTGGGGTTTATCCCGGGAATGCACAGATTCTTCAATATATGCAAATCAATCAATGTGAAACACCATATTAACAAATTGAAGGATAAAAAGCATATGATCATCTCAGTAGATGCAGAAAAAGCTTTTGACAAAATTCAACACCCATTTATGATAAAAACCCTCCAGAAAGTAGTCAAAGAGGGAACCTACCTCAACACAATAAAGGCCATATATGACAAACCCACAGCCAACATCATTCTCAATGGTAAAAAACTGAAACCATTTCCACTATGATCAGGAACAAGACAAGGTTGCCCACTCTCACCACTATTATTCAACATAGTTTGGAAGTTTTAGCCACAGCAATCAAAGAAGAAAAAGAAATAAAAGGAATCCAAATCGGAAAAGAAGTAAAATTGTCACTGTTTGCAGATGACATGATACTATACGTAGAGAATCCTAAAGATGCTACCAGAAAACTAATCAATGAATTTGGTAAAGTAGCAGGATACAAAAATAATATACAGAAACCTCTTGCATTCCTACACACTAACAATGAGAAATCTGAAACAGAAATTAAGGAAACACTCCCATTTACCGCTGCAACTAAAAGAATAAAATACCTAGGAATAAACCTACCTGAGACAAAAGACCTGTATGCAGAAAACTATAAGACACTGATGAAAGAAATTAAAGATGATAGAAACGGATGGAGAGATATACCATGTTCTTGGATTGGAAGAATCAACTTTGTGAAAATGTCTATACTACCCGAAGTAATCTACAGATTCAATGCAATCCCTATCAAACTACCAATGGCATTTTTCACAGAACTAGCACAAAAAATTTCACAATTTGTATGGAAATACAAAAGACCCCGAATAGCCAAAGCAATCCTGAGAAAGAAAAACGGAGCTGGAGGAATCAGGCTCCCAGACTTCAGATTATACTACAAAGCTACAGTAATCAAGACAGTATGGTACTGGCACAAAAACAGAAATATAAATCAATGGGACAGGATAGAAAGCCCAGAGATAAACCCACGCACATATGGTCATCTTATGTTTGATAAAGGAGGCAAGAATATACAGTGGAGAAAAGACACCCTCTTCAATAAGTGGTGCTGAGAAAACTGGACAGCTACATGTTAAAGAATGAAATTAGAACACTTCCTAACACCACACACAAAAATAAACTCAGAATGGAGTAAAGACCTAAATGTAAGGCCAGACACATTAAAACTCTTAGAAGAAAACATAGGCAGAAAACTCTATGACATAAATCACAGCAAGATCGTTTTTGACCCACCTCCTAGAGAAATGGAAATAAAAACAAAAATAAACAAATGGGAGCTAATGAAACTTAAAACCTTTTGCACAGCCGAGGAAACCATAAACGAGATGAAAAGACAACCCTTAGAATGAGAGAAAATATTTGCAAATGAAGCAACTGACAAAGGGTTAATCTCCAAAATATACAAGCAGCTCATGCAGCTCAATATCAAAAAACCAAACAACCCAATCCAAAAATGGGCAGAAGACCTAAATAGACATTTCTCCAAAGAAGATACACACATTGCCAACAAACTCATGAAAAGATGCTCAGCATCATTAATCATTAGAGAAATGCAAATCAAAACCACAATGAGGTATCACCTCACACTGGTCAGAATGGCCATCATCAAAAAATCTACGAACAATAAATGCTGGAGAGCGTGTGGAGAAAAGGGAACTCTCTTACACTGTTGGTGGGAATGTAAATTGATACAGCCACTATGGAGAACTGTAGAGAAGTTCCTTAAAAAGCTAAAAATAGAACTACCATATGACCCAGCAATCCCACTACTGGGAATATACCCTGAGAAAACCATAATTCAAAAAGAGTCATGGGAACTTCCCTGGTGGCGCAGTGGTTAAGAATCCTCCTGGGAATGCAGGGGACACGGGTTCGAGCCCTGGTCCAGGAAGATCCCACGTGCCGCAGAGCAACTAAGCACATGTGCCTCAACTACTGAGCCTGCACTCTAGAGCCCGCGAGCCACAATTACTGAGCCCACGTGCCACAACTATTGCAGCCTGCGTGCCTAGAGCCTGTGCTCCATAGCAAAGAAAAGCCAGCACAATGAAAAGCCCACACACTGCAACAAAGAGTAGCCCCCACTCCCTGCAACTACGGAAAGCCCGCACATAGCAACGAAGACCCAATGCAACCAATAAATAAATAAATAAATTTATAAAAAAGAGTCATGTACCACAATGTTCATTGCAACACTATTTACAATAGCCAGCCCATGGTAGCAACCTAAGTGCCTATCAACAGATGAATGGATAAAGAAGATGGGGCACATATATACAATGGAATATTACTCAGCCATAAAAAGAAACGAAATTGAGTTATTTGTAGTGAGGTGGATGGACCTAGAGTCTGTCATACAGAGTGAAGTAAGTCAGAAAGAGAAAAACAAATACCATATGCTAACACATATGTATAGAATCTAAAAATAAATGATTCTGATGAACCTAGGGGCAGGGGAGGAATAAAGACACAGATGTAGAGCATGGACTTGAGGACACGGGGACGGGGAAGGGTAAGCTGGGACAAAGTGAGAGAGTAGCGCTGACATATGTACACTACCAAATGTAAAATAGATAGCTAGTGGGAAGCAGCTGCATAGCACAGGGAGATCAGCTCACTGCAACCACCTAGAGGGGTGGGATAGGGAGGGTGAGAGGGAGACACAAGAGGGATGGGATATGGGGATGTATGTATATGTATAGCTGATTCACTTTGTTATACAGCAGAAACTAACACAACACTGTAAAGCAATTGTACTCCAGCAAAGATGTTAAAAATTAATTAAATAAATTAATTAAATAAAAGGGAATGAATTCAAATGATATTAAAGAGGTAGAACTGATAGGACTCTCGACGGCAGGGGGTTGGGGGGCGGGGTGTGCAGACAAGTGCGTTGAATTTCTAACCTTTGGATTCTGTGTTTTCCATCTATACTATGGGAATCTGATTTCGCCTAATCATCTACTTTTCATAAAGATAGAGTATAAACTCTAATAGGAACTATTTTATCTATAACTTTCCTCCAATAATGGAAGAAGGGAGAGAAAATTTGAGAACAAATTGTATTGCTTGGCATAAAGCACTGTGGTTCGTGGAGGGGTTCACAGCTTTGAGCATCTGAGAAAGGAAGATGAACACTCCTATAATAGAAGGGCTGGGGGAGGTGATACAAAAAAAAAGAGAGGGCTTCCCTGGTGGTGCAGTGGTAGAGAGTCCGCCTGCCGATGCAGGGGACATGGGTTCGTGCCCCAGTCCAGGAAGATCCCACATGCCGCGGAGCAGCTGGGCCCGTGAGCCATGGCCACTGAGCCTGTGCGTCCGGAGCCTGTGCTCCACAACGGGAGAGGCCACAACAGTGAGAGGCCTGCGTACCGAAAAAAAAAAAAAAAAACTAACTAAAAAAAAAAGAGAGAGAATGGGATGAATTCCAAAGTATATTTTACATGGTTCAAAGTTTTCCCTAAGACTTGCCCAGTGGAGATGACAGTCACATGTAGCCCATTCTGTAATTCAGGAGTGTACACACTGGGCAAAACAATTTCATTGGTATGATTTGTTTTGAAAATGATATCTCTGGTTACTGTTATTTTTTCTTTTACTCTTAATAATTTTGGTACATTTGCAGCTATTTCTTTTTACTATTTTTTTAAAAATATTTTTTCTAGGGCTATTTCTCAGTTCTTAAATTTTGAATTAGATTTTAATAAATGACATCTTTTAAACCTTAAACTCAAAGAATAGAGAAGTTAAGTTAGAGGCAACTATGGTATAATAATGATGAAAATTGCTAATATTTATTGTGCACCTATTAGATGGCAGAGATTTTCTAAGAGTTTTACATTATTAATTAATGTTCACAACAACTCTATGAGGCAATGACTCTTAATAGCACCATTTTAGAGATGAGGAAACTAAAGCATAGAAAGGCCAACCCTCTTCATTTTTTCACCAAAATCATATCTGTACTAGAGGAATTTCACCATGAAAAGTGGGCTGGTTCTCAATAAATACATGTTGAACGAATGACTGTCACTGACATTTGACACTTTCAAGTGACATCTTATCCTTATTAATAATAATGATCACATTAATAATTTATTCCATTTGCTTTCATATCCTGTCCTCAAAAGAACCCTGTGAAGTAAGTGGGCAGAGTAACTTGAGGAACCATAGTGAAGACAAAGGTAAATAAGTAAACAGAACAGATCTTCTGACTGTCATTCTGTGCTCTTCCTAATATGTAAATCATTTTTCCTAAAGGTATAAACTTCTACTTCTGGTGTCTTTCTACTTTATCCTAATACCTTAATAGCTATACGTGGCCCCAACCAACATGAATGGTTCTCATTCCCTGTTAACCAATACAGTATGTTCAGCCAGGTTTTCTAACTTATAAAAATAATAACATAAATTTCCTTGACTGTACACAAGACCCCCATGAAAACAATCTCCAGAAAAAAGCAATTATGAAAGTATGCAAAGATTAGAAACTTAAAGACAAACACTAGAGAAGAGTTTACTGATACTACTTCAATTCTAAATTGTTTATGTTGCCATGACGAGTGACACTCTTGCTACCATATAAGTCTGGGAGCAGAAATTGGCGTACCCACCAGGGAGGGAAACTGACAATATCTATCAAAATCACAACACACATACCCACGGATCCAGCAATGCCACATCTTAATGTGTTCCTAAAGATAGTCTCTCACATGGGTGTAAAAACAGTTAGACACAGATATTCATTGCAGCACTGTTTTGAAGAGAAAATGTTCCAATAAACAAGTAATAGAGGGTAGGTTAAATGAACTATAATACATTCAAAAACTGGAAAAAAAAGAAAAGAAAAGAAAAGGGGCTCGATCTAGATGGCAGAGTAGGAGGACGTGGAGCTCACTTCTGCCTGTGAACACATCAAAAATACGTCGACATGTGGCATAACTCTCCCTGCAAACGAACTGGAAACTATCAGAAAGACTCTTGTACAAAGGCTATAACAAAGATCCACGTGGAACCCGGTAGGAAGGGAAGAGAAGCGATCAGGTTGGGGTCTGTGCCCCCGGGGAGGGGACTCAGAGGAAAAGGAGAATACATGGGCAGAGATCAGCCCTGGGGAGTGAGCGGTTTGAACCACACATTGCGTGCCCCAGTCCTGGGGCCTGACACAGGGGAGACGAACCCCTTTGGCTGGTGGGACAGCCGCTAGGACAACAGGAGTGCTGTTGGGAAGGCTGGACTCCACTGGGGAGCAGTGCACGCACAGCTGGCTTGCTCCCAAGGCAGTGTAGAGGGCAGATTGAGGACTGCGCCAGCGGCTGCCCAGTTTCCCGTGACCACCCCGGTGCATACCCCAGCCTGAGCTGAGAGAACGTGATGGCCGCACTTACTTCACATCACTGCTCCACACTGGACCGAGGGCTGCCACGTCTGGGGAGACACAGAGATGACTCAGACCCGGGGCAGCATCTGAGTGGGGGTGACAGAGGTGCCCATGGCTGGTGCTTATTCAGGCAGCACATCAGAAGCAGCCCCGATGCCTGACAGCATCCAGACTGTCACAGCCCGTGCCCCAATACATGCAGAGAGCACACACAGGCCCTGCCTGCCCTGTGGCATGGCTCCATAACAGGGCAGTGGCAGTGAGCGCAAGGGAAGTGATGGGCTGTGAGCCACGAGGAGTCTTGGACCTGAGGCTGCTTCTGAGCCAGGCAGGGGCAGCCACTGCTGGTGCTTGCAGAGGCAGCACGTGAGAGGCAGCACAGGCCTCTGTCATGAGCCGAGAGCCCCCTCAGGCCCTCATGCTCCAGCACTGCTCCCCTCTGGCTCAAGGGTCTCAGGGCTTGGAGAAGGGAGAACCTAAGAGGAACAGAGCCAGTTTGCAACCAAAATTCGGGGCTTCTACTCCAGCAATTTGCAAGCCGACCTCACCCCTGATAAGACAGTGATGGCCACTGGGCAGAGGGGAAGCCCTGGCTCACACCTGGCTCCAGCCCTAGCCCCTCCTTCTCCAGCCCCAGCCCCTCCTCCTCCAGCCCCACCTACTGCCAAGGTGATAGCTGCCAGCACACCCTCAGGAAAGGTGTGACTTGCATTCACATCAAATCTGGCTCTCCCTCCAAAGGTACTGTGCACATGCAGATTGTATAGGGACACTTCCACATAAGGACACTCCTTCAAGACCACAATATGTAACTCTTTCACCTAAATTCACGGAGACAGAGTTAAGCAAAATGAGAAGACAGAGGAACTGGTCTCAACTAAAAGAGCAAGAGAAAACCCCTGAAAAAAAAATAATGAAACAGAAATAAACAATTTACCAGGTAAAGATTTGAAGAATTAGTAATAAAAAATGCTAACTGAATTAGTGAAAAGAAAAGATGAACACAGTGAGAATTTTTAAAAGGAACTAAAAAATATAAAAAATAAGCAATAAGAAATAAAGAATATGATAACTGAAATGAAAAACACACTAGAAAGAATTAACAGAAGACTAAGTGACACAGAAGAACACACAAGTGATCTGGAAGATAGAATAATGGAAACCACCCAATCAGAACAGCGAAAAGGGAACCAAATTTAAAAAATGAGAACAGTTTAAGAGATCTCTAGAATAACATCAAGTGCACAAACATTCACAGGTTAGGGGTCCCAGAAGAGGAAGAGAGAAAGAAGGGGGTTGAATGTATTTAAAGAAATTATGGCTGAAAATTTCCCAAACCTGAAGAAGGAAACAGATATCCAGGTACAGGAAGCACAGAGGGCCCCCAAAAAGATGAACCCAAACATACTCACATCAATACATATCATAATTAAGATGACAATAGCTAAAGATAAGAGAGAATTCTAAAGGCAGCAAGAGAAAGGAAGAATTCCACTAGGAAAGCAAATATATAGTAAGGACTGAGGATGACCATTTAAATAAGCTAGAGTATACAATGCAGAAAAGAGAGTCATTTCAATAAATGGTACTGGGAAAACTGGAAAACTACATGTAAAAGAATGGGAATAGAACATCTCCTCACACCATACACAAAAATAAACTCAAAATGAATTAAAGACCTAAATGTAAAACCAGAAACCATAAAACTTCTAGAAGAGAATATAGAACACTCTGACATAAATCATAGCAATATTTTATTGGACCTGTCTCCTAAGGCAAAAGAAACAAAAGCAAAAATAAACAAATGGGGTCTAATTAAACTTAAAATCTTTTGCACAGCAAAGGAAATCATCGACAAAATGAAAAGACAACCTATTGAATGGGAGAAAATATTTGCAAGTAATATAACCAATAAGTGGTTAATATCCAAAATTTATAAAGAGCTCATATAACTCAATATCAAAAAAAATGGGCAGAAGTCCTGAATAGACATTTTTCCAAAGAAGACATACAAATGGCTAACAGGCCCATGAAAAGATGCTCAGTATCACTAATTATTAGAAAATTGCAAACCATAATGACAATGAGACATTACCTCACACTTGTCAGAGTGGCTATTACCGAAAACTCTACAAATGACAAATGTTACAAGCACGTGGAGAAAAGGAACCCTCATACACTGTTGGTAGGAATGTAAATTGGTACAGTCACTATGGAGAACAGTATGGAGGTTCCTCAGAAAACTAAAAATAGAACTACCATATGATCCAATAATTCCACTCCTGAAAAAAAACAAAAACATTAATTCAAAAACGATACATGTACCTCAATGTTTATGGCAGCATTATTTACAATAGTCAAGATATGGAAGCAACCTAAGTTTCCATCAACAGATGAATGAATAAAGAAGAAGTATATATATACAGTACAGTGGAATGTTACTCAGCCACAAAAAAGAATGAAATTCTGCCATTTGCAACCATGTAGATGGACCTAGAGAGTATTATGCTTAGTGAAATAAGTCAGATAAAGACAAATACTGTGGGCTTCCCTGGTGGCACAGTGGTTGAGAATCTGCCTGCCAATGAAGGGGACACGGGTTCAAGACCTGGTCTTGGAAGATCCCACATGCCACAGGGCAACTGGGCCTGTGAGCCACAACTACTGAGCCTGCACGTCTGGAGCCTGTGCTCCGCAACAAGAGAGGCCATGACAGTGAGAGCCCTGCGCACCGCAATGAAGAGTGTCCCCTGCTCGCCACAACTAGAGAAAGCCCTTGCACAGAAACGAAGACCCAATACAGCCAAAAATAAATAAATAAAAATAAATAAATTTATTAAAATAAAAGACATATACTGTATGTTATCACTTATATGTGGAATCTAAAAAGTAAAACAGAGGAATGTACGTAACAAAACAGAAACAGACTCACGGATATAGAAAACAAACTAGTGGATGCCAATGAGGAGAAAGGAGTGGGGAAGGTTAAGATAGGGGTATAGGATCAAGAGATACAAACTATGTACAAAATAGGTAAGCAACAAGCATATATTGTACAGCACAGGGAAATACAGCCACTCTTTTGTCATAACTTTAAATGGAGTATAACCTATAAAAATACTGATCACTATGCTGTACACTGAAATTAATATAATAGTGTAAATCAACTATATTTCAATTTTAAAAAAGAATCTGACAAAATCAAAAGAAAAGAAGAGGATAAGGCAATTCTACATGTACTAATTTAAGATCTGCTTCCAAGATATAAGTGACAAAGCAACATGCCGGACCATAAGCACTACATGCTACAAGTCTTTTGCTACGAAAAAGAAGGAAGACGAGAGGATGAAAGAAAATATAGCAGAGGAAGAGGAAAGGAAAGAGAAGGAGAAATATACGAAATGCTTGTATATGAATAAAGAACTCTGGGAGGATACGTAAGAAATTAATAGCAGGGGCTGCCTTTGGGGAAGGGTATTGAGTGGTTAAGATGCAGAAGTAGGAGGGAGACTCAGACTTAACGTACTTGTATCGATTTGGGTTGTCTAGGAAGAAGCTGCCAAAACGAAATCAGAAGTATAAGAGATTTACTGGGGGAAAACATTTGTGAAAGATAAAAGGGAAAGAGATTCGGAGTGGGCAGGGAGAGTCTCCAGACTGTGATGTGGGTTTGACACCTGTGAAAGGAGAGAAGCAAGAAGGATGGGGTAGGAGGAGCCCTGAGTGCAACGCAGCTCTGAGAAAGCGAAGCCACGCCAGTGGGTCCCCACAGAGCAGCCAGTGCCTGCTGGAGGACTAAAACGTCAGGCGGAAATAGCCTGGCTCCAAAACCCTCTCCATGTTCAGTGCAATCACACTGAGGCTTTGCATGCACGCAGGGACAGATTCTGAAAATACAGCAGCTGGAGGCTGTGAGTTAACTACACTCCTCCCAGCAGCTCTTAGAGGGAGCTCCAAGGGGCATGCCACCATGGCTGCCAAAATACCCTTTCATATACTGTGATTTTCATTTTCCAGGCATATGATAATAATTGCACATGGAATGATTTTATAGGGATGCTGTTGGATAATGCTTAATGACGTGAAAAATTGTACATGTAATATTATTAAGCTGAAGAAAGATTTAAAAATAACTTATATAGCATAAGCTCAGTCGTTTCAAAAAACACGTTACATATAAATGCATATATCAAGATATATATCAAGGCATAATCCCCAAAAGATTGGGAGTACATGCTACAGAATATTAACAATGATTATAGCTAAATATTGAAAACAAAAGTTATTTTTAACTTTGTGTTCTCCTATAAATGTATTGAATATATATACATATCTTTTAATTTTACAGCAAGGATGTGCATTTTTTGGTTTTGTTTTGTTTTCAGTGAAACTCCGCAAAATATAGCAAAAATCATCTGGCTAATTCAAAAGTGTTTCTCCCTCCTTGTTTTGATGACTCAGGGAACTCTAGAGGTAGGAACCAATTATATCCTAAGGATAGGATGTATTCACTCCCTTCCCAGTTCACAGTGAATTAGATGGGCAAGTCAATTAAACAAAGACTCTGGTGCCCAGAGCTACAGACCCTATTCAAATTGTTCTTTGTCTACACGAGCCTCTCTTATAACTGATGAACTTCATAATATAAGATGGACGTGAACCTGTTTCTAAAGGCAGAGCAGAGAAGCACAGGAATGCAAAGCAAGGTTACAGATCTGCAAGCCCACAACACATTTCCCAATGCCTGCAGACATAGTGTGTGTGTAGTATCAGCTCCAGTGGAACTTATAGTCTGTCATAGAAGAACTGTTTGTATGCATGTCTTATTCTACTGGTTAGTGTGTGAGCTCTTTTAAGCCTGAGGAACTGGCTTTATCTGTTTGTTTGATCTCTGCAGTGCCAAGCACAGTACCTTGTGATGATACGAATGTTGACACTTACTGAGCATTTTCAATTATCAGGCACCAGACTATGCTAGGAACCTATATATAACATCTCACTTAATCTTCACAACAACCCAAGAAATATGAAGGATAACTCTCCCATTTACAGATAAGGCACCAGAGGCCCAGGGAGGTCAACTAATTTGCCTAAGATCACAACTAAGCTGGGAAGTGGTAAAGCCAGCACTACAAACCCATATTCTAAACTATGTTAGTATTTAATCAGTATTTGCAGTTAAATACCCAAGTAATATAGCTTATGAGTTGGCAGACAATGGCCCGTGGGCCAAATATGGCCCGCTGCTATTTGTTATGGCCCATAAGCTAAGAATGGCTTTTACATTTTCAAATGGCTGGGGGAAAATTTTTTTTTTTTTTTTTTTTTTGCGGTACGTGGGCCTCTCACTGTTGTGGCCTCTCCCGTTGCGGAGCACAGGCTCTGGACGCGCAGGCTCAGCGGCCACGGCTCACGGGCCCAGCCGCTCCACGGCATGTGGGATCTTCCTGGACTGGGGCACGAACCCGTGTCCCCTGCATCGGCAGGCGGACTCTCAACCACTGTGCCACCAGGGAAGCCCGGAAAATATTTTTAAAAGAAAATTAATACTTTCTGACACATGAGAATTATATGAAATTCAAATTTCAGTGTGTTTATTGGAACACAGACTTACTCATCAGTTACTTAGTGTCTATGATGGTTTTCACATGCTAACAGCAGAGCAGCTACAGCAAAGACAATATGGCCTGCAAAGCCTAAAATATTTACTATATGGCCTTTTACAGAAAAAGCTTGCAGGCTGCTGTGATAGAGAAAAACCTGATCTCAGTATTTCCTCAGAATCATCCAGACTGTTTTTTATAAGCTGGACTTGGAAGGCTCCGACCTACTAAATTAGAGTCCCTAAAGGTGAGGGCCATGAATCTATGCTTTAAAAAGTCCCCCAGGTGGGGGCTTCCCTGGTGGCGCAGTGGTTGAGAGTCCGCCTGCTGATGCAGGGGACACGGGTTCGTGCCCCGGTCCGGGAAGATCCCACATGCCGCAGAGCGGCTGGGCCCGTGAGCCACGGCCGCTGAGCCTGTGCGTCTGGAGCCTGTGCTCCGCAACGGGAGAGGCCACAGCAGTGAGAGGCCCGCGTACCGCAAAGAAAAAAAAAAAAAAAGTCCCCCAGGTGATCAAAACCATCAGTCAAGTTTGGGAACCACCGACAGGAAGTACTTTGGCTGTGGGCAGTTACCCCTCAGGATCTTTTACTCCTGCTGAGTAAAAAGGGGTGGGTGGGGCAAAGAAGACCCCTCGGTGCTCCAGGACAAAGCACCCTCCATCCCCGACATGAGGGAAGCTAGGCAAGATAAAAGGCCTCTGGAATCCTTAGGATTAAGGAGACAAGCCCCTCTTCTCTGCTTGCACACACTTCACTGGTAACAACATCTCCGAAGGGGACAGAAATGACGTGTTGAAGGACCTACTTATCAAGTTCAAGGGTAACGTCTGCAACTTGCTTGTCTCTTTCTGCAGATGATTTGCTTCCGTTTAGGACAGGGCAGCTGACAGACTGTCTTAGCACTCAGTCCTCTCCCACCATTAGCAGAAGCACAGTACTGAGAAGGCCTGAACCTGCTTCACACCCAGTGTCTTTGAATGAATATTCCAATGCCCACTCCTCAGCTGGCTAGCTGGCTTCCACATCTATCTCCACACTGAAGGTAAGCCCTTGTTGTTAAACCCAAGAGCTGCTTTCTAGCCTTCACTTTCCTCTGGAATGTCTGATATCCTGTCTCCTTCCTACTTCTAAACATCCTCTCCAATCCAGGGTTTCTGCCCACATTAGCTCCAGTTTTCCTCTTACCTCTCTGCCTTGTCATGTCTGCTCAGCCTTCTTCGAAGGTTCTCACCCTCTGTTTAAATGACAATATCCCACAGGTTCCATAATGGGACCTTTTTTTTTCCCAATAGACTTTCTGGGTGATCTGTGACTTCAACTCTGGCCTGAAGTGTTAAAATCTTTTTCTGCAGCCCCTGTTTTACTCCTGGGTGGCAGTGATGGGGTGGGGGTGGGAGGGCTTGAAAGCCAGAACACTCCTGTTCTGCTACTTACTCACTGTGAGACCTTAAGCAAGTCACTTAACCTCTGTGTCTGTTTCCTCCTCTTATAAGACTAAAATAAGCGATAGTTTGCACATCATACAATTGTTGTGAGAATTATGTGAGTTTTTGCAATGGCTCTGAATGAAGGGTGATTTTACACCTACCTCTCATGGGACATTTGGCAAGGTCTGGAGACATTTCTGGCTTTAACAACTGGGTGGAAGCATCAGTGGGCATCACCTGGCATTCAGTGGGTAGAGTGCAGGGAGGCTACTAAACATCCTACAACGCACAAGACAGCCCCCCACGACAATGAGTTATCTGGCCCAAAATGTCAATTGTGCTGGGGATGAGAAAGCCCAATTTACAGATAGAGTTTTCATTAGAAAATGACCTGGCACCTAGTAAGTACCATGGACGACACATTATTCATTATTGTAGACTGTAGCAGCCAGCTTGAGCTGAACGTTTAAGGGCACTTCAAACTCAGCATGGACAAAACTGAACTTACTGTTCTCCCCACTTACTTTTTTTCTTTGTCCGTGCCACGCAGCACGTGGGATCTTAGTTCCCTGACCAGGGATCGAACCTGTGCCCCCTGCAGTGGAAGCGCAGAGTCTTAATCATTGGACTGCCAGGGAATTCCCTCTCCCTGCTTACTTTTTTTTTTTTTTTTTTTTTTTTTTTTTTTTGCGGTACGCGGGCCTCTCACTGTTGCGGCCTCTCCTGTTGTGGAGCACAGGCTCCAGACACGCAGACTCAGCGGCCATGGCTCACGGACCCAGCCGCTCCGCGGCATGTGGGATCTTCCCGGACCAGGGCACAAACCCGCGTCCCCTGCATCGGCAGGCAGACTCTCAACCACTGTGCCACCAGGGAAGCCCATCCCTGCTTACTTTTAAGGCACCTCCTGCCGGGTTCCCTTCTCTGTGCCTGGCTTGACCCATCCGTCCAGATGGGAATCATCCTTAATCTTTCTTCTCTCTCACCTGATCCTCACTGGCCACAAGATCCTGTAGACTTTGACATTGCATATGGCTGTGGGGTTGTACAGTGCACAAGGATAGGGATGAAACCCAGCACACTTTCTACTAACCAAGCTGTAATTACTGCTACAGTTATGCTCCTGGAGGCAAGAGGCCCGTTTTGTAAAGTCATATAGGTGTGCCCTGAAGTCTGGTATCTTCAGCACCGCACACAAGCCTTTTATGGTGTGGCCTCAGCCCACCTCTGCAAGCTCATCTGTAGCCACCCCCTCACCCTATACTCTGAGCTCCAGTTTAACTGACCCCTCGATTCTTTCACATGGGCCATGCTCTCCCTGTCTCCAAGCCTTTGTGCATATGGCATCAAGTCTGCCCCGCCCCTGCCTTATTTATCTCCAAGCCTCAGCTCAGGGGTTACCTCTACTGAGAAGACAATCCCCACTCTAGTTCCATGGACACCCGGACATGGCTTCCATTTGTCACATCAATTTATATTTTGTCTCTCCCACTAGACAGCAATTTCTTGAGAGCAGAGATTGTGTCTTAATCATCTCCGATGTCTAGGTTGGTGTCTTGCCTATAGGAGTTGCTCACTAAATATTCTGGAGATGAATAAACACACATACCTGAGTGATAATAACAATAAAATAATAATAGTAATGACAGCAACATATATTGGATTCTTACTTTTCCAGATGCTGTTTTGCATGTTTTTCATCTATGAACTCAGTCATTATCACATTATAGGGCTCTATGTTTTTACAAACTGAGGTGCAGAAATGATTAGTTACTTGCCCACATTCAAACAGCTAGTAACCAGAGGAGCAGAATCTGACCCTTCCAGGTTCATCCCTCTTAGAACCCCCTCTTTTAATCAAAGTATTAATGTATTATATTGCCCCTCCTGAATGAGCAAAAATTCTGGACAAGTAGAAATCTGTGGATTTGAAGAGTACCAGGAGACCAATATTCTAGTCCAAGTGTAGGCCCAGTTTCTTGGGTGTTTGGGTCAAATCATTTTAAATCAGTGCACCTTGTAAAAGTAAAGAAGGAAACAAAAAGCCTCCTTATTTCCTTCCTCTCAGAAGGAGTCTAAGCTTCCCTTTACATGGTCAGTTAGCCTGGCCATGCACAGCCAACGTGGACAGCTATGCAGCTGGCGCTGGCAGATGAGAGGACTGAAAAATGTAGCGAGATATTAAGAATGTAGTCTTCTCCCAGCAGAGGAACAGCATCATCACTGTAACTGTAAGAAACCTTCAGATTGGACAAGGGCCAACCAAACACCATGTATCTAGAGGAAATGTCATCTAAAACCTGGGGAACTGGAACCCAATGCCACCATCTTACTTCAAAAGAAGAGGATGTTTAAACACAAAACTCCAAGGACGGAATGAATAACTCAAGTTAAACCTTCCTGCATGGAAGTTGGGAGAGGGCCAGAAAGGAAAAGAAACAGCCGAAAATGATAAACTGTGCTCACTTTGCAGTTTTGCTTAAGGCCTTTAAGGCAGAAACCATCTGTGTGCCTCTGCGGAAGGGGCTGCTGCAGGGAGCAGAGGGTGAGGATGACACCCAGTCTCACAGGTAACCCGGTGAGGCTCCAGCCCTGTGTCTGGGAAGAGTGCTAAGGGTGCTGCTGCTATTTATTTCCTTCCCCAATCCATCAGCAGTCCAAGATTTGCTCTGACTTGTGCTTTTCAACAGAGATAATGGTTAATTTCTACTGATTGGTTACCCACCTTCTCTTGCTGTGGTCTCAACAGCAAAGGGAAATGAGGGACAGCATCGTACCAGGTACTGTGCCCTTGTATATACTGGTCTGCTGGCCCTGTGAACTCCATCTGTGGCTTCCTGGTGAAACAGATACCTGTCTGCACACAGAGATGAAACCTACACGCAACTTCAGAAACGCTGATGAAACAGAAACTAATCAAACTCTTCCATCTTGGAAAGTTGCCCCGGAGTATCACCCCTAACCACCCTCCTTCTCTACCCCTAGGTGTTTTCCTTCTTCTGCAGTGGCCCCACAAATAAATAACATGAGACTTACACTTTAGCACCTGTGGTGACTGGGTGAACTGTTAATTATGAAATTTGGATATACCATCTGGGTTAACATTTGGCTGAGGACAGCTGAAGCTCTCGGTGCTTCTGAGAAAGACTATGAATATTTTTTCTATTAATTATCATACTATTTTCCCCAGCTGGCATTTCCTTGTCTCTCTTCTCTGCCTATGTAAATCCTAGCACTCTTTCAAGGTCCCGCCAACTTCCTCTTTCTCCAGTATGCTTGCTCTGACTTCCCAGCCCACATTATGAATCCCAGTTGCATTTACAGTTAGTTTCCAAAAGTTTACCTCTTAATTGTCTTTTTTTTTTTTTTTTTTTTTTTTTTTTGTGGTACGCGGGCCTCTCACTGTTGTGGCCTCTCCCCGTTGCGGAGCACAGGCTCTGGACGCACAGGCTCAGCAGCCGTGGCTCACGGGACTAGCCGCTCTGCGGCATGTGGGATCTTCCCGGACCGGGGCACGAACCCATGTCCCCTGCATCTGCAGGTGGACTCTCAACCACTGCGCCACCAGGGAAGCCCTCTTAATTATCTTTTAATTGTTTCACGTGTATTAGTTCAGGCTCCTGAATGCAGAGGCCATGTAGTATCTGATATTCCTTTTCCTCTCTCAACATGTAGACCACTCTGAATACTCCTCTAGCATGAACTTCATGTATATTTCAAGACATTAACACCACTGATGGATCGATCTCTTAAGGGCAGGAACTAGAACCTTTTACTCTTGCAAGTGTCCCAGTACCAACCGAACTGTCTGACCCTCTCCAGTGGGCATTCAACCATTTGAAGAAAAAAAAAAAAGAAAGAAAGAAAAGAAAAAAAATGCTCTGAAGACCTAGATTGTGTTTTTCAGCTGGATTACGCAATGTTAGAGCCGAAAGGACCTTTAGAATCATCTAGTTGAAACTTTTATTTTTATAAGAAAGGAAACTGAGGTCCAAGGAGGCCAGGTGATTTTCTAGAAGCAAGTAGACAGTGAGTGGTACAGACAACACCAGAAGTTGCTGTGTGAGGCCGAGAAATGAGGTCTTCCTATCCTCTGTTCTGTGCTCTGTCCGAGCAAGCACACCCACACCTCCCTTCTACTGTGGTACTTGGACATGTCATTCTGGGCTTCCTGATCCCCAAGTGCCTTCCTTGACCAGCTAATCACAATTACACACAGAGACGTAACCACAGGTTATTGGATCCTCTGAACGCCCACTCACGATTATGATTTTCCTCCAGAATCTATAAGCAGAATGTCTCCCCAAGACCCAAGGGCATCCTTTCAGAAAGTACCCCGAAGTTGGGCTTGGCTGTATATTTGTTTCTACCAAACTGTACTTGTTCCTTTGGTCTTTGATTCCTCAGACATCGTTATGCAGTTACTGTTACACTTGTAGCCTGAAGAGCTGGCCACACAACCCTCCTCAGAGCAGCTGCCAAGTTTGCCAGTGGTGCTGTTTCCTAGGCTGAGGCGAGCTGGGTAACATTTCTCTCTTTCAGGAACCAGAATTGCTCTTTTTTTTTTTTTTTTTTTTTAAAGCTTGAGGTAAAAGGCTCTCCTCACATTTCAATGAGTCCTAAAACCTTCCGCCTTCAGCCAGAATGCTCTTACGTTTGCAGGACCTGCCATTTCCCACAGAGCTCCAGTTATCTTATTACTTTTTTTTTTTTTTTTTTTTTGCGGTACGCGGGCTTCTCACTGTTGTGGCCTCTCCCGTTGCGGAGCACAGGCTCCGGATGCGCAGGCTCAGCGGCCATGGCTCACGGGCCCAGCCGCTCTGCGGCATGTGGGATCTTCCCGGACCGGGGCACGAACCCGTGTCCCCTGCATCGGCAGGCGGACTCTCAACCACTGCGTCACCAGGGAAGCCCCAGAGGTCCAGTTATCAATCGGAATCAGAGAGGTTAAGTGGGAGCTGCCTGGTGTGGGTGCCCGGTGGGGTCACCCTGATGTGACAAATATCTGGTGGGGTCGTGATTTAACCCCTTGCTTTCTGATGCCCCGCTTCCAGGGGCCAGGCGCTTTGCAGCTTTGACCGACAATTGTGCATAAACTGTTCTCAAAGTGTATTGCTTGACTTTGAGTCTTTCATCTACTCTGAGTTAAACACAGAAAGGAGTGATTGGAGGTGTTCTCAAGAAAGGGGCAACAACAGTAAATGCCTTCGCAAACATCTCTCATGACCTAAGCCTTCTGACAGAACCGGTCCCTAGCAGAGTTGCAGTGCTCACCGCGCCATGATAGGAATCCCCCCCTACTCTGGGGACCCCCTCCACCTGCGGCACCCAGAGCAGTGGTCTCAAGGACATCCGTGTCTCCTCAGGGTGCTCCTTCCCACGGTGCTTTCCAGTGAGAAGCACCCAGCACGCTCAACTTGTCTGCCCCTTCCCCACGCCCTAAATCCAATTTTGTCTGCCATCCCCTGAGGGCCCTGATTTCTGATAAAACTAACCACCGCACAAGTTATGTAATTATGAAGAGTTTCCTTAGCCTCTCTGAGTCTCAGTTTCATCACTTATAAATAGAAGAAAGTGGGCTCAATTCTCCCAAAGCCCCTGTCTGCTCTAATACTGAGAGTCTCATTGAACTGTGGTAAGGGTTTGGGGTGGAGGCAGGGGCTGATTAGTATAACCCCCAAGCTGTACTTGCTCTGGGTGCACAGTCGCATTTTAATAAGTGCCTTCTTAGAAACGATGTCTTTCTGTGACTTCAGTTGAGGGCAGTTTCAGGCCCTGTGGCAGATCAATGACAGAGATATTTCTGACCAAATACACTTTTAAGCATCATTTTCAGAGACACCATGGGGAGATAGAAAGTGCCCAGATTCGATGTCACAAAAACCTGGATTTGAACGCAACTCAACCACTTGTAAGTGGAGTAACCTTGAGCAATTTGCTTCAGCTCACTAGAAGTCCATTTGCTTAACTCTAAGATATCTTAATACTTTTCTCAGAGAGGTGTGATTGTTGCTGCTGTTGTAATGAAGAACAAAATAAGAAAACGTGTAACGTACCTAAACAATACCTGGCATATAAAACATGTTCAGTAAACGTTAATCCCTTTTTCCTTTTTCCGCCACCCAAATTTACCCTTCATGTGTAAAAACTCCAAATTACTCCAAATTCAAAATGTGAATCTTTTCATTTTCTAGAATGAGGCATGAATTATTAATGTAGTAAAAATAATGCCATCCCACTGCTGAGAGAAAGCTAACTGAAAATGACTTGTCAGAGACATATAACTCAATCCTTCTACAGCTACTTGTCCTGCATGATTTCAGGCTTCTGACCCCACATTTTCACGGTTTCGGGAGGCCAGCTTAGCTAGCCTGACCCACAAACATGCTCAATTTGCAACTATCTAAACATGAAACCAAAAAATGTCCTCTTCCTTAATTCTAATAGAAAAAAAAAACAACAACAAAGCAAGGTTTCTTAAAGAAGGATACAGAGTCAGCCTCCCCCAGCTAGCACCCAACCAAGGCCTAGAAGATAAATATTGCCTCATATTTTCAGGAAGAAGTCCAAAGCCACCTCCCTCCTCCTTCCCCTGTAGGCATTTCCTTTTCTCATTATCTTTCTTGCAGGGAAATTGGAGTGCACAGCCCAGTGAGTCATCGCTTGATCAAACATGGCTCCAGCTGTGAGGAAGCTGAGGAGAGGATTCTCAGCATGGACATGGTTGAACTGCATTGGCCTCAAAGGCCGAGATACCTTCAGAACTAGGGTTACAGGCCTTCAAGCCCAGAGTGGTAAACTTTGGGAGAAATGAGCACTAGGTTGCCCTGTCATCACAACAGGAGGGAGCTGCCAGAAATAGGGGCAGTGTCATTCTGCGGCTTGCAGAGGCCAAGGTGCCTGCACACTGAGACCTGGCTGTAGAAGTAGGCCATGCTGTCCCCACACACCCCAGAGCCCCCTTTCTCAATGATCTCTCCCCCACTCCATCTCCAAATTTCAATTCCTTAACACTCCCCAAGGTAGGTGGGAGGGGGAGAAAATACTCAAACATCCAAACCAATTTAACTATGAATGATCTTTATTAACCTACCTAGTGGAATTTAAGACAGTAGGACAAAGTGAAGATTTAGTGAGGAATGAAATATTCTGAGAAAATGGTCTCTTCCCTGAATGGCCTTGGTTGCCCTGTGTCAACAGCCAGATTCACCTGTGTATTCTCATGGCCAAAAATTGCCTGAAATGCTTTGGGGATGAAAGATGAGGGGTAGATGGCTTGCAGTTAGAGGAACTCTGGTCTCAAATGGCAGTAAGGTCATCCTGAAGATCTATATGATAAAATCAACTTTAGAAGATGTTCTTTTGTTGAGGACATCATGAAGCATGGGCCACAATTTTGTCAGAAAAGAAGTTTGAACATTTCTAAGAGTTAAAAGATCTTGGAAGACTGGCTGCATCAAAGTTCATGTGGGCACATGCCCCAGGTTTTTCTATGATTGGTGACCTCTAAGCCTTACATTAACCAAATACACAGACATTCTAGTATGAGATTTACAAAATAAGGAACTATATCAAAAATAAAACCAATATAGGCTCAAACTTGTATCTGTGTGTATGTATGTGTATTTATACATATATATATATTTGTGTGTGTATACAGACATGTTTATGTATATGTGTGTGTATATGGCATATATATCTATATCTAGATAGATAAATAGATCTAGATATAGATAGATGTGTGACACTGCTGACAAAACAATCAATAGCAACTTGTAAACAGAATTTCCAACACTGAAGTAATTCTCTCTGAGCTAGGATTAAACCCTAGTTACTAGCACTGTCAGCCTTACAGTTCCAAAGACACTGTTAGCCATTTCCTAGTTCTTATAAAGAGATATTCTGAAGCCTTGTTTTTTTTTTTTTTTGCTGTACGCGGGCCTCTCACTGTTGTGGCCTCTCCCGTTGCGGAGCACAGGCTCCGGACGCACAGGCTTAGCAGCCATGGCTCACGGGCCCAGCCGCTCCGCGGCACATGGGATCCTCCCAGACCGGGGCACGAACCCGTATCCCCTGCATCGGCAGGCGGACTCTCAACCACTGCGCCACCAGGGAGGCCCTGAAGCCTTGTTTTTAAATCCTTGTACAACTCTGATTCACTGTTCTCTCAAGTTGTTCAGAATAATTCGATTATTAGAATGCACGTGATAAAGTTAGCTGCCTCTTTCACCCTTTCCCCAAAGGTATTTGCACTTTAGCAGGTGAAGGCCAAGATTTTGTTTGTTTTGTTTTGTTTTTTCAAGATGGGGGACTGAGTGCACGTAAAATAGAGATGCTTGTCTCCTCTCCCTTCAGGATTGCAGTTAAATAGTTAAATTGATGATAAAAGATAAAAGTTTTCTTTAAAAGGGAATAAATCCCTAACAGTGGAGGGGGGTGGGAAGAGAGAGAGAGAGAGAAACTCCACAAATTCCTTGAAGATAAATAGTATATGGAAGCATTTTTTACACAAAAACAGGAGGAAGCCATGGCCTACAAAACCTGCCATAAGAGGCTGTAGAGGAGTGGCCCCTTCAGACTTTTAGGAAAAGTTATTTTGGACTTATTATTCTCCATTTCTTCAAACTATCAATCAAATGTAATAGCAAAATAAAGACTTTTTACACACACAAAAAAAGTTTACCTCCTGCATATTCTTTGTGAAGAAGTAACTTGAAGATCCATTACAACAAACTGAAATCCAAGAAAGAAGACACCTTGAGCTATAACCACCTCTGGCAATGACTTAAAATCCAATAAAAATGAACCAGGGGTTGATAGCAGCATAGACAACCCATAAAGCAATTGGTCCAAATTAGAACAGACGCTCCGTGGGCTTCCACAGCTAACTTTTCAAGCAAGAGAAAGGAATGGATCCCATTCTGTAGATGGAATGAGCAAGACACTGCAAGGTCATAATAAGATGGTACAGGAAGCTGCATTTCTTCTGCTGGTAATTAGAAACTCCAGGAAAAGAAAGCTGTTCAAAAAGTTATATAGTCTAAATAGGAAATGAACTAAAATGTGACAAGATTGGAGAAGTTGAAGGAGCGTAAGTAAAAGGAGTTCCTTTGACCTAACACTAGGACCCTGATCGGTGCAGGGGCATAAAGGGGGAAGGGGAACATGGCATTTCTTTAATGTACAGTGAACAGTGTTTACATAAGCACAATGATGTAAGTGCTTTCTTACTGGACTTCAGCTTTGAGAACGGTACACATAGACAAAGTAGGGGGTCTCTGAAAAAATCTCCTTTTTGTGTAGAATAGGCCTTCCGAGCAACTGTCCCACAATAGAGAGATATTTTTCCCTGGATCACCGGACTTTTTCCTAAATTAGTTGCCACCTTTGGATCTTAAATAAAAAGCAAAAGAAGCAACTTTTTATTATTTGTGCAGTAGTTTGAATTTAGGCATAGATGCAATTTAGTGTTACTATTTGAAAGAATGATGAAGTTACTTGTGAGCAGGCACCTTAGCCAGTGAAAGACTAGTCACCCCCATGAGACTCCCAGATAGCCGCATAAACCAGAGAGCTTTGTCCTCTCTTTCGGGTGGCCTGATGTTACAGGCCAAGCCCTCTGTGCCAGCGCAGATACACCTCTTGGACCCCACTGGCTGAACTGCAGTCACGTTCTCTGCGGTCCCAGCAGCTCCAGGAACAATGCTCAGCCAACGCTTCTCCATGCACAGAATGTGCCAGGCTCTGCCAAGAGTAATGACGGATGAAAGCTCTCCTTCCTTCTCCCTGGATCCACTGGCGACAGCAGTGGCTCACTGGGTGAGTCTGGTATTTCTGCCATACCAGTCTACTTTTTCTACAAAGATGAATCTAAATTCCACTTCTGGAATTTGAAAATTCGTTTTTAACTTGACTAACAAAGCTTAGCAGAATTAATTATAATGACTCAGTAGAATATAAACATTATCACCCTAACCCAAGGATATTTAAACAATAGTTGGCAGAGTTTTGTGAGGGCTGGGGGATCAGTGAGAGGTCAGGTGGATGGCAAAGCCGCTGATACCCTCCTGTGGCCAGTGGAGGGTCAAGAGATGCGCTAACTTCTTGACCTACAAGTGAGGGGCTGTTTGCCAACACACACTCGGAGGAGGGCACCTACCCACGTGAACACGATGGGGTGCCAGGGATGGAGGGAGGTTAGGCGGATGAGAAGTCTTCTGTGGCTGAAATAGCACAAGCGTTACTCCTGCAGGTGAGAGTTCAGTCCCGACTCCACAATTCACTGGATGTATGACGTGGGCAGTAACTTGAGCCTTCTGAGCCTCCTTTTCCTCTTCTGTAAAATGGGACTTATATCCACACCTCCTAAGATACTACCAAGTTCCTGGCATTTATTTAGAGGGCTCTCATACACGTTAGTTGCTTTTCTTCGCTGCAGATATTTCATGCGTCACACTTTTGCCGCAAAACCCATTCTGAAGAACTGAAGAAGTGAGTACTTTATAAACCCTCTTACTAGTTCTACCAGAGAATAGCATATGGGGTACCAGGCCAGTTATTTCCTCTTTCTTTTCAGCTGTCACCTCACATTTCCCTCCTAACAAGGTCTTTGGAGGGCCTTCTGTAAATGCTCAGAATAAAGTGAATCCATCATGTTGGAAATTCTGTGGTCCTGGGTCAACTTTGGCTGTGTTGGGTCTTCGTTGCTGCACACAGGCTTTCTCTAGTTGCGGCTAGCGGGGGCTACTCTTCATTGTGGTGCACGGGCTTCTCATTGCAGTGGCTCCTCTTGTTGTGGAGCACGGGCTATAGGCGTGCGGGCTTCAGTAGTTGTGGCACTCAGGCTCAGTAGTTGTGGTGCATGGGCTCACCTGCACCGCGGCATGTGGTATCTTCCCGGACCAGGGCTCAATCCCATGTCCCCTGCATTGGCAGGCGGATTCTTAACCACTGTGCCACCAGGGAAGTCCCCAAAAGAGAATTATTTTTGAGCCTTGACAAAATAATTAAAACTTACATCTGGAAAGATAAACATGTTGTTACAGCAAAGAAAATTCTGAAATAGAAAATTAATGAAAAAGTACTTCTATCAGATGTTAAATTATAAGAAACGAAGCACTGTTAAAACAGTACGCTGGCCTGGTGGTATAGAAATAGAATAAAGATATCAGAATAAATAGAAATTCAGAAATAAATCCAAGCATATATAAGGATGTAGTATATTATAAAAATGGGCATTCTGAATTTAGGAGTGAGAGAGACCTAGGGATTATAAGTAGTATTTGGAAATTGATTAGCATTTATATTTAGTGAAAGTTGTATCTCTAGCTCACTCTTTTTTTCTTTTTATTAGTTTCTGCTTTATAACAAAGTGAATCAGTCATACATATACATCTGTTCCCACATCCCTTCCCTCATGCATCTCCCTCCCTCCCACCCTCCCCATCCCACCCCTCCAGGCGGTCACAAAGCACCGAGCTGATCTCCCTTTGCTCTGCGGCTGCTTCCCACTATCTATCTACCTTACGTTTGGTAGTGTATATATGTCCATGCCTCTCTTTCGCTTTGTCACAGCTTACCCTTCCCCCTCCCCATATCCACAAGTCCATTCTCAAGTAGGTCTGTGTCTTTATTCCCGTTTTACCCCTAGGTCCTTCATGACATTTTTTTTTTTAATTCCGTATATATGTGTTAGCATACGGTATTTGTCTTTCTCTTTCTGACTTACTTCACTCTGTATGACAGACTCTAGGTCTATCCACCTCATTACAAATAGCTCAGTTTCGTTTCTTTTTATGGCTGAGTAATATTCCATTGTATATATGTGCCACATCTTCTTTATCCATTCATCCGATGATGGACACTTAGGTTGTTTCCAGCTCCGGGCTATTGTGAATAGAGCTGCAATGAACATTTTGGTACATGTCTCTTTTGGAATTATGGTTTTCTCAGGGTATATGCCTAGTAGTGGGATTGCTGGGTCATATGGTAGTTCTATTTTTAGTTTTTTAAGGAACCTCCATACTGTTCTCCATAGTGGCTGTACCAATTCACATTCCCACCAGCAGTGCAAGAGTGTTCCCTTTTCTCCACACCCTCTCCAGCATTTATTGTTTCTAGATTTCTTGATGATGGCCATTCTGACTGGTGTGAGATGATATCTCATTGTAGTTTTGATTTGCATTTCTCTAATGATTAATGATGTTGAGCATTCTTTCATGTGTTTGTTGGCAGTCTGTATATCTTCTTTGGAGAAATGCCTATTTAAGTCTTCTGCCCATTTTTGGATTGGGTTGTTTGTTTTTTTGCTATTGAGCTGCATGAGCTGTTTATAAATTTTGGAGATTAATCCTTTGTCAGTTGCTTCATTTGCAAATATTTTCTCCCATTCTGAGGGTTGTCTTTTGGTCTTGTTTATGGTTTCCTTTGCTGTGCAAAAGCTTTGAAGTTTCATTAGGTCCCATGTGTTTATCTTTGTTTTTATTTCCATTTCTCTAGGAGGTGGGTCCAAAAGGATCTTGCTGTGATTTATGTCATAGAGTGTTCTACCTATGTTTTCCTCTAAGAGTTTGATAGTTTCTGGCCTTACATTTAAGTCTGTAATCCATTTTGAGCTTATTTTTGTGTATGGTGTTAGGGAATGATCTAATCTCAAACTTTTACATGTCCCTGTCCAGTTTTCCCAGCACCACTTATTGAAGAGGCTGTCCTTTCTCCACTGTACATTCCTGCCTCCTTTATCAAAGATAAGTTGGCCATATGTGCGTGGGTTTATCTCTGGGCTTTCTATCCTGATCCACTGATCTATCTTTCTGTTTTTATGCCAGTACCACACTGTCTTGATTACTGTAGCTTTGTAGTATAGTCTGAAGTCAGGGGGCCTGATTCCTCCAGCTCCGTTTTTCGTTCTCAAGATTGCTTTGGCTATTCGGGGTCTTTTGTTTTTCCAAACAAATTTTGAAATTTTTTGTTCTAGTTCTGTGAAAAATGCCAGTGGTAGTTTGATAGGGATTGCGTTGAATCTGTAGATTGCTTTGGGTAGTAGAGTCATTTTCACAATATTGATTCTTCCAATCCAGGAGCATGGTATATCTCTCCATCTATTTGTATCATCTTTAATTTCTTTCAACAGTGTCTTATAATTTTCTGCAAACAGGTCTTTTGTCTCCTTAGGTAGGTTTATTCCTAGATATTTTATTCTTTTTGTTGCAATGGTAAATGGGAGTGTTTTCTTGATTTCATTTTCAGATTTTTCATCATTAGTGTACAGGAATGCCAGAGATTTCTGTACATTAATTTTGTATCCTGCTACTTTACCAAATTCATTGATTAGCTCTAGTAGTTTTTTGGTAGCATCTTTAGGATTCTCTATGTATAGTATCATGTCATCTGCAAACAGTGACAGCTTTACTTCTTCTTTTCCCATTTGGATTCCTTTTATTTCCTTTTCTTCTCTGATTGCTGTGGCTAAAACTTCCAAAACTATGTTGAATAAGAGTGGTGAGAGTGGGCAGCCTTGTCTTGTTCCTGATCTTAGTGGAAATGGTTTCAGTTTTTCACCATTGAGGACAATGTTGGCTGTGGGTTTGTCATATATGGCCTTTATTATGTTGAGGAAAGTTCCCTCTATGCCTACTTTCTGCAGGGTTTTTATCATAAATGGGTGTTGAATTTTGTCGAAAGCTTTCTCTGCATCTATTGAGATGATCATATGGTTTTTCTCCTTCAACTTGTTAATATGGTGTATCACATTGATTGATTTGCGTATATTGAAGAATCCTTGCATTCCTGGAATAAACCCCACTTGATCATGGTGTATGATCCTTTTAATGTGCTGTTGGATTCTGTTTGCTAGTATTTTGTTGAGGATTTTTGCATCTATGTTCATCAGTGATATTGGCCTGTAGTTTTCTTTCTTTGTGACATCCTTGCCTGGTTTTGGTATCAAGGTGATGGTGGCCTCGTAGAATGAGTTTGGGAGTGTTCCTTCCTCTGATATTGTTTGGAAGAGTTTGAGAAGGATGGGTGTTAGCTCTTCTCTAAATGTTTGATAGAATTCGCCTGTGAAGCCATCTGGTCCTGGGCTTTTGTTTGATGGAAGATTTTTAATCACAGTTTCAATTTCAGTGCTTGTGATTGGTCTATTCATATTTTCTATTTCTTCCTGAGTCAGTCTTGGCAGGTTGTGCATTTCTAAGAATTTGTCCATCTCTTCCAGGTTGTCCATTTTATGGGCATAGAGTTGCTTATAGTAATCTCTCATGATCTTTTGTATTTCTGCAGTGTCAGTTGTTACTTCTCCTTTTTCATTTCTAATTCTATTGATTTGAGTCTTCTCCCTTCTTTTCTTGATGAGTCTGGCTAATGGTTTATCAATTTTGTTTATCTTCTCAAAGAACCAGCTTTTAGCTTTATTGATCTTTGCTATCGTTTCCTTCATTTCTTTTTCATTTATTTCTGATCTGATTTTTATGATTTCTTTCCTTCTGCTAACTTTGGGATGTTTTTGTTCTTCTTTCTCTAATTGCTTTAGGTGCAAAGTTAGGTTGTTTATTCGAGATGTTTCCTGTTTCTTAAGGTGGGATTGTATTGCTATAAACTTCCCTCTTAGAACTGCTTTTGCTGCATCCCATAGGTTTTGGGTCATCGTGTCTCCATTGTCATTTGTTTCTAGGTATTTTTTAATTTCCTCTTTGATTTCTTCAGTTATCACTTCGTTATTAAGTAGTGTATTGTTTAGCCTCCATGTGTTTGTATTTTTTACAGCTCTTTTCCTGTAATTGATATCTAGTCTCATAGCATTGTGGTCAGAAAAGATACTTGATACAATTTCAATTTTCTTAAATTTACCAAGGCTTGATTTGTGACCCAAGATGTGATCTATCCTGGAGAATGTTCCATGAGCACTTGAGAAAAATGTGTATTCTGTTGTTTTTGGATGGAATGTCCTATAAATATCAATTAAGTCCATCTTGTTTAATGTATCATTTAAAGCTTGTGTTTCCTTATTTATTTTCATTTTGGAAGATCTGTCCATTGGTGAAAGTGGGGTGTTAAAGTCCCCTACTATGATTGTGTTACTGTCGATTTCTCCTTTTATGGCTGTTAGTATTTGCCTTATGTATTGAGGTGCTCCTATGTTGGGTGCATAAATATTTACAATTGTTATATCTTCTTCTTGGATCGATCCCTTGATCATTATGTAGTGTCCTTCTTTGTCTCTTCTAGTAGTCTTTATTTTAAAGTCTATTTTGTCTGATATGAGAATTGCTACTCCAGCTTTCTTTTGGTTTCCATTTGCATGGAATATCTTTTTCCATCCCCTTACTTTCAGTCTGTATGTGTCTCTAGGTCTGAAGTGGGTCTCTTGTAGACAGCATATATCTGGGTCTTGTTTTTGTATCCATTCAGCCAATCTGTGTCTTTTGGTGGGAGCATTTAGTCCATTTACATTTAAGGTAATTATCGATATGTATGTTCCTATTCCCATTTTCTTAATTGTTTTGGGTTCGTTATTGTAGGTCTTTTCCTTATGTTGTGTTTCTTGCCTAGAGAAGTTCCTTTAGCATTTGTTGTAAAGCTGGTTTGGTGGTGGTGAACTCTCTCAGCTTTTGCTTGTCTGTAAACGTTTTAATTTCTCCATCAAATCTGAATGAGATCCTTGCTGGGTAGAGTAATCTTGGTTGCAGGTTTTTCTCCTTCATCACTTTAATTATGTCCTGCCACTCCCTTCTGGCTTGTAGAGTTTCTGCTGAGAGATCAGCTGTTATCCTGATGGGGATTCCCTTGTGTGTTATTTGTTGTTTTTGCCTTGCTGCTTTTAATAGGATTTCTTTGTGTTTAATTTTTGACAGTTTGATTAATATGTGTCTTGGCGTATTTCTCCTTGGATTTATTCTGTATGGGACTCTCTGTGCCTCCTGGACTTGATTAACTATTTCCTTTCCCATATTAGGGAAGTTTTCAACTCTAATCTCTTCAAATATTTTCTCAGTCCCTTTCTTTTTCTCTTCTTCTTCTGGAACCCCTATAATTCGAATGTTGGTGCGTTTAATGTTGTCCCAGAGGTCTCTGAGACTGTCCTCTGTTCTTTTCATTCTTTTTTCTTTATTTTGCTCTGCAGCAGTTATTTCCACTATTTTATCTTCCACCTCACTTATCCGTTCTTCTGCCTCAGTTATTCTGCTATTGATCCCATCTAGAGTATTTTTCATTTCATTTATTGTGTTTTTAATCGATGCTTGATTCATCTTTAGTTCTTCTAGGTCCTTGTTAACTGTTTCTTGCATTTTGTCTATTCTAGTTCCAAGATTTTGGATCTGGGAAATAGAATCTTGGATCATCTTTACCATCATTATTCTGAATTCTTTTTCAGGTAGACTGCCTATTATCTCTTCATTTGTTAGGTCTGGTGGGTTTTTATCTTGCTCCTTCTCCTGCTGTGTGTTTTTCTGTCTTCTCATTTTGCTTATGTTACTGTGTTTGGGGTCTCCTTTTTGCAGGCTGCAGATTCGTAGTTCCCGTTGTTTTTGGTGTCTGTCCCCAGTGGCTAAGGTTGGTTTAGTGGGTTGTGTAGGCTTCCTGGTGGAGGGTACTAGTGCCTGTGTTCTGGTGGATGAGGCTGGATCTTGTCTTTCTGGTGGGCAGGTCCACGTCTGGTGGTGTGTTTTGGGGTGTCTGCGGACTTTTTATGATTTTAGGCCACCTCTCTGCTAATGGGTGGCGTTGTGTTCCTGTCTTGCTAGTTGTTTGGCATAGGGTGTCCAGCACTGTAGCTTGCTGGTCGTTGAGTGAAGCTGGGTGCTGGTGTTGAGATGGAGATCTCTGGAAGATTTTCGCCGTTTGATATTATGTGGAGCTGGGAGGTCTCTTGTGGACCAGTGTCCTGAAGTTGGCTCTCCCACCTCAGAGGCACAGCACTGACTCCGGGCTCCTCAATTTGGGATGATGTGTTGTCTATTCATGTATGCCACAGATGCAGGGTACATCAAGTTGATTGTGGAGCTTTAATCCGCTGCTTCTGAGGCTGCTGGGAGAGGTTTCCCTTTCTCTTCTTTGTTCTCACAGCTCCTGGGTCTCAGCTTTGGATTTGGCCCCGCCTCTGCGTGTAGGTCGCCGGAGGGCGTCTGTTCTTCGCTCAGACAGGACAGGGTTAAAGGAGCAGCCTCTTCGGGGACTCTGGGTCACTCAGGCCGGGCGGGAGGGAGGGGCACGGAGTGCGGGGCGAGCCTGCAGCGGCAGAGTTCGGCGTGACGTTGCACCAGCCCGAGGCGCGCCGTGCGTTCTCCCAGGGAAGCCGCCCCTGGATCCCGGGACCCCGGCAGTGGCGGGCTGCACAGGCTCCCGGAAGGGCGGCGTGGACAGTGACCTGCGCTCGCACACAGGCTTCTTGGCGGCGGCAGCAGCAGCCCCAGCGTCCCGCGCCCGTCACTGGGCTCCGCGCTTTCAGTCGTGACTCGCGCCCGTCTGTGGAGCCCCTTTAAGCAGCGCTCTTAATCCCCTCTCCTCGCGCACCAGGAAACCAAGAGGGAAGAAAAAGTCTCTTGCCTCTTCGGTAGCTCCAGAGTTTTCCCGGACTCCCTGCCGGCTAGCTGTGGCACATTAGCCCCCTTCAGGCTGAGTTCTCGCCGCCAGCCCCAGTCCTCTCCCTGCGCTCTGACCGAAGCCCGAGCCTCAGCTTCCAGCGCCGCCCCGCCTGGCGGGCGAGCAGACAAGCCTCTCGGGCTGGTGAGTGCCGCTCGGCACCGATCCTCTGTGCAGGAATCTCTCCGCTTTGCCCTACCCAGGTATGTGGGGAGTTTCTTGCCTTTTGGGAGGTCTGGGGTCTTCTGCCAGCATTCAGTAGGTGTTCTGTAGGAGTTGTTCCACGTGTAGCTGTATTTCTGGTGTATCCGTGGGGAGGAAGGTGATCTCCGCGTCTTACTCTTCCGCCATCTTACCCGGAAGTCCCTAGCTCACTCTTTATTCTAAACTAAACTCCCAATGGTTCATATAAAGTATGAATGAATATTTTATAATAAACCATAAAATTATTGAATATGATTTAAATACTTAAAGTTTAACACAAAATTTAACAAATAAACCATAAAGGTACTACAGTAAAACATAAGTGAATAAAAATGTAAAAAGAAAGAAAAATCGAAGTAGTATTGGAATAAAACAAATACTTTTATAACAGAGTAGGAAAGGTCTATCTAGAAAATACATCCCTGAAGGGGGGGAAAAAACAACAACAGCTTGGAACAAACTCAGTGCCTTCTACTAAATATTTAGTAACTGTATAATGGTATCTCCGTTCAGTGGAATACCATGTAGTCCTTTAAATGAATGCCACAGACCTACAAGACAGTGTCCATTTCAAGCTCTATTTTGAGCTTGGGGCTTCTCCCAGTCATTCATTACAGGCAGGAAGAGCTCTTAAAAATCAAGGACTAAATAGAAGCCTCAGAAATACTTTACATGGAGTTAAAGAGGTATAATAAATAGATCTGGATCAGGACAAGTCATCACTCACACTCTCTTCCATGACTACACAATGTAAGTGTAACACACAGAGCTGAGGTTAGGTGTGGACCTAGGTCAGGGAGCCAAGGAGCAGAGCCCTCCAGTGACTGGGGATGTAGAGGCAGAGGGGTACAAAGAATTCATCCTCAAAGCCAACCCTCCTTGCCAGGTTAAGAGAGACCAGGCAGGAAACTGGTCCAAAGTCCTCACCAGTAATAAAGAAAGTATTAACTAGAGTCTTCTCTGGGTGGCCTGCACCTTTGGAATCAAGCATAATGGTTAGCAAGATGAGGGAACTCAGAAATTCCAAATCCTACTTAGGTTTCCTTTCCCAGAGACCTGACAACACGGCAGCAGGATCCTTGGCCTCATTTACCTGTTCTCCTATAAGCTATGCTTAATTGTAGCCAAGTCAGCAAAGGCACAATCACCAGCAATAATATCTATAAATTCTACCAGATTATGAGCAGTCTCGAGACAAAGCTTCTTCATAGATCTATCTAGGAAATGGATATCTACTGGGAATCTCAAACATCTAAAGTGACCTTCAAGTCTAATGAAACCGAATTCTGATCATTCCAATGAGAGGTGACCTCTCTCCTCTCACCAACTTTCCCTTCCCTTTCTTCTTGACCTACCCCACTGCTTTGCTTATAAATTTCTTAAGACACTTAGCTTGTATTTTTGTTGAACTATAAGTGAAATGTGTTTAATTCTCCTAATGTAAATTCTTTATAAAAATCATCATTTTTATCCACCAATTACCAACTTAGTAGGAAAAGCACTTCCCTCAAGTCTTTGCTCAACTGGCAGTTTCTCAGAGAAATGTGTTCCCTGCTTTACTGTTTCCATAACACTTACAACCTTAAATAACATAATGCTTGCTCATATATCTTATTCATCATTTTTGTCTGTCTCTGTCTTAAACACACACACACACACACACACACACACACACACACAAATACAAGCATGATGAGAACAAGGAGTTTTGTCTGCTTTGTTCACTGTTGTTTCCCTAGAATCCAAAATAGTATCTGCCACACAGTAGGTGCTCAGTATGGTCGTTGGAATACATGGTGTCACCTTGAAAACTGAATTCAAGATGGGATGAAAAATCCGTGACTCTTACCAGTCAGCCTATTTATCTGAAAAAATATTGCCTGGCAGCTATTACAGGATCCTTCCTTCATCCATGATTCCAATTGCTTCTTGCTTACCTCTCTGGTTCTGTAGCAGGATCAGAAAACTTATAGAAGACGGGCCACAAACATCCCTATTATTGTCAGACGGCATGAATGGTAAGAGGATACTCCTCAGTAGAACCCTCACGATCAAATGATGGGGTGGTGCACGAAAATAAGTTGAAGAAACAGAAACACCTCACCAGGGATAAAAGCCAGTGGTGATGATCCTTCTATACTTTGGGGAAACCATGGTGTAAACAAGATGGGGCTTCTGTACACTAGTTGGTATGGTGGTGTGGTATCTCTCTTTAAACACATAGGAAGACCACTGGCTTGTCAGGTCTGCAGACTTATATAAGTGAACTTTAGATATATATTCCATTTGTGATAACACTTTGAAGTTTATTAAAACTTTTCCCGTGCATTCTCAGGCCTTCACATATAATTTAAGGAAATAAACCGCATCAATGTAGTGTCCAATGCAAGTTTTAACAACATGCTAAAATGCAAGTAGCTTCCCTGGAAAATATAGGATGCATTTACTAAAAAAAGAAGGTCTCAGAAATTTGAAAATAAAATGAAGCTACAGATTTGCCCATCCATTTCCAGTTTCAGTGTGATATGTCATCAAAGAATCACAACAAAGCTTCAGAAATAATCAAAAGGCAAAGAAGGCCCACCCATGTAGAAAATTCATTCTGATGAGTAAGGACAAGGGCAAAGAAAGGAATCCAAACCACTGTGATGCTGCTTTTCTACAGCACAAATATTTGACCAAGATTGTTTCATAAAAGCTCACTAGTCTAGATTTTACCTAGAAATTCCTAGGACCCTGCAAATCCCTGCAAATTCCCTGGGGTTTGGGGAGGGGGGGAATGTCCTAATTCTCTCTCTCATTTAGCATATACCACCTCAGTGATGCTGGAAGCTCTGTAAATTACTCACTGTTTTTATTTTACCCCTGCTGGCCTCCTTGTGAGCCTTCCTGGGTTTGTTATACTCTGAAATATGGAGCATTAATGACCTTTTAGAAAGTGCCAACACATGTCAGAAGGCGGCTACTTGCTCTGCTTGCTGTAAAAAAAAAAAGGGTGTTAATAGGCTCCAAAGGGGGCCCGCCGTAAGTAAAATAGTACTTCAAGCCTTTATTAACGACTGCTATCTTGTAGGGGGATCCAAAGTGGTGAGCCCTCAATTTGGAGAAAGGCTACATTCAAGAACAAGGGAAAGAAGGCACGAATGGGGTTCTTTTACAATTCGAATTAGATGTGTGACCTTGTAAAACCTGATTAACTATTGTTGTTTTCATCTCCCCCTGTTGACAATTGGTTTGTTAAGTGGCTTCTCTTAATAGCAAAATGAGTGTCACAGAGAGGGTGCTGCGGGAAGCCAGGCTTTGCAATTGTCAGTATGGGGTCGATCCTTCCTAGCCGATTTCAGCTCATACTAGCCGATTTCAGCTCATACGTAAAATTATTTTAAAACAGATAGCAAAAACAGGAGGCGTTTTTTGTTCTTATAAGAGCCCCATCTCTGCCATTTCTATGGCTATTATACAAAACTTTTTAGAGCATTTTGATGACAAGGGTAATAAGATACTGGATTTTTTTCTTTCGACCTCTCAGAATAGTATCGCAGATAATGTCTGGCTTGATTAACAATTAACTCCAAATGGCTAAGTCACCACATTAGCACAGCAGCAATACAGCGGAGCTGGCCCTAGCTCTCTGCACATAACTGTTTGGGAAATGACATACCAGATATGCAAGAGATCCACCTAGGCCTTCCCAGCGTGTGCCTTCACTCAGGGATAAACTGGGGGAAACTATGGCCTTATTCCTTCCACTCATTCTCATCACCCCATCCCCTCACCTTCACCTATTGATACACTTAATACTGAGCTAGGCTTTTTCACTAACATTCTGAATGTTTACTTGCAAGTCGTTTCACCACTTTGATTCCAGTCAGAACCAGAACCCGAAGCACTAAAATACCCTGGGAAAAGTTAGTCTCCTGCTATGTCTGGTTGAGACTGGAAGCAGTAGCATTAGACAACTGGCCAGAGAGCCTTTTCCCACGACATTTGTAACCCAACTTTGTAATGCCAAAGTACAGAAGAGTTCTGGACCCAGTTATAGGGAGGGAACTTCGTACTGCCCCCACTGTCCCAGGGGTGAGTTAGGACAGGGTGGAGTTGCACAGGCATTTGGTCCCTCTCCCAGACGCACAGCTTCGCACACAGGTGAGCTGAGGATGAAGTGGACCTTCAGGCAGCCTTTCAGGGGAAAAGGAGACACAACGGGCCTCATAAAGCTTAGAAGGAAGGTGCAGGTGCGCTACCTAAATTGACCTGGTGATGGCAGTGGGGAAGGGGGCATTCCGTCTTGTTGTTCTAGGTAGACTGAACATTTAATTGCTTCACTTGGCACCGGCTTAGAGAAGGAGGAGTGAGGAAGCAGGAGGTGGAGCCTGCTGGGGGACACAGAGCAGGTTCCTTGGCTTCTCTGAACCTTACTTTCCTGAAAAGTCAAATAAAATTTATGTAAGACTAAAATTAAATAAACTACATAAAACACTTACCACAATGTCTGGCACATAGTATAGCTTCAGTAAGTAGCTACTGCCTTTTTTTTTGGTTTTTGGTTTTTGGTTTTATTGGGGTATAGCTGCTTCACAATGTTGTGCTCGTTTCTGCTGTACAGCGAAGTGAATCAACCATATATATACACATATCCCCTCCCTTCTGGATTTCCCTCCCATCTAGGGCACCACAGAGCATCGAGTAAAGTTCCCTGTGCTATATAGCAGGCTCTCACTAGTTATCTATTCCATACATAGCAGTGTGTACGTGTCAGTCCCAATCTCCCAGTTCATCCCACCCCCTCCCTTTCCCCCCTTGGTGTCCATACGTTTGTTCTCTACATCAGTGTCTCTATTTCTGCTTGGCAAATAGGTTCATCTGTACCGTTTTTCTAGATTCCACATATATGCGTTAATATACGATATTTTTCTCTTTCTGACTTACTTCATTCTGTGAAGAGATGACAATCTCTAGGTCCATGGAAGTAGCTATTGTTTTTAACAATAATATTGCTGTAGAGGCAGAATAATGGCTCCCACAGGTCCTGATCTGTGGAGACTTAGCAGATGTGATTAAAATTCTTAAAATGGAGGGCTTCCCTGGTGGCGCAGTGGTTGAGAGTCCGCCTGCCGATGCAGGGGACACTGGTTCATGCCCCGGTCCGGGAAGATCCCACATGCCGCGGAGCGGCTGGGCCCGTGGGCCATGGCCGCTGGGCCTGCACGTCCAGAGCCTGTGCTCCGCAACGGGAGAGGCCACAACAGTGAGAGGCCCGCGTACCGCCAAAAAAAAAAAAAAAAAAAAAAATTAAAATGGGGAGGTTATTCTAGATTATTCCGGTGGAGCCTAAATGCAACCACAAGTGCCTTCCTAAGAGGACATAGAGGGACATTTGACACAGAAGCAAAGAAGGCTATGTGACGACAGAAGCAGACTAGAGTGATAGGACCATAATTCAAGGACGGCTGACAGTCCCTGGAAGCTAGAAGAGGCAAGGAACAAATATTCCCCTAGAATCTCCAGAGGGAGTGCAACCCTGCTGAGCACTTGATTTTGGCCCAATAGTACTGATTTCAGACTTCGGGCTCTCAAAACTCTGAGAGAATAAACTCCTGTTGCTGTAAGCCACCAAGTTTGTGGTAATTTGTTATAGCAGCCATAGGAAACTTTCACTGGAATATTTTCAGTGTTCTCACCACTGAGACCACCCAAGTATCAGACGGGGAGCAGATACAGGAAGTGATTTGCTCAATGAGATGCCTGAATTTCGAAGGAAGGGTGGTTATCTCCACCGAGTAATCTGGTGAATTCCTGTTCAAGGGCCCCTGTCAACAGTTATCAACTACAAGGCCTGATATATTTAGCTATGCCAATTCCCTGCAAATTTCAAGTTTCAAAAGTCATCTGATAATTGGCAAATAATTCAGGGAACAATCTTAACACATTAGTTTTTATGTTCATCCGTCAAATATCTATTACTCATACTAAATACCACAGATGAAAGGTAAAATAGGACTAAGTATCTGAATCAAAGAATATCCTATCAATTAGAAAACGCCACTTAAACACTAACACATTAATGCTTAGCTATTATGGTAGAGATGACAAGTTGTTTCCCAATATTTGTTGTCTTCTCATATGGTAATAGAATTTTCAGCTAGACTCATGGACATCCAGCTAAAAACTGTATCTCACCCCCTTACAGCAAGGTGACCATAAGATTAAGTCATGATTAGAAGAATTATACTGTGAGCAGGAGCGACGTGTACAACCTCCACTTCATGCCCATAAGAGGGAGGGGATGTGATGCGGTCCCTTCTTCTCTCTCCTCTGTATCTCTGACTTTAATATGAACATATTGGTGAGAGACCTTAGCAAAGCCAGCAAAGGTAACAACCACATAGTAAATAGATGGAAGAGGTCTACCTCTGGGACACTTTGGAGCCACCATAGCATCCCTGGATTATTTATGTTCAGATTTACGTGAAATAGGGAAAATAAAAACAACTTTTGTCTTGTTTTGAAATATTATTATTTTGGTCTTTTCACAGTGACCAAATCTAGATCCAAATGAATAAAGCTATAAATTCAGAGTGATTCAAATTGATTTCTGTGCATCCAGGTGTTTAACAAAATAGAAATAGGCCTGCCTGTGAATTAATAACACCAAAGTGGAAGCTACTTACTTGCCATTACACTGCCATATCACAGCAGCATGGACAGATTGGTTGGAAGATGGAGAGAAGCATCAGGAAGGAAGAATAGAAACCCAAGTCTGTGAAGTATCAAAAGCATATGGCTTGTGATTTTACCTTCTGCTCCCAAAGGACATGTGGTAGAATAATCGGAGGTGTGTCCTGGAATGTGCACAGGACTTCAGGCCAGAAAACTTGGATTCTGGTTCCAGTTCCATTACATACCAGCCCTGTATGTGACCTTGAACAAGTCAATTAGTTTCTCTGAGCCTCAGTGACCTTATCTATAAAATGGAGATAATGCAATCTACACTCCCCAGCACACAGGAAGAAGGGCAAACAGGAAAGCCTTGCATAACTACTGCTGACAGCAGAGATCTAAAGCTGGGAGTTTAGGAGCTGAATTTTCCTCCTAGTTATGTTTTTGTTTGACCCACACAGTGTTTAACATGTTTAATTTGTTGCCAACATTTGATATCAAGAGATTTCTCATAAAAAGTGGATTCTCTGCTCTTTCTGGAGAAATCTAAGTGTTGGACAACACTGGGGCTTCATTGCTGTCTTGCAAAAGTCAGCCTGTACTGAACATTTATTTAGTCATTCCTTCAACCAATATTTATCCATGAAGAACTATGTGGCAGGCACTGTTCTAGGTACTAAATGGACAGAAATGAAAAAACAGATGAGGCTACTGCCCTCGCAGAGCTTGCTTCTGGTGGGACTCATAATCTATTGTCACCCAGCCTGTTCTGCTCATTCAGGCTCCCTAACTGGCCCCTGTTGGCTTGAGAGGGCTTGGGGGTTGGTGACACCAGACGACTTCCAGGGAAATGCTTCCTGGAGTGAGAAGAAGTAGAGGGGCTACAGAATTTTGTGGCTGGTTGAGAATCTCAACACCTGATGTGACGGGATGGGTAGACAAAGTGAAGAGGAGAATTAAGGAATTTCAGTTTATACCCAGATGTTATGATCTCAACCAAACAACCCTCAGAACTAGACGAGACAGGTCACTTTTCTACTCTTTCATCCACTCATTCAATAAACATTCACTAAATGCTAGGTCTGTGCCAGACTCTGCACCAAGAGATAAGATATAGAGATACAGAAACAAATAAATGCCTCAGGATACGGACAGTTTAGTCACCCTCCAAAGCTTGAGAAATACCACAATCAGAATTACAGTATTTCAACCCAAGGAGACCCTCCCCCATAATCACTGGCATGCCATCAGGTCTAAAAAATATAAATCTTTTTATCCATTAATGACAATACCTGACTTCTTTTTTCCTATGTGTTTTAAGTGCATTATATTAAATCATTTTTTGCATAACAACACAATGCTGTAAGCATTATTTTATTCCCATTTTACAGATGTCACCTAAACATATACTGTTCAACCTGGGGACCACTTTTTACCCTTTTAAGATCTAGAGTCTGTTCTCTATGGCCTAGTTACTTGGACTGAGTATGAAGAGTTTGTTTTCTGTTTGCTTAAATTTTATATCTCACAAGAAAAATATTGGTGAAGAGTCACTTTAATTTCTTTTCCACTTAACCTTTCTCTGTCTCCAATGGCTTTATTACCAGGAGCGCTAAAATTAGTTCAGTGAAGCAATAATGATATTATAAATATAGCTCTTGTCCATTGCAAGCAAGTGTATAATTCTAGGTGCTTCTTAGATTTTATCTCACTGCTGCCTCCCTTCTCAGGCAAATGAGGAAATCGAGGCTCAGAGAGATGAGTAATTTTCCCAGCTCACCCGGCTGATGAGTGTCAGGGCTCAAATATAAACCAAGACTTCAAGCCTGCATTCTCTATTTCCACATGACATATCCTGAAGGGACTGTAAGGGCAAAATGGTCTTAAAAACTTGAGGCAGAGATCTCCAAACTTTTGGTGAGCCTGAAGATTTTCAGGCATAGGACAGGGCTTGGTCAGAAGGAGGGTGGGGATGGGTGTGGTGTGGGGATACTAGAGGAGAAATGGGCTTTCCAAGAGGTGCCACACCACCGGTAACAATTAGAGCAATCCCAAACAGGGGTATGGCAACATCTACCAGCCGGTGATCTGCCTGATGTGACTTCAAGATCTACCAGTAGATACTGATGTACCCTTGATCTGAAAAGGATAATTTTTAAATGGCTTTGGTTTTAAGGTCAGTTTATCTCATGCGGTCATTTTCACCTAATTAAATAATATTCAGTTCAAAATTACATAGAAAGAGCTAAAAAGACCTTAGGGGAAACAGGTTCTTCTGGATGAAAAATCAGATTTAGCCACCAATAAACTCAATTCAATGAAAAATGGAAATAAGAAACTAGACTCCCTGGTTACACTGTATATATGCTAATGGGCCATGGGTATCGGAGGCATTAGCACAAGATATCTGGTATGTTTCAGATGTAAAACCATGTCTTAAAAATAAACGGAATCAAACAAAATAAAAAATAAACAGAATCAAATAATAAATGGCAAATTGTCACTGTTAATCTTTTAATCTGATTTTTAAAGCATGGCACTACTTAGAAGCTCAAATAACACATATAATGCTAGAAAAACATAGTGGTTCACTCATAGATGTCCTTCATTTAGAGAGGTCCAGTGCTTTCAATATGTCTCTCTCCTGCCACAAACCTCTAAAAGAGAGATGACAGAAAGAAATAAAAAGAAAGGACAAGAAGGAATTCAAAGACAGAGACCGGGAAAGGAAACAGTACATGGGGATATTTTTGCTCCCAGCTATGGGCAAGTGCCACACTTTCTCCTAATAACCTTGACCTGCTTTTCCTGGCTCTGCAGTAGCAGCTGTGTCACATCGACTCAGCATCTGCTTATCAATCTAACTGTGCAAACCTGACTCCCACTTTCAGTGTCCTTAGCACTCAGGATATCACAGCGACCAGTTGACTGAGCAGCCTGCAGAACATAGGAAACAGTCAGTTCTTAGGAGGAGGGCAGGGCAAGGGTCAGAGAGATGACCAGAACATGATTTCTTTATTGTCCAATGATCACAAGTGGGAAGAATATTGTTGGGCAGTGCACAGAGTAGGTTGTTCTAAAGTTGCAGAATTAATGGGTCGTTGAATCTTACGAAAAATATCATATCACCATCCTTCAGTAAATATGGACTGGTCTGTCAGTCCTCTGAGGGCACTGCTACCCTGATGCTGTGCATAACAGTCACATCTCTAAACCAAAAATGGGCAGGTGCAGGGGACACAAGAAAATAGTAGGAGACTATGAAGCAGAGCTATTGGAGTATGGTTCTCTTGCCAGGCTTCTGGGGTTCAAATCCTGGCTCCACCACTGACCAGTCAGTGATGTGGCCTTGGACAAGCTACTGAAGCTCAATCGCACACTTTTGCTTCTGGAGAGACTTAGATGAGGTAGTGAATAGAAAGTTGCAGATCCTTGCCTCTAACATACACTAGTAAATATGTAGTCAGAGAAATGCCTGTGTACTTATGGAAACAAAATAACATTAACAGCTAAGATAAGACAGATTGTTTGAAATTGGACCTGTTCCCCAAAGAAGTTTGGATTGTACGGTTTGTATAGTATACCCTCAACCACGACGAGGTTTGGTATGTGACTGCTCCTAGTCAGAGGGTTCTGGTGATCAAAATGGCCTAGTCTGAAGCATCCTTCACTAATCACTAAGTCCACAAATATTTATTAAGTCTGGTTTAATGTGTTCCCAGGGTTTAGAAACTGTTCTAGGTGCTGGGACTCAACAGTGAACAAAAATCATAATGTCCAGGCTTCCCTGGTGGCGCAGTGGTTGAGAGTCCGCCTGCCGATGCAGGGGACACGGGTTCGTGCCCCGGTCCAGGAAGATCCCACATGCCGCGGAGCAGCTGGGCCCGTGAGCCATGGCCGCTGAGCCTGCGCGTCCGGAGCCTGTGCTCCGCAACGGGAGAGGCCACAGCAGTGAGAGGCCCGCGTACAGAAGAAAAAAAAAAGAGAGAGAAAAGAAAAAAAGATACTGGGAAGATTTAGAGAGCAAAGGAAATAGGAAATATTCTTGTCTTTCTTACTGGCTAGAAATAGAAGAAGCAAAGAAAAGTGAATACAGCCTTGGCTACGTGCCGTTTCCATGAAGAGAGGCAGCATGCAGAACCCTTTGAGGGAGATCAATGTTCAGGATCCTGGTGAGTAGGAAGCTCTGCAGTGGAGTCCCTGATTAGTTCATTCAAAGGGTTGATAGGCAGGCATTCAATCCAGGAAGAAAGAATTTTGATCTGTGTTCCAAACTGGCAGTGAAAAATTAATTCACTTTAGAGATTGTTTCTGAGTGGAGAAAGGGACAAGACAGTTGAAAACAGTAAATGATGAAACTCCCCAGAATTCTAGCTTCCCTTCATTTTTTCAGGAACGAAACAATGAGCAGACCAGAGGTTATGAACCGGTTTAAATATGTTCCAGGGTGTGAACGTGCCACTAAAAAGCAAACATCAATTAGTTCTCTTCTCTTCTGCCCAAGCGTTTCATTTAGGAACAGATATAGTTTCAGGGACTAGACAGAGAGAGGATGTAAATATAGTTTGGTTGCGTGTATATAGAGAGCGAGCGAGAGAGAGATCAAACACAAGTACGGTTATTTTTATTATAATATTTGATTTAATTGCTTCATTTTAAAACTAAGCATTTCATATCAATCTCAAGTCCATTTTGTCCTCATGTCCAGTCCTAAGCCTCTAGCGATAATCACTGTCGTTCTGTCTTTAAATTAATACAAATGTTATCACACTGCTACCATTCTACAACTTGCTTTTTTTTCATTAAACATTGTTTTTTGAGGTATATGCACATTGAGATAAGGGGTTTATTTCATACCTTAAATTCTTTTCCAGTTATCCATGCATTCTCGCCCTTTCTCATATAATCCTCCCAAATATGTTGGAAAAAATATAGCAATCTTCACTTTACAGATGACAGGATTTAAGATTGCCCAGCTGGTAGGCACAGAACCTTCTGTCTCCATGGCCAATGCTCCTTCATTATACCAAACATTTTCAAAATTACATTATTAGCAGCAAAACCATTTCTTTCAAAAGTAAACCTTACACAGAATCCCAGTATGTAAGAGGTGTTCACATTGGTGACACAAGCAGAGGTCCTGGCCGTGCCCCTCAGTCTCCCCTACATCCTGCAGTGGCTCTCTGGGCAGCCTAATGGACCTCTAGGCCTCTGCTGCACCTGGTCTGGAAGCCTGTGTACTAGGGCAGCTGTCTTTCTCTAAGCACTGTGCAGTCTGGACAAAGGTTATAAACAGACCTAGAAGCCCACAGCAATTTGGTCTACGAGAACACACTTACTGGGATGCCACCTGTGCAAGATGGAGTCCCAGGCAAAGTTCATCCTGTACTGAAGGCCCAGAGTGAAAGCTGTTTGTCTCCTGGGATTATGACTCAGCAAAAGAAGATTTCAGGAAGATAGGAATCTCCTATTATAGTGAGAAATCAGAAATCCTGGAGATGGATGAGAGGATTAGTGAGAAAATATCAAGGAAAGGGTGGCTGTTACAGAGGAAAAAAGAGAAATAAACTCATCAAAAGAGGCAATTCAGTTTTTAGTTCTTAGGAGAAAAAAAAAAAAAAGCACCCAGAGAATTTAATGGACAAGATCAAAATAAAGACAGAGAAAAACATGTCCAAAAGTATGGAGCCAAAGCCTTAGAAAGGAAAAACAATGAGTAGGAAGTTTCCTTTGTTTGTTTTGTTTTTTAAATAGAATGACAAGAGTCTAAGAAAAAGAAGGAAGGCCCCCAAAATAACTAAATTCTCAAAAATACAGGGATAACACAACGTAAAGGTGGACATGTAATAAAAATAGCTTAAAGCTCAAGGTGGCACTCTGAATGAAACAATGATTTAATTTGAGATCCAGAAACAAGATTATGGATCTAAAGTGACAGATTGCATACAGACAGATGTGGCATGAGTCCTGCAGACAAGAAGGATGGTGTTGAAAATTGGTGTCAACAGACTCTCAGGGATGGACAGTTCAGGACTGGAAGAATAAGAAAACAATAAGAAACACAACCTTATGGATGTATGTCAAAAATATCCATCAAACATGTTTCTTAGACATAAGGTAATTCCTGGCTGATGCAATCAGGAAAAAGATAGTAAATGTTCATCCAGTTCATGTTCTGCTGCTAGTCCTAAAGCAGCTATTTAAAGGAGGACACTTTTTTTTTTTTTTTTTTTTTTTTGTGGTACGCGGGCCTCTCACTGTTGTGGCCTCTCCCCTTGCAGAGCACAGGCTCCGGACGCACAGGCTCAGCAGCCATGGCTCACGGGCCCAGCCGCTCCACGGCACGTGGGATCTTCCCGGACCGGGGCACGAACCCGTGTCCCCTGCATTGGCAGGCGGATTGTCAACCACTGCGCCACCAGGGAAGCCCCGTAACACCCTTTTTATAAGACAGATCTAGACCTGACCCCTCCCCACCTACATTGCTCTGGCATCATTGGATCATCCACCACAACAAACATGCTACACCATCTCCTGTCTTTAAAAAGTCTCCCTGAACTTCACAACCATCCTGTTAATCTCCTCTCTACCAAAAAAAAAAAAAAAAAAAAAAAAAATTACAATTTTTCTATACATCTTCTCCTTCCAGTCTCTCTTGACTCATTCAACTAAGGTTTCTTTTCCCACTGTTCTACTGGAACAGCCCTGTCAGTGACACCAACAGCTTCCATGTGGTCCAATCGAATAGTTGTTTCTCAGCACTCATCCTATTTCTCAGCTCATATAATTGATTACTCCCTGAATCTTGAAATACTTGCTTCACTTGGCTTCTGGCACATTTTCTTTTGATTCTAGTTCTACTTAACTGATCATTCTTTCTCAGTCTCCTTTGCTAGTTTTTCCTCATCTTCCTAACCTCTAGACTTGAGGGTCCAAGCACTCATTCCTCTGACCTCTTCTTTCTCTGTGCCTAGATGATCAATTCGTTTTCATGTCTTTAAGGATCAATTATGCACTGAGTATCCCCAAATTTATATATCCATGCTTGACATGGAGACTCACACAGCTAACTTTCTACTCATTATTGCTACTTGGACATCACATGAGTATCTCAAACTTAACTTATCAAAACCTGAAATTCTCCATGTACCCAATGTTATCAACCTTACTTCTCCCAGTTCATTTGTATCATCTATTGACATTGCTCCTTGAGCACATCCTGTTGACTTTATCTTCAAAGTACGTCTGGAATCAGACCACTTCTCCCTGCCTTTGTAGCTACTACCACCCCAGTCCAAGGCAGCATCATTTCTTACCTGCATTATTGTGATATCCTCCTAACAGCCTCCCTACCTCTCCCTTATTCTCAGGTGTCTATTATTCACACAACATCGGTGATGCTTTTTTTTTTAAAAAAAATATTTATTTATTTATTTATCTATTTGGCTGTGTCAGGTCTTAGGTGCGGCACGGGGGATCTTCATTGAGGCATGAGGGATCTTTCGTTGTGGCATGTGGGCTCTTCAGTGTGGTGCATGGGCTTCTCTCTAGTTGTGGCGGTGTGGGTTTTCTCTTCTCTGGTTGTGGCATGTGGGCTCCAGAGCACTTGGGCTCTGTAGTTTGCAGCAAGCGGGCCCTCTCGTTGAGGCTCTCGAGCTCAGTAGTTTTGGCACGCGGGCTTAGTTGCCCCATGGCATGTGGGATCTTAGTTCCCCAACCAGGGATCGAACCTGTGTTCCTTGCATTGGAAGGCAGATTCTTTACCACTGGACCACCAGGGATGTCCCGGTGATGCTTTTTTAAAAAGTCAGGTTATGTCACTAATTTGCTCAAAATATTCCAATCTCATTCACTATAAAATTCAAAATCCTTCTCATTGTACAAAATCTGTCCCCTGCTTACTGTCTGGCCTCTCCTCCTGCCTTCCTTCCCCTTACTCAATCCTGTCCTGCCATACCAGCCTCTTGGTTCTTCCTAGGACCACTCCAGTCCACTCCCACCCCAGGGCCTTTGCACATGCTCTTCATTCTGTCTGGACCACAATGCCCCCCACAGCCACGTGGTCAGTCCCTCCCTCATTTTCTTCAGGTCTCTGCTTCAGTGTCATCAGAGAGGGCTTCCTTCACCACCTTAAAAAATACAGCATTCCTTTCACTTCCTACTGACCTCGCTCTACAGTCTCCATAACATTCATCACCTCACACTTCTGTTTATTGTCTCTCCTATCTAAAAGTGCAAGCTCCATGAGAGCTGGAATTCCATTGGTTCTATTCATTGCTATATCGATAGCACCATTACAGTGTCTGACCCAGAGTTAGTACCCACTAAGCATTTGCTGAATCAACCTCATAAAAAGAAAGGAGGCCTGGACATATTGATTTTAACCTTAAATATGTGATCTCAGCAAGGGAGAAGAAGTTTACAGAGAAGAAGGCTGAGGATAGAACATTAAAACCTTTGAGAGGCTGCCAAAAATAGAGTCACTAGAACATTGCAAAGCTATGTTACACTTATCTTCCATGACATACTTCTATGCCAACCTACATACCAAAACCAACAATCTCCTAGGAGAGGAGATGGCACCTATTAAAATAATTGTGTGGGGAGGAAGAGTAATGGGAATGTCCAGACTTTCTGTATATACCACATGCAGTGGGAGTCAGCTCACCAAAACTAGGAGAGAGAAGGCAGGGGTGGAATACGACTAGTTTCAAATAAAGCATTTGTATGGTATTGGTGAAAAGAAAGATCTAAGACGGGAAACCATTTATAATCTTGGGAATAAAGAAGCTCTATAAAAGCATAAATCCATTGTCAGAGTCTGAGGAAGAGATGGCCAGAAGATAAAGCACATTTAGAGATTTTTTTTTTTGGAGTCTAGTTGCTTTACAATGTTGTGTTAGTTTCTGCTGTACAGCAAAGTGAATCAGCTATATGTATACGTATATCCCCTCTTTGTTGGATTTCCTTCCCATTTAGGTCACCACAGAGCACTGAGTAGAGTTCCCTGTATTACACAATCGGTTCTCATTATATTTTATACATAGTAGTGTATCTATGTCAATCCCAATCTCCCAATCCATCCCACCCCCCCTTCCCCCCTTGGTATCCATACGTTTGTTCTCCGTGTCTGTGTCTCTGTTTTTGTTTTGCAAATAAGTTAATCTACACCATTTTTCTAGATTCCACATAAAAGCAATATTATATATTTGTTTTTCTCTTTCTGACTTACTTCACTCTGTATGACAGTCTCTAGGTCCATCCACAAGATTTTTTTTTTAAAAGAAGGAAACAGATGCAGAAAAAAATTATGAATATTTGAGAAGTCTGAGTTTATAAGAAACTGTGTTGGCTTTGATGGTGGAAGAGGAATAGTAAATGTATATTTATATTATGTAAATAAATTTTATTTTAAAAAATCTCTGCAGATCTAATGAGAAGTACTTCTCATTGGAGTAAGAAAATCTCCACAAATGTTTGGTATGAAGTCTTCTGATGACCATTTTATACCTCCAATCATATTAGTATGATGCATTTTCAAATTCTTTATGCTGCTAAACCCAGTGCTGTATTATTATTAAACAAAATTTAGTTCCAACCTCAAACTTCCTTCAGATGTATTTACTGGCTGTTTAAATTCCCCATCTAGTATGTGCTGATAGTAAAACGTTAGGAAGGCAGGCATCACTCATTCAAAGCAACAGTTTCCAGGGATTTAGAATAAGAGGAATTTTGGGGGTAGGGACTAACACGATTTAGAAGCTAAACTGTCAACCAAACTGCTGCCAACCAATGAGGGTTAGTCATGAAATGAATTAGAAAAGTCTAAAAACCATGAAACTGGCCCAAAAAAATCATTTTTAAAGAACTGGGAGGCAAGCTGGGAGGAAAATCATTTGGACTTTGGCATCAGGAAGGAAGCAAAAAAAAAATTACAGTCAGAGCTGAATTCACTCCAGCAGTACTCCGTATTCTCTTCCTAATTCATGTGGTGAAACAGGGCAAAGGCTGGACCCGGTTCATTGTCACATCACCTTAGAATGGAGCCAGCCATTGAAGGGGAGGGTCCAGCTCCTGGGATTCCTCCCCAAGTACTGACTGCAAACAGTGTGCAAGTCATACACACACAGGCCTTTCCATAACACATCTACAGGCAAAGTACTAATACTCTCTCCCTTAAGTATTTAGTTTTAAACATTTTGCAAAATCCTACACGTCTGTGTATATACATAGCAGAGCTGAATTAACCGAGGGTTTGGATCTTTCCTCACTTAAGTATATCATTGCAGTTCTACATGCAGCTGGAAATTCTGGTTTTGCAGGCTGCTCCTGGGATGATCAAATATGTCAATACGTCCATCTGGATCTTGGAATCATCCACAGAGACTACTGCATAAGTACAATTGAATTTTTCTGTATTTCCAAGTGGATGATAAAATTCCACTGCCCCTCCTTTCCCTTTCAAAGAAATACATTTTTTAAATGGAATAACTCCTCAGGAAGGTAGAAAGGGCAAGGAAAGGGAAAGAATTTAAACCAGTTTACCTGATTTTCTACTAACAAAGCTGGGCTCTTATGAGTGAGGATAAGAAATGATATGAGTAGTAATTATGCGTGTGTTTTCGTTATCCACGTTATTCCCATTCCTTGTTACAGATAACGTTTAGTTGGTGATTTGCTGAACAAAATGGAGGATATCACAAACTGAGTTTATTCAAATTAATTTCTGAGAATTCACATCCTTTGATCTAGTGACTTGCCCACTGGCTGAAACAAAACTGAGCAAACCCCTCCCCCAAATGATCCAACGTCAGAATGAGGGTAATACTTCATGCCAAGCCTGATATCTCTGTGCCATTTCCACACAATTCCCTGAAAAGAGCACAGACCGAATCCCCACGAGAACAAGACATTCCATGGCTAAAGAATACTCCCTCGCGAGATGAAGTTGGCATCCCTCTCACACTGAAGTACCCCAGAGACTTCAAAACCTCACGGAACATAGCCCAGAGAACATAAGCAGGAAGCAAAATAGCGTGGAGTGTCTATGACCAAAATGAACGTTTGGTGGGTGAAAGCCTCACGTTCCATTCCTCTGAGCACACCTTGGCAGGTCCTGTGTCAGCTGCTTGGGACTGGCTTGACTGCTTCCTCTCAAAAGCTGTTTATTTCAAGAGGTGTCTTCTGCTTAAGACCCAACTGCATCCCATGCAACAAGGTAATACCTGTCTGACTGTGGTTTTGATCAGCTTGTTGAATGGGGACTTTTTTTCCCATCCCATAATAATGACGGGGACAGCAGGGCAGTAGTTGAATGCAGTGCTAATCTTCAGAATCATGCGAGAAGCTGATTAAGAATATGGATTCCTAGTACCCAGACTTACTTCATCAGAGTCTCAGGTGAGCCTTGGAATCTGGGTATTTAACCCTCATCCTAGGAGATGCCGATGACGAGCCAAGTTTGAGGAAGCTCAGGCAAACGGAAAACCTGTGGAACATCACTGGGGACAGGCTGCACTTCGTCTCTCCCTCTGCAGATGTGGCCTCCCTCTGTCCCTATTCTCTGTCCTGTGAAACGGTGACAAGGCTGACGGCCCCCTTTCTCCCCCATCTCACTGGTATGTTGTATAGGCCAAAGAAACACTGACCTTAATTTTCCGGTCTGTGGATGGATCGGAGGGGACCAAGGCATGCCCTTCTTGTCCTTACGCAGGACTGGGGGTTCGCCTCGTTTTCCTGCATACAGTGCCCAGCTCTGTGCTGCAGCCCTGTTCCCGTGTTTCTGGAATAGCATAACCTGGGGCAGAGGGAGAGCAAGGGTGGGTAAATCTGGCAAATCTGTGAACAAGCTGATGAGGCAGTCTTGCTGGGCCTGAACACTCTTGACCCCCATCCTCCCTCCCAAGTCATGCCTCCTGAGAAATGATGAATTCTAAAGTAATCGAGAGTGTGGTGTTGTCAGCCATCCAGAGTCATCAGAGATAAGCTCTGCCTTTTCAGAAAATATGGTAAAAAAAAAAGAGACAGTCAAGACAGTCTTTTTTTTTTTTTTTTCGGTCTGTACTTTGGAAACATGGTTAGTTATTCCAGAAAGCAAAATTTGGTCAAATGAAAATAAATAATAATGAATGTTTTCTCTCACAAATCTTCATGGCAGGTGAAAATGCTATCTCAGGATGAGAGAGATCCCTTACCTCATTCAAGTCCAGGTTACATTTTGAAAGCTCATGTGTATTTGAATATTCATGACAAGGGGGTGTGGCATTTTAACCCTTACCTGTTTCTACCATACTACCTGCCACAGGGCTGGGCACGTAGTAAGAACTCAATAATACGAGTTGCCTAACTGACCCTTGAGATTTTTTCTAAGGAAGAAATAAGCCAAATGGACCTTGTTAATCATGCCACTGTAGTCTGGAAACCAGAGAAGGCTGTTTAAACACAAAGAAACCAGATGCCACCTGACTCTTGCATTTTCTTGGGCTCTTGGACAAGACCCAGAAGGCCATGCTGCCGCCATAGACATATTCTCTAATGGAGCATTTATACCTCACAGACTCCAGCCAGCTAGGAGAATATTTATGCGGCCGTAAAAAACTTTAACAGAAAGCTGTTTGGTTCTAATAGTTTCAGGTATTTCTACACATCTTTACTCACCATGTGTCATGTTGAATTATACTGTGTTCAAAGTGTGATAGCAGCAGCCCGTAATGGGACTGACAGAATGGAATGGCCTGACAGAGGAAGTGGAGGGTCAGCAAGAGAATGGGGGAGGGGGGAGAAGAAAGGGAAAGAAGGGACTTGAAAAAGAAATCTTTCTTTTGCATTTGGTTGTTTGATTTCCAGATTCAGAAGAAAATGAAGGATGTAAAGAGAAATTTATGTGGCTTCACCTGCCTTTTCCAGGAGAGAGATTCTGAGTCAGGGCTGCAACACTTACAGGTGGCACAAGTGTAGTGGATCAGAACACAAATCCCTGTCACTTAAATCCCTGAGTGCAAATCCCAGCCTCACCGTGTTATAGCTCTGAGATCCCGAAAAGTTACTTAACCTCTCTCTGCCTCAGTTTCCTTTTCTGTAAAATGGCGATGATAATAATAGTACTACATCATAGAAGTTAATATAAAAATTAAATTAATATTTTAAGCACTTAGAACAGTATCTGACACAGAGTAAGTGCTAAGTGAGGTATATGTGTACATACATTCCTATATTTATACATTTATATATATATAAATATATATATATTTATATGTATGTGTACCTTTTTAAAATCAAGCCCCCATTGTATGCCCAGAATTGAATGTTGCAGTAGGAGGTACCAGTTTGGAATCTGATTTTGGTAGGTGTCATTCAAACTTTTCTTCAGAGAATAAGTTCTTTCTGAGCTTGGCTATATAACTTCTCTTGGGGTAAAACGACAAAGGTATGCAACTTTTACTAATAGATACTTGAGAAGCTGGTCACTACAATCTGCACTTTACCAGGATTCTCTGATTTCAGACTTACAACAACTCTGTGAGGTTGGAATGAGTGTACGCAGTGCACAAATAAGGCACCTGAAGACAAGAGATGTTAAGTAACTTGCCCAAGGTCACACAGCTGGTGAATGATAAAGCTGAGATCTGGACCCAAATCCATCTGACTCTGAACTCAGGGCCCTTCATCTCTCCTTATAAGCCCTCAAATATGTGTGTTAAATGAATATAGTTGCAATTCTGCTCTAGTTCAAAGACTGGTAGTTTTGACTGTGTAGTTTAGATCTTAGCTGTTAGAGTGCCTGCATCATGACAGGCACAAACTGCAGACAGCAAACTAAAGGAAAAATCCCCTTCCCCTGACAGGCAAACATTTCTCCAGAAGAACCAAGCCTACCACGGGTGAAATGTCCAGTGTGCTCCGGACATTTTTAAGCACTTCGTCTGTGCTGAGACGCTTTAGAATGCTTACTGCACTGGTCACTGTGATAAGCACTTTACAAGGATTGACTAATTTCAGCCTCACAACCACTTTATGAGGTTGGAACACATATTTCTAGTCTACAATGGATACTAATAACAGGTAATAATATTACTGTTATTGCCAGGCTACATTAAGGGGAAACTGAGACACACAGCTGCTTAGAAATGTATCCAAATAACAATGGAGCCAGTGTTTGAATCCGGCAGTATGACTCCAGAATCTATATTCTGAACTACGTGCCATTCCACAAGATACGACCAAACAGCAAAGCCAGCACTCCAGACTGAAAATACTGCCGAAGTCATAAGTTTAAATAAGCAGGGACCTGGTCAGAAAGAGGGCAGACAATTCAAGAAGGAAGAATCCTTTGGTAATTCATAAGTGGAGACATCAGTTTTTTGCACCTTTATTTGTACTTCTGGCTTAGGTGGCAAGGAGGACAATAAAAAGCTTTCACAAAATACAAGAGAAAAGTGTTTGTCTTGCTGGAGTTCATAAACTTTGAACTTGTCATTCAATGTGAGTATGTGAAGCAGCTAGGCAAGAATAAACGTACTTATGTTATTATGATAGTGTTTTCAGATTGATTAAGCACTTAACGTTGCACACGCTCTCAACACTGCACATGATCTAAGTAAAAACAGAGCCACAGGGGCTTCCCTCGTGGCGCAGTGGTTGAGAGTCCGCCTGCTGATGCAGGAGACACGGGTTCGTGCCCCAGTCCGGGAGGATCCCACATGCCGCGGAGCGGCTGGGCCCGTGAGCCATGGCCGCTGAGCCTGCGCGTCCGGAGCCTGTGCTCTGCAACGGGAGAGGCCGCAACAGTGAGAGGCCCGCGTATCGCCAAAAAAAAAAACAGAGCTACATTTAAGGAGCTTCTGTTACAAAATCTTTCTGGGTGAATCTCCCATTTATATTTTTGACCTCTGTAGCCTCCTTCCTCCACTTCCTCCTTTCTCCTTCCTGCAGAAATCATCTAGGTTCCTTAAAATGACTTGCATGTCATCAGATATTAAAAGCTTAAATTCTAGGTTTCCAAGCTCAGTTTGCAAAGCACCTTTCCCCTTCCACTCAGCTGCCCCCAGAACATGCCCATCTTGACCCTCAAGAGAATGTTTTTTCCCTTTTGTGGGCCTGACCAAAGGCAGGGGCTGCTTAAGTAGTAACATAAGAGCATTTAGGAAAACAACTCTACTAACTAGAGAACATCTTGTTTAGTACTTAACACTGCACAAGGAAGACATACTTCATCCTGGAGTTTGCTGGGTCTACTTTCTCCCCCATTTCCATCTGTTATTTGCCAGTGATACTGACAGCAACTCAGATGGCTAAGTGCTCATCCAGGGCTTCTAGATTACCGTACGTCTGTTAGCCCATGAGTTTTGATCAGTCACTCACAGACTCCATTTCTTTGATGCCTACAAAAGAGTTTCATGGGTTGGTCATATTTATCATACAAAGCAAAGCTCTGCTTTTTCCCCAAAAAAGGAAGTAAACTGCCCTATCTCTCCCTTCCAGTGGCATCTGGGGGTTCATGTTCCCCAGCACTATGTCATTATGACCCATCCCAAAAGTAGTGTATTTAAATTAAATTTCCTTTATGTAATGTTTATTTGTGTATAGATTTATAGATCTATAAACTTATAGATCATTATGTAAGATACACACAACATGCACGTGCGCACACACACATACACACACACACACACACACACCAGAGAACTGGAAGGCTCAATGGGGTTCTTTTTAGATGGTGGGGTTATGAATGATTTTAAAATTCATTTTGTGTAACAATATTTTCTAAATTTTCTACTACCTATCTCTTACACAACAAACTAAAAGTCTTTTTAAAATGTAAATTAAATACCTAGTCTTTCACATGTTTCTAGGAAAGGTACAAAAATGGACAGGGAAATTGAGACACTTCCCCAGGTCAATTCAAGACCTTGATAAATTAGAAAGCCAGGTCAAAAGTAGTCCAGTCTTGGTTGAATCCAGCCATTTCCTGCTCTTTTCCTGTGAGTGCATGTGTCATTGAGAAATTCATCTAGCTGTGCTGTTCCATAGGTAGCCACTAGTCACATGTAGTATTTGACTTTAAATTTTATTTAATTAAACACAATTAAAATTCAAAATTCAATTCCTCAGTCACACAAGCATACATTTCAAGTGCTCAAGAACGCATGTGGCTGACAACTGGATGGCACAGAAAGAGAAAATTCCATCATTACAGGAAGATTTATTAGCACTGACCTAGCAGCTCGGCTGATAACTGAGCACAATGTCCCCATCAGCTATGAGTGAACCTGCAGAGGGAAGGCCTTCACACATTCACAGGAAATAGGAGAACAGGACTCTAGTTATTCCTGTTTCCCCCCCACGCTGCATCTGGTTCAGAGACCGTGACTAGGAATGTCCCTAAGAGACTATGTGAATAGTACAGGGTTGGGCCAAAGACCCCAATCTGAAGAGTCTCTGGGAGTCATATACCTTGAATAGAAAATAGGAGTCATGGACGTCCCAGTGGAAGTCGAGGTCAACTGCCAATGCCAGATGGCAAATGGCCTTCTGAGCAGCTTAGACACTTATCAGAGGCACACAACAGTGAACGCCCATCTCTATCCATGTTGCCGAAAGCAAACATGTTTGCAAGCATCAGGAACAGCACACAGCACTGGCGATGTGCTTAAGCACGGGACACGTAAACATCTTCAGTGGTTGCTACGCCACAGAGATGAGAAGAGTATAACTCTCTGAGCTTAGAGGAGACCACACTTTGAATTTAGTAACTGGAGCTCAGCTTACTTTATATCATGTATCCTTGACTTGTCATTTAGATTCTTGCTTCACAAAGTGTGATCATGGGACCAGCAACATCAGCATCACCTGGAAACTTCTTAGAAATGTAGAATCTCATGCCCTACTCCAGACCTACTGAGTCAGAAACTCACTTTAATAAACTCCCCCAGGTTATTCATGTGCACATTGAAGACTGAAGGTCACTGATTCCTCTCCTCACTCTACTTTCAATTTCTAGAATGTAGAGGGGACAGATATTTCAACAAAACTTTGTGCAGTACCCAGACCTGGAAAATAGCATGGGGTTTAATAAACACTTATTGTTTAACTGAAAACCTGAGAACTGGCTTTCAAAATAGAGAAGCCAGTGTCCTTTAATGTATTGTCAAAAATACACTTAAGAAATCATGTGAGCATTTTAGTGTTTCCCTTTGGTTTAAAATACAAAAAGTAGAGATTATCATATAGTAATACTAATAAGCAAATAATAAGCCATGCAAGATTCCTTTGCTCCTTACATTGCCTTCTACGAGGGCAATCATTTTTAAAAGCTTTTATTGGATAGCTTGAACAGAATCATGCCCTAATTATCGTCTTCCTTTTATTTGCCACTGAGAGGAAATGCACTAGATGAAGCTGTTTGAGACTCTATGGTTTGCTCGGCTGTATTAAATGCTTCTAACTGCTGACTTTTATCGTTCTTAACAAGTCAAGACCAGACTGAATGTCTTTGAGGATAATTGTTTTTATTCATTTCCCTTCTGTATTGCTCAAATGGAGGTAGTATGTAAATTAAGGAAAGAGATGTGGATTCAGATTTGCCCTAGATCTCTGCTAGTTCTCAGAAAGAGGCAAAGCCAAATCTCCTCTGTTTAGATTACTGCATGGCTCTGTGATCAGGGGTCTCTCCTGCAAAATGGACGGTTTCTTGATTTTTCAAGGTGGTCTCTATGCCACCATGAACCTGACCTGTGCACAAAATCCATTTATTCAAAACTCCGCGCTGATCGTATCAATGCTCCCAACATTATGTTCTTATCACTGTACTTGGCAATGCAACAAGTAGGCTTATATCATGGAAATTACTGAAGGCCAGGGCTCAGACTTTCTGGATCTTGGTCTCAATTCTACCATTTATTTGCCGTGTGACCTTGGGATAAAGAAATAAAGCCACGGATCTCAAATGGAGGTGATTCCCACCCAGGATCATCTGGCAATGTCTGGAGACATTTTTGATTGTCACAGCTTGGAGGCGCTACTGGTATCTAGTGCATAAAGGCCAGGAATGGCGCTAAGCATCTATAATGCGCAGGGTAGTCCCCACAACAAAGAATTATCTGGCTTAAAATGCCAATAGTACAAGGTAGAGAAACACGGGATGTAAAGAACATATTACTGTTGTCATCATTCAGTACTGGTGAGGTCAAACAAAAACCACAGCCTACAAAAGCACCAAAGACTTTGAACTACAGAATCCCCAGAACGATAAACATGGATCCCCTGGTTCTTACTTCACGCTTAGCACTGTTTTAGGTTCTGTGGAAACACACAGAAGTGTATGGCATGGCCTTTTACTTATTCCTTCAGAAACTAGAAGCTAGAATAAACCCTCAAGGTCTAATAGGATAAGTCCTCATTGATCCAGTAATTTTTTGCTGCCTCTCTACATGATGCCCAGTCTAATTACAGGATGACTCCCCATTCCCCTGGGATGCCACTTTTCATTCTCATTCACTTCCTTGTTCTGAAGTAACAGCAATTTCCCACTGAATGGTTATTAGCCTTTTTCCCTTTAAGAGACTAAGAAGGAAGAAAAGCCCACAGGATAATTTTAAAAGTTGTTGCTCCAGTTTTTCTCCAACTTTAGAAATCTCTGTTGGCTTTTAATTAAGAACTTGCATTTAGACTGTGAGATGAACCAGATTTGAAGGATTGTTTTTTTCTCTTATAATGAAATGGCACTCGTTTCCCTAGGAGGGGTTTTCCCTAGATTCTCACTGTTCTACTAAAGATGATTTACACGGGCATCTGTGGAGGTAGCTGACTCTTTGATTGGAGAGGGAGGCCGGGCTAGACACACTGTGCCTTCCCTCTGAGAAACTAGGAAATAAACACTCTCAGGACACTGAGCTGAAATCCTCACAAATTCCAGTGTGGAATGGCTTGGAGATGGGGGCCAGTTAGAGTCCCAAAGAGTGGCAGTAGGGGCTCTATGACATAAGTTCCAGAAATCTGCCGTGAATGTGACTGAATCCGGCAGCTGTCTCAGACACCTGCAATGCACATGTCAACCTGCAATACACATGCCAGCCTACTTCCTCTCCTCATTCAGCCTTGAGGATCAGGCATATTCAGAAGGACTCAGTGCTATACCCAATTCTTGGGCACCCATATGTTGAGGCTCCTAAATCCTAATTCTTTTTTCTGAGCCATTTGGCTAAGGATCAAGGTAAAAATGATGATTTTCTTTATAGAATTTAATAGAAGGAAGTAATGTATAAGGAGGACAAGATATTTGCCTATTCCCAAAATATCTCCCCCCCAAATATTTATTAATTACAAAAAGGAAAAGAATGGATAAACCTGGCAGACATTACTTGAACCAAGTGATCAAGGTCAACATCACCAGTAATAAAACACATCAATATCTTGTGCCTTCCCTACGATGAACAGGAAAGGGCACTGCTTCCTTTCAGTGGTGCTCTTGACCACAAATATTTAACCTCAGTCTACGCATGAGTAAGTCATCAGACAAACTCAAACTGAGGGACCTTCTACAAAATAATCAATACTCTCCAAAAGTGTCAAAGTCATAAAATACAAGGAAAGACTGAGGAACTGTCACAAATCAGAGGAGACACAGATATGACTACTAAACGCAGGAATCCTGGACAGGATCCCGGACCGGAAAAGAGGACATTGTGGGAGAGCAGCGAAATAAGGTCTGTAGATAAGCCAAGATAAGCCAAGAGTCTTGTATCGTACCACTGTTATTCTCCTAGTTTTCTTACCTGTCCTATGGCTATAGGATTATAACATTAATGTTAGGAGAGGCGGCATGAAGGGTGCTCAAGAACTCTCTGTACTATTTCTGCAGCTTCAACTGTAAAATTATTTCAAAATAAAAAATTTAAAATAATAGACAGAAAACTGCTTACAAATAATCTTGGGACAACATAGGCAATGGAAAGGCATACGTTGATGATTTGCTTTATTAATGCTGAGATACAAATGAATCAGCCTTTCTAGAAAGGTAGAAAGTGGAAGTAATGTAAAAAAGAAAGATATTGTGTAGAACAAGACTTATCCATGCTGGAGTAACCAAAATTGATGCAGAAATTTACTTCTGAACCAGAAGAACACAGAGATTTAAAAATTTTTATCTCAGAATGAAACAGCCCACTGAGAAACTCTCCTTCTAAATCTAAGCCGATTTTTTTGCCCAAACAAGCCCTATGCCTCTATGATCACCAGATAATGCAGAATCTTAGACACACTCAATTATTTATCAACTAGTTTATCATCTTATGATTGAGTTGTAGGAGTTCTTTATATATTCTGGATACAAGCTCTTTATCAGATGTGTTTTGGAAATATCTTCTTCCATTCTATGGCTTATTTCTTAATTTTATTAACAGTGTCTTTTTTTTTTTTAATTTTTGGCTGCGTTGGGTCTTGCTGCACGTGGGCTTTCCCTAGTTGCGAGTGGGGGCTACTCTTCATCTTCGTTGCAGTGCACGGGCTTCCCATTGCAGTGGCTTCTCTTGTTGCGGAGCACAGGCTCTAGGTGCACAGACTTCAGTAGTTGTGGCAGGAGGGCTCAGTAGTTGTGGCTTGCGGGCTCTAGAGTGCAGGTTCGGTAGTTGTGGCACACAGGCTTTGTTGTTCTGCGCGATGTGGGATCTTCCCAGACCAGGGATCAAACCTGTGTCCCCTGCATTGGCAGACGTATTCTTAACCACTGCGCCACCAGGAAAGTCCCAACAGTGTCTTTTAAAGAGTAAAATTTTAAAATTTTAACACAGTCTGCTTATCAATTTTCTTTTATGTTTCATGTTTTTTGTTTGCTACCTAAGAAATCTTTATCTGACCCAAGGTCACAAAAATTTTCCCTTACATTTTCTTCTAGGTATTTTAAAGTTTTAACTCTTACTTTTAACTCTATGTCTCATTTCCAGTTAATTTTTATGTCTGGTATGAGGTAATGGTTGAGGTTTTTTTGTTTTTGTTTCTGTTTTTGTATATGGATATCCAGTTGTTCCAGAGCCACTTGTTGAAAAGACTGTCCTTTCCCCATTTTATTATCCCTAAGTATTTTATTTTTATGCTATTGTAAGAGAATTTCAGTTTCCAACTGTTTGTAGCTCATGTAGATAAAACTTCAGTTTGGAAAATAGACAGAAACCTACAAAAAAAGCACTAGCTTTTTTTAAAAGTGATTTTAGCAAAGCTCTAATCTATTTTCCAGACTTCAACTAATACTTTTTAAACGTCATTAGAATTTTTAATTATAAAAGTAATACATGTTAATTATGACAGATCAAAAATAGCAAAAGTGAATAAAGGAAATATTCATAATCTTTCTCCATCTCAGCCTTACTCCTTCCTGCCCAAAGTAACCAGTGTTAACACACATTTCTTATGCTTCCACTTTCAAACAAATAGTTATATTTTCAATACCTGAGGGTGGGAGGGTCAGATGTAGTCAATGACAGGAGAAAATGCAGAATTAGCCTGGCAGACTTCCTGACTTTTTTCCTAAAAAATCTAGGCCTTGGGAGAAAATAGAGAGTTGGCAAAGAAAGCACATATGCAAAGAGAGTTTGCAGGAAGAAACAGAGTGTCTGAAAGAAGCAAAGGGAAAGCTTGGTCTTCAAAAAAGAGAAAAAAAAAAATGTCTTACTGACCTGCGGAAAGGAGACAGATCTATCGTCCCAGAGGAGTGAACAACAAGGGATGTAAGACCTTCAAGAAAAATAGCATCTTTAAAAATGTAGAGATGGCAATACTGGAGGCCCTGAAAACTTCCCGTGTCCCAACTCTAGCATGAAAACAACAACCCTCAAACCTAAAGTCACTGTGCAGAAAAAGCAAATGCACAACTGAGATGGAACCTGTTTGGAAAGAGGGTCAATGGCCAGAGGTGGCCACCAGCCAAGGCCTGTAATCACCTTTGGTTCTGCTCAAGACCTATTAACCTTGACATAGGGAACCCATAAGAATGACCAAGTTGGAATTTCCCACCAGAGAAGATGAATCAAAACCAAACTGCTTTTAAAGTATAGAATGTGACATTTCATATTTTATGCATCTATTTTGAAGGCCCTGGAAATAAAATTTTCTCCAGAATAGGGACCATGACCCATTTACTGAAACTCTTAGATGGATGATGAATTAGGAATCTGTGAATGGTCCTAAAATAAGGAAATCTGAATTCTAATCTCACTTCTGCTTTAAATATACCACGTAGCTTTGAGATAATCTCCCTCAACTTTTCCACATGTAAAAAACTAATTTCTTTAAATTTGCCCTCTAAATAAACCTGAGTTACTTGAAATTTCCTCTATTAAAAACTACCAACATATTGCAATATAACAAAAATATAGAATAACCACTAGCTAATGAAATGCACAGTAAAAATGTAATGAAATCATTCAGATACCATTTATATGGCAACTTTGGCTCTCCAATCACTGTAAAGACTTGGAACAAGAAACACTTCCTGACCTGCTCTAGCGCATGGCACTCCATTCTTTGGACAGCCAGCCCCTCAAACACCAGCTCATGGCTTACAAACCATTCTTATAAACTTGCTTCTCTCAAACCCATAGGAGATTAGAAGCAGCAAACTAAAGGCTGGGAAAGGAAATCTAGAGATTAAGAGCAAAAATAAGGGTAATATCAAAAACAGCTAAAGAGAATAATCCTAAGGAACAGGTATAATCACTCTAAATCATGTTGCCCTGAGACCAGTAGTTTGACGTGTATCAATTCATAATGACTACATTCACCAGTTTGGAAATGAAAGAGACCTTGAAACTTATCTAATTCAATGTGCTCACTGTTGCTCAATTAAGGTGGTCTATCTCTGTCTCTCTCTCCCTCTCTCTTTTACACCCTCCCTCACACACACACCTACTTCGTGCTTGAGGTGGAATGAGAACCTCAGTCCTACTTCACTACTCTGGTGATGAATTTTGAATAATTCATAAAAGATTACATTTCTTGAAGTATATTCTATATCACAAGCAAGATAAGTGATCATCTGATCATTTATTTTTGAAAAAGAAGCCTCCAATTTGGTTAAAATTTTAAATAGCCTTGTGTTTATCAAGAAAAACATGTTGTTGAACATCTCATTTCCCAACAGAATTATATAAATTACAAATAATGGTGCACTTATGCCTATGCACAACTACATGTGTCTGTGTATTTGTTTATGTGTCTTAGGAAGCACCCAGCTTATTCCAGCTCTCTAGAGTCATTCTGTGAGTCTTCACCCAACTCCACATTAGAGACATCTCACAGGTAGCTTGAAATCAGCCATGGTGGAAATATTTACACCACAGAAATCAGCCACCGCTACAGATTAGAACTTTATTTCCCCCAGAAAGCTGGATGTGAGCCATTTACCAACATACTACTTGATAAACCTATATACATCTACTCCTTGAAAGAAAACGTAGCCCTAACGATTACATGTCAAGTTACTGAAAGCATGCAGGGTAAAATCGTATCATCAATTTTTTACTGTTGATACTTTAAGAATTTTATTTGTTTTCATAGACATTTAAATTGGTTGGGTTTTTTTTTAACTTTGAGAAGAATCAAGGCCTTTTTCTATTACCAACATCTTACTATATAGTTAATAAGATGAGTAGGAAGGGGGAAAATATATATTAGTCTGTTCAGATTTGCCAAGCAGTAGTTTCATATGAGGTGAGCAGAAGACCAAGGTCCCAGTTCTATGGTTTGCTGTGTGATGAGACACAGAGCATATGACAACCACATCTCATATTCTATGTGCAGTCCTAAAGAGCTAAAAACAATTTTTAATGTTTCTTTATGAATTTGAGAGGTCTCATACTATAGGAACAGAGTGCAAATACAGTACCACATGACAAGAGCCCAGAAGTTTCAGACCTAACTTCATGAAGTATATATAATATTTACAAGTCCTAAATATATTATTGCCAATGACTTTTGCTTTTACAAAATCCTTCTGAAATAAATGTGTTTCTCTTGTGAGTGACTTCAGTCAGCTTTTTCATGGTTAAAAGGGGGTTCTCTGACATAGTGACCAAAAGCATTGCTGGTGTATTATATGTGATAATCAGATAGCTCCCCCAGCTCTCATATACCCACCTTATAAAATGGAATACAAGTCTTACTATATCTTTATTAAAACAGACCAAAAGTCAGTTGGCACAATACCAGTGAGCATTTTAAAACTGATAATATAAAGTGGTCTGGTTTTATACACCCGGACTACTCTTCCCTTTTCAACAGCTTTATCAAGATATAGCTCACATACCATACATTTCATTCATTTAAAGTGTACAATTCAGTAGCTTTTAGTTATTCACAGAGTTGTGTACTCATCACCACAATTGATCGTAGAACATTTTCACCATCCCCCCCAAAACCCTGCACCCCTTAGCCATCACCTCCTGGTCCCCTAGTCCCACTCCCAGATCTAGGCAACCACTAATTTACTTTCTTCAGTTTGCCTATTCTGGACATTTCATATAAATGGAATCATACAATATGTGGTGCATTGTGACTGGCTTCTTTCACTTAGCATAAGATTTTCAAGGTTCACCCATGGTGTAGCACGTATCAGTGCTACATTTCTTTACATTGCCAAGTAGTATTCCATTATATAAATATACCACATTTTGTTTATATGCTCATCAGTCAGTGGACATTGTGTTGTTTCTACTTTGGGGCTCTTATGCATAAAACCGCTCTCAATATTCTGTAGAAGTTTTTGTGTGGACATATGTTTTCACGTTTCTTTGGGCCTATACTTGGGAGTAGAATTACTGGGTCATATGGTAACTATGTTTAACCATTTGCGGAACTGCCAGATTGTTTTCTAAAGCAGCTGCACCGCTGTATACTCCCACTTCAGGCAACATTCTTTCCTCAGACTTAATACCTAGGAAAATGTATACTATAGAATCCCACTTAAACCCAAACAATCCAGTCAATTAATATTTTCTTTCCTTTATTCTGCCCATTCACATGTAAGTTTCTCATGCGTAAAGACAGAATATAGGCAAGTAAGCTACCATGCCACTAGCAAGACTATTCAATTCTAGTGCTTTTGGCTTGCTGGTCTTTGAAATACTCAAACATTTTAAAAGCAGTTCTTAAGTTTCAATTAAGGAGAATGTTTGTGGTGGTAATTACCACAAAGCTAGATGTTACCAAGACAAACTCATACAGAATGGCTATAGCTAGGTCAAGGGACCTCATTTTAGTGGGTTCCTTCCTCAATGTATGTATTTAGAGGACACAAAAGCTAGTCCCAACTGTTTATATGACCACAGCCAATTAAACCTTCATAACGTTAGGCTCTCTTGATCTATTTTCAGTGAATGAATTTGAGAAGGTCATACTTTAAGAGATAGGCCAACAAACCAAAACTCACATTAAACAGAAGAATTCCTTTGATCTACCAAAGTTATCTACTTCTGTTTTAGAAGAAGTCAGAGCTGTAGTAATGACTATGTGTTTCCGAGAAGTGGCAGCATCTCACATCATCTTGCTAATCTGTTCAGTTATTTATTTTCCCCACATACATGTACCATGAACAGTAATTATTCAGGGGCAAATTACATGAACAAGTTACCGAAAAAAATTCCAAAAGAGTTTATCAAAAAAGAGAACTGGGGCTTCCCTGGCGGCGCAGTGGTTGAGAGTCCGCCTACCGATGCAGGGGACACGCGTTCGTGCCCTGGTCTGGGAAGATCCCACATGTTGCGGAGCGGCTGGGCCCGTGAACCATGGCCGCTGAGCCTGTGCGTCCAGAGCCTGTGCTCCGCAACGGGAGAGGCCACAACAGTGAGAGGCCTGCGTACCGCAAAAAAAAAAAAAAAAAGAACTGGCTTTTATTTTCTTTTGGAAAAGCCAAGTTTGTCTACTAATATTTACTTTCTTCGACTATCTCAGGGCCAGAAGGAATGACTGGTTTAGACAACGGTAAAGTTGGACTCCCAAGAACTTTGTTGAGGCCACTTTATAACTGTTCTTGTCTCCATCTGCTTTAACCTCCCTAGTACACTGAAGGTCTGTGAGTACAGCACTTGGTTTTCTCTTCTTGTAACCTTCCCAAAATGACTTGCATCCAATGAGAGCTTCATAAATTATTTGTAAATGAAAGAACTGATATGGTCAAGAGGAATATGACAATATTAAAAATACAAGTCCTTTTTAATTTGCACCAGGGCAACATTGCTGCCCAACTGAAAGGCATTCTTAGTAAAGTACACCAATCCTGTTTTTGTCAGAAACTCACCTCACATCTCTGAAATTATGCCCCATTCAGAGAGTAACACACCAGCCCCACAAACCACTGCCACATTATGGTACCTAAACAGGAAATGAGGAACATAGGTACCACTGAATTTATAGGAGACAAATTTGGGTGGCATCAAAGCAAAAATCTTCATTTATCATTTATTCAACTTCTTGACACCAACATCATTACATGTCAAAATTTCTGGCAATGTTTCAGTGGCCAGGAATGTTTTTTTAAAAAAGTTTTTCCTGTTTGGAAACCTACCTCTTACAAGAGTTGGATGAAAACTGTCCACAGAAGTAGTTTTTCTAAAGCTTTAGCTTGCCATGAAGTGCCACTTTAAGTAGATTCTCTCTAGTCCAGCAGAATCTTTGAACAATGCAGAGGGATAAGGAATCAAACCCAATACTGATCTTCCTAATTAATTTCAAAAGTATTCTTTGTAGTTGCCTTCAGTATTTTTTAAACGTGAATCTCCTATGCGATGATTCCTACACTGTTTGGAAATCTGCTACATATATGGGAAATCACCTCACGAATACACACTAAGTGTAATCACCATCATATGGACCCTAGCCAAGGATGCTATCTTTATCTTTATTAGGGAGATAAATTTCCTGTTTAAGTAGGGGGTACCTAAGGTACTACCTTAGGTACTACCTTCTGAACTGTCATTGGATTATAAGGACTTTCAAATTCCCTAAGAAATACAATAGAAACATAAATGATAGGTAGTGAAACAGAGAGAACATTGGAAGACTGCATTCAAATCTCAGTTCTGTCTTTTACAAACTATTATATGGCCTTAATTTTAATTCCATCTGAGCCTCAGTTTCCTTACTTGTGAAATATAATTACCACCCTCTGTTTCGGGAGTAGTATTAAGAAATAAATGAGACTACATACCTGGCACATAACATATATCAGATTAAATGTCCATTCTTTTCCCTTCCCCTTCCCTGGTTATAACACTAAGGGCCATAGTTCATAAAATCAGTGTGTGCATTAAGAGGATTATACAAGGGACTGTGGCTGCTCTACAGAATCACTGACATAAGTAGGTTCCGTTGAGTGTAAAGAGAACTAAAGTAAAAACTGTAAAATCACCCAAACCTCCCACACATTCCCCAAGCACATTCATGTTTTCTAATCTCTTTTTGTAGTAGAAGAAGAAAAAAGTCAAATGCCTTTCATTTATACTACTGATGTCCTAACTTCTCTTCACCACCAGCGACTTTCAGGCAAGTTTCCACATCTGCAGGATTTGTAGTGCAAGCACTACTCCCCTGTAAATGTTGCACTGAAGATGGATTCCGTGGAGTACTTTTCTATCTGGAAAGAGGAGACTCTGGGAGGAGCCTGGCTCATCTTCCTCAGATACAGCCCCAGGACTTGAGTTTAATGTGAAGAAGTCTCTGCTCGCTGAAACTTCCTTCAGTCTCCATCTTCTTCCCTCCTCTCCTCCCGCCCTTCCTGTCCCTTTCTCTGGTCCAAGATTAACACGCACCAGGGTCTCAAGGCGCATTTTTAATATGCATCACTCTCCTCTTGGCCATAGCATCACCGAGTGGTCTAGCATGACAATCCCAGGGTCCTCATGCTATCATCATTCTCCAAACAGACTGCTGATAGTCTTCTGTCCAGAGTTTTGCTCTTTGAACCCTCTAAAACGCAGGATACTTGAAAGCATAGGTAGAGAATAGCGAGCTCAAAATGTTATTCAAAGTTGTTATGTGGTGTTGAATGAAGCATTCTTTGAGGGGTGGGAGAAGGTGCTTGAAAGAGAGGCATTAGGAAATCCCAGCCTGTTAGGTTTTAGCATGTATAGCTCTCAAAACAGATACATGTTTCTATAATGAAGAGTACACCCTACATGTTATCAGGAGAATTACTGATACTGACACTGATTAAAGAGCTCAGAGAGCGATCAAAGTGAGAAAACAAAAAGTGTAAAGTTATGCTCTATTTTGCCAAGTATTATTAATTGCATGTATTTTAAAAAATACCTCACTCTTTATGCCTAATCACCATTGAGATGAATATGTAAATCACTAAATGCTTCAGATTAATTTCTATAAATTTTGCTGGACTAGAATATGTCTGTCAACCCTCTTAGAATCTTGTTCCCATGACACGTTAATCTGTGGTATACTTGTCTCCTCACAACTTCAAAAGCATAAAGGAAGATTGTATATAACTAGGTGTATATTTCATGAGCCATTAATAATTGAGATGACTAATGGCTTGATTACATAAGTTAACTAATAAATTTCCATATTTATTTGAATTCATCTACTAGAATTATATATTTATTTATTTCCTCTGCATATATTCTTAGCATATGAAATAGGAATATAATGAAACAATACAAATAAACGCAACTATCTTTAAATGCACTAAGTCACAAAAAAGAATGAATCCAAAGTTCGTCAAGCTTTTAGTGCAGTTCTATTTTAATATATTCAATGGTACTTATAGCCGACGCTGGCATGTTCCTCCACCATGTTTTGCATAAAGGAAAAGAAAAATCACCTTGAACGCAAGATTAAATTGTAAGCTTGAAGAGGCTATGCACACAGTTGCAAGTACCCTACTGATGATTTCTCATCTAAAACTACCAGCTTTTTCCACCATGTACCTCCTTCTTGTCATCAATGTCTTAAATGACCAGAAAAGCATGCATCGTGATCACCACACACACACACGCACACACACACACAGAAAATAAAGGTGTTTTTTTTCCCCCCGAAGGGCATGGGGGAGAGTGAGTTTTTTATTCTTTAACCAAAGTGGGGGAAAAATAGGAAAAAAGAAACAAAAATATCTTGGTTTTATTACTATTACACATAACATAAAGCAAGGGAGATACTTTAGCCCTGAATTATCTAGAAATCGGCCATACTGCTTTGTTCTTCTCTCGTTACCTTGGTATGTATGTCTTTCTCTGCCCATTCCACATTAATTCTCCAGCAGCTCATTACATATGGCTGTGTAAGTCACAGCCTTCATCTCCAATAATTTCCCAACCAGAAGACATGCTTCATGTTTTAACTGGAGCATAGCTAATGATGCAGATGAAATCCAGGCCTGGTAACATTTGATCTGGCCTCAGACAAGAGGAGCAAGGTGGCATTAGCCTCCTCTGATATAGTCTGCAGCCAAGGAGCGGCACCAGTATACAAGTGACATGCATATCACATGTATCAAAGTGGAAGCTCAATCTGTAAGGCAATAAGACTCTCTCACATCCCAGCATGGGTGCTGGCCCTGAGCTGCAGTTCCAGTAATTGACATAGTTGCCCAATGCTACAAAACAAACTCAGAAACTATTCTCATTAGACATCCCCCTGCTTTGCGACTCTGTTATTGTAAAACCCAAACACTGAGCCCCATACCAGCGTGGCTCTGTTTTTAATTAGTTCTGATGGCATTGGGCTGTAAGCCAAAGAAAAAATGAACTTCCTGTGACTGAGGCTTGCTGCTCAGTATGTTGCTTCCTTCTTAAAGAGGCTGTTTTCACAATATTTTATGAAAAGGACTACTGACAGAAATAATATGTCTTTACTGCTTTTGATATTTTTTTCAGGCTTATAAAAAGCAACCAAAAGTCAGAGAATTTGTAAAGTTACAATGGCATTGTACAATGCCATTGGTCTTTTGTGTGACCCAGTTGACTTGTCTTTTGATTAAAGACATCCTACCCGATTAATTTTTTTTAATGGAGAAAACACAGGCTTCTGTTAAAATTTTAAGACCACGAATGTTTTAGTGTTTCTACTAAATTAATTCAGTGATATATTTTTTACTGCCTGGGTCACTGCTGGCATGGTGTTTGAACTGAGATGCTGGGAAGGTCACCTTCTGAATACAAGGAAGTAAAGGGCTGATGGGAACTCCAGACAGATAAAGAACAATTTACATAAACGCTAGAATCTTACACAAAATGAATCTCTACTGGCCACTGATTTTTAGTTCTCCAGAACGCTTTGAAAATTCTTCCTATATGGGGAATTTCTTAATTTATGACTCTCCTCCCCAAGTTACAAGCTAGACACTTGTTTTCCAGATTCCTTTGTCATTTGTCACGACACATGACTTAGGGTCTGCCAATTAGACATACCCATACACAACTTCAAGACAGTGAAATGAGGAAGGAGATAGCACGTGGAACTTATTCTGCCACGAGAAGCAGTGCAATATCCAGCATTCAGGAGCAGCGGTGGCCCAGGTCCCAGCTGTGGCACCCTCCCCCACAACACTGCTAGCTGCACCCTGTGCAAAGCTGTGTGCACAGCCAGAAGTCATGGGGTCTCCACCACATCAGTGCAGCCGTGGGACCGGGCATGCGTGTTGGATGCATAGCCTTCAAACTTGACTCCCTGGCCCTCCTGGAGATTCTGTGAGCTGGCCAATTGCCTTTAATGAATTACTTTTCTACTTCCATTAGCTAGAGGGGATTTCACTGCTGACAAATAGGAACTCCTACACGATCATTCTGTATGCTATGCTTCCAGGAAAAAAGTAATCATATGGTTCTGAGTAGTGGTTAAGAAAACAGTCTTTGGAATTTGTTGGACATAGTATGGAGTCCTAGCTCTGCCACTTAAGAGCTGTGTGAACCTGAGACAAGTGCTCTGAGCATTTTTTTCATCTGAAAAGTGAGGATGATTGTTACTCATAAGGCTCTTCAGAGAATTTAGTAAAATACTAAATAGTAATACTATTATCACTAATAGAGGCTTTTATAAGACTTTTCCAAGCCTTTTTACGTATGGTTATAAATTTTATTTTAAATAAATAGGTGTTTACTTTCCTTGGGTGCAGGCTTAGAAGATCCCTGGGTTATAGAGTCAGAAGACATCGAGGATTATCTTAGTCCTCTCCGTGCCTCTAAAAGGGTAATTATCTACAGTTTTCTATAAAAGGCCAGAGAATGAGATACCACTGATTATTTTTCACTCATATCTTACTCATACATACGAGTGTTTTGTGACCAAACCAAAATCATTCCTACCACACTTCTGCATCTATTCCTTTTGAACATGTCTAGTAGCCTGACAAAGCTCTATACATCCTTCAAAGTCCACTGGAAATATCACCTCCTCTCTGAAGCCTTTTCCTATTTCCCTTAATCATACAGGAGCTCACCTTCTTTGAACACAGATACCATTGTCTCTAGTGGCAGTTAATACATTCTTGCTTATGTGAAGCTTAGTTGTATGCATGACGTAACCCCCCTCACTGGTATAAACTAAGCTCCTTAAGATGAGAACTCATCTCTGCATCCCCTATAGCCTCTAGCAAAGTGCTCTGTATATGCTATTCTTGTATATCGTACTGTAATCTACACTACTACAATGTTTGCTCTCAACTGTGTAAGTATATTGGAAGCTCCCTGAAAATACAAATATTTCTTATTCATCCTTATACCCTCCTCAGCGCATATAATGTATTTGTTGAATTGAGTTAAAAATATTAGACTAAAGTTTTCTATACATTTCCTCCTTTTATTATGGCTTCTTTTATTTTTCCTTTCAGTCAGTCTTCTTTGAAACTTTAAGAATCTACAGTCTTCAGCATTTATATCACCCCCAGCAAGACTTTAGGCAAGTAAATTCTTTGTCACCATTGCTGACCACCCTTATTATTGCTTTTACATAAACTTTGCAAACTGGTCATAAAATATTTTCATTATACCTCATGTTTTAGACCAGCTCTTACTATTTGCTCTCCCTAACACCCACATCTGGAGAGCTACTGTGTAAAATACGTTACATGCTGCTGTAATTTCTCCAACCTACCAAGAGAATTCATACTTATCTGTATTGGACACCACGTCCAGTCCAAGTCCCCGCCAAGTTTCTAAGCCTCTCAACTAGAAGGTGGCGGTGAAATATGCACTTTCTCTTGGTCTACCATCAGTGAGATTTTCTCCTCTTGCCCTGTCTTTTAATCTTCTTAGAGATCCTTGTAAGGATAGTTTAGATTTCTTAAACCTTAAAATTATCTCTTTTTGATGTCCACCAGGACCTCACCAAAATGGTATATGAATTTTTTTAAGTCTCTAATATGAAGCCTTCTCTTTCCTCTTCTACACAAGAGCTGTTCCTGTTCTACAACTCTTCACAACAGAAACCACCATGTGTCCTATGTCCTCAAATATGCTCTCTTTCTCTAATCCAATGCAGGATATGGTCCTAAAGAAGATGTCTGAACAGTTACCCCAAGACAGGACATACTTCCAAGTTGGGAGGGCAATAAATGGCAAAGAGCAGCTCAAAACTCTTCCTCCTACCATCTGTCTTTGCTCAAGAATTGGGTCCAATTCATTTGAATTCTATCAAACATTTAGAGAAGAGATAACACCTATCCTTCTCAAACTCTTCCAAAATATAGCAGAGGGAGGAATACTCCCAAACTCACTATAGGAGGCCACCATCACCCTGATACCAAAACCAGACAAAGATGTCACAAAGAAAGAAATCTACAGGGCAATATCACTGATGAACATAGATGCAAAAATTCTCAACAAAATACGAGCAAAAAGAATCCAACAGCACATCAAAAGGATCATACACCATGATCAAGTGGGGTTTATCCCAGGAGTGCAAGGATTCTTCAATATACACAAATCAATCAATGTGATACACCATATTAACAAATTGAAGGAGAAAAACTATATGATCATCTCAATAGATGCAGAGAAAGCTTTTGACAAAATTTAACACCATTTATGATTAAAACCCTCCAGAAAGTAGGCATAGAGGGAACTTTCCTCAACATAATAAAGGCCATATATGACAAACCCACAGCCAACATCGTCCTCAATGGTGAAAAACTGAACCCATTTCCACTAAGATCAGGAACAAGACAAGGTTGCCCACTCTCACCACTCTTATTCAACTTAGTTTTGGAAGTTTTAGCCAAAACAATCAGAGAAGAAAAGGAAATAAAAGGAATCCAAATCGGAAAAGAAGAAGTAAAGCTGCCACTGTTTGCAGATGACATGATACTATACATAGAGAATCCTAAAGATGCTACCAGAAAACTACTAGAGCTAATCAATGAATTTGGTAAAGTTGCAGGATACAAAATTAATGCACAGAAATCTCTGGTATTCCTATACACTAATGATGAAAAATATGAAAGTGAAATCAAGAAAACACTCCCATTTACCACTGCAACAAAAAGAATAAAATATCTAGGAATAAACCTACCAAAGGAGACAAAAGACCTGTATGCAGAAAATTATAATACACTGATGAAAGAAATTACAGCTGATACAAATAGAAGGAGAGATATACCATGTTCTTGGATTGGAAGAATCAACATTGTGAAAATGACTATACTACCCAAAGCAATCTACAGATTCAATCCCTATTCAATTCCTTATAAAACTACCAATGGCATTTCTCACAGAACTAGAACAAAAAAGTTCACAATTTGTATGGAAACACAAAAGACCCCGAATAGCCAAAGCAATCTTGAGAACGAAAAATGGAACTGGAGGAATCAGGCTCCTTGACTTCAGACTATACTACAAAGCTACAGTAATCAAGACAGTGTGGTACTGGCACAAAAACAGAAATATAGATCAATGGAACAGGATAGAAAGCCCAGAGCTAAACCCACGCACATATGGTCAACTTATCTTTGATAAAGGAGGCAAGAATATACAGTGGAGAAAAGCCAGCCTCTTCAATAAGTGTTGCTGGGAAAACTGGACAGCTACATGTAAAAGAATGAAATTGGAACACTCCCTAACACCATACACAGAAATAAACTCAAAATGGATTAAGGACCTAAATGTAAGGCCAGACACTATCAAACTCTTAGAGGAAAACATAGGCAGAAAACTCTATGACATAAATCACAGCAAGATCCTTTATGACCCACATCCTAGAGAAATGGAAATAAAAACAAAAATAAACAAATGGGACCTAATGAAGCTTAAAAGTTTTTGCACAGAAAAGGAAACCATAAACAAGACAAAAAGATAACTCTCAGCATGGGAGAAAATATTTGCAAATGAAGCAACTGACAGAGGATTAATCTCCAAAATTTACAAGCAGCTCAATATCATAAAAACAACCAACCCAATCCTAAAATGGGCAGAAGACCTAAATAGACATTTCTCCAAAGAAGATATACAGATTGCCATCAAACACATGAAAGGATGCTCAACGTCACTAATCATTAGAAAAATGCAAATCAAAACCACAATGAGGTATCACCTCACACCAGTCAGAATGGCCATCATCAAACAATGTACAAACAATAAACACTGGAGAGGGTGTGGAGAAAAGGGAACCCTCTTGCACTGTTGGTGGGAATGTAAATTGATAAAGCCACTGTGGAGAACAGTATGGAGGTTCCTTTAAAAACTAAAAATAGAACTACCATACAACCCAGCAATCCCACTTCTGGACATATACCCTGAGAAAACTATAATTCAAAAAGAGTCATGTACCACAACGTTCACTACATCTCTATTTACAATAACCAGGACATGGAAACAACCTAAGTGTCTATCGACAGATGAATGAATAAGGAAGATGTGGCACATATATACAACGGAATATTACTCAGCCATAAAAAGAAACAAAACTGAGTTATTTTTAGTGAGGTGGATGGACCTAGAGTCTGTCATACAGACTGAAGTAAACCAGAAAGAGAAAAACAAATACCGTATGCTAACACATATATATGGAATGTAAAAATAAAAATAAAAAAGGTTCTGAAGAACCTAGCGGCAGGACAGGAATAAAGATGCAGACATAGAGAATGGACTGGAGGACACAGGGAAGGGAAAGGGTAAGCTGGGACGAAGTTAGACAGTGGCATGAACTTATATATATTACCGAATGTAAAACAGCTAGTGGGAAGCAGCTGCATAGCACAGGGAGATCAGCTCAGTGCTTTGTGACCACCTAGAGGGATGGGATAGTGAGGGTGGGAGGGAGATGCAAGAGGGAGGGGATATGGGGATATATGCATATGTATAGCTGATTCACTTTTTTATAAAGCAGAAACTAACACATCATTGTAAAGCAATTTTACTCCAATAAAGATGTTTTAAAAAAAAAAACCCAGTGTTCAATGATGCAGCAGAAATGATGGGTTTTCAATAGAAACTCCACATGTGTTTTATTCACTTCACTTTGACAGAGTAAAATTTAACAATTCCCCAGAAAAGTTAGATGATCTTAGCAGTAGAACCAAATGATTCATTTGCCTCTGGACACTTAGAAGAAAAAGAAGTTTGGGCAGTTTTCAGCAATGTGGTTATCCTCCAATCTTCATATTTTGAGAAGAGAATGAATGAATTTGGAGATATAGGACTAATTTAATACAATTCAATAGATATTTTTTATACACTATCATGAGTAAAGTGGAGTAGAAAGGAGAGAAAAAAATAAACATTAAATATATACTATATACCCATCACCATGCTGGACACTACTATTATCTCATTTAATTCTATTAAGAGGACTCATATTTCTGTTAGTTGTACTTGTTTTAAAAAACAAACAAACTTACATTCAAAGAGCTAAAGAAACATATCTAAGGTCTGACAACAACTAAGTGACTAAGCCAGGATTTTGAAACATTTGGGGCTAGACTTCCATTTACAGCCTCTATGGAGTAAGGGTGAAAAAAGTTACTCTCCTGCATGAAACAAACAAACTACATAAAATAAGGTTTTCAAAATATATGAAACAAGGTTTACAAAACACTGGATATCAAGCAATGATGAACAGGGATCCCTGAGAAACAGGAAACAAACAAAGTGAGGCCTACAACATCCCCCAGCTTACTGCATGGGGAGTGTTTCCAGGTTCCAGCACAGGGAGGTGGGACACAGAGCTGAGAGACTGGGGAGACCAAGGCAGCTAGAAACTACAGGGCCAAGTCCTAAAGAGGAAAGAGCTGCACAGAGAGAGAACCTTGAAGATCGAGAAGTTATCCCCTTTAGTATTCAGCTTGCAAAGAAACTGCAGAGAAAGAACCACAAGAAACAATAAGAGGTAACAGTGCCCAAAACTCACAGAGAGGCAGGTTCTTAACTGAACTGCAGAAAAAAACTCTAGAATATTTATAGGAATATAAAAATATCCAGTAACAAATAAGATTCATTGTCTGTTATGCAACCAAAGATTATTAGGATGCAGGAAAATATAACTCATAATGACAAAAAAAAAGAAATCAGTCAATCAAAACTGATCATGAACTGAGACAGAAGTTAGAATTAGTAGAGAAGGACAGTAAAATGGTCATGATAACTACATTCCATATGTTCAAAAAAGGAAGCAGAAACATTGAAGATATTTTTCAAACGACTCAAATTGAATTTTCAGAGACACAAACTACAAAATGTGAGAAGAAAAATATACTACTTAGGATTAATGACAGATTAGACATTGGAGAAGAAAAGATTCATTAACTCAAAGACATAACCATAGAACTATCCAAAATGAATCACAGCATGAACAAAGGACAGAAGAGGAGAGGAAGGAAGGAAGGGAGGAAGAAAGGAAGGGAGGAAGGAAAGAAGGAAGGAAAGAGGAAGGACATTAGTGAAGTGGGAGGCATTAAGCAGCCTCATGTACATGTAGCTGGAGTTCCTGAATTGATGAGAGGGTAAGGCAAAAATTTTTAAAGAAACACTAACCTAAAACAATGAACCTAAAACACAGAAAACTATACCAAGGTATATATTATAATCAAACACTTTAAACCAGGGATTAGAAAAAAATTCTCAAAAACAGCAAGGAAAGAATAAAGACAGTGTATATACAGAGAAACAAAAATAGAATGACAGCAGATTTCTCATGAGAAACATTGCAATCAGAAGACCGAAAAGTAACATCTTTAAAGTACTCGGGGAAAAAATGCCAAACTAGAATTCTGTTCCCACTGAAAATATCTTTCAAAAATAAAGGCAAATCAAAACTTTTTCAGAAATACTAAAGCTGAAAGAATTTATCAGTGGCAGACCCACACTACAAGAATTGTAAAAGGAAGTCTTTCAAGCAGAAGGAAAATTATAACAGACAGAAATATAGATTTACACAAAGGAATGAAGAATATCAGAAATGGTAACTACATCAGTAAACATATTGCTTATTTTCTTGTTATTTAAATACCTTAAAAGAGAGTTCACTGTTTAAATAAAAATAACATTCTACTGTTAGCCTTATAATATACATAGAGGTAAAATATGTGACAAAAATATATTTTGTCACAAAGAGCACAAAGAAAGATGTAAGAGAGGTGTAAATATTCTATTTCAGTGTTCTTAAACTATATGTAAAGTAGTATAATATCAGTTGAAGGTAGTTTGCAAAATATTAAAGATATATATATTATAAACATTAAAGCAACCATTAAAATAACAAACTAAAAAAATATAGTTAATAGGCCAACAAGGGAAATATAACGGAATCTTAAAAAAATTCTAATAAACCAAAAAAAGACAGGAAAATGGGAAAAGGAACACATGAAACAATTATTAAAGAAATAGCAAGTTAATAGACTTAAGCCTAACCATATCAATAATCACATTAAATGTAAATGGTCCAGATACTCCATTAAAAAGCAGAGATTTTCAAACAGAAAAAGACAAAAAAATCAAGACCCAGCAACAACAAGTGCACCTGAAATACAAAGACACAAATAAGGTAAAAATAAAAGGATAGTAAATATATATATATAACTTACTAATGCTAATATAAAGTAAAACTGGCTATTTTTGACAAAGAATATTTAAGAGTAGAGAATATTAACAGCAATAAAGATGGTCATTTCATAATAATAAAGGGGTCAATTCATCAAAAAGATACACCAATCCAAAATTTAATAGCACGGTTCAAAAACTGCAAGGATAAATAGACAAATCTCCAATTGTAGTCAGAGATTTCAAACCCCTCTTAATAAATGGCAGAACAATTAGATGCAAATCAGTAAGGATAAAGAAGATTTGAACAATAATATCAATCAACTTGACCTAAACAACTCCACCCAACACCTGCTGAATACACATTCTTTTGAAATGCACACAGATTACTCACCAAGATGGACCATATTCAAGGCCATAAATAAGTTTTAATAAATTTGAAAGCACTCAGGTCATACAAAATTCATTCTCTGAATAAAAAGGATTAACTTAGAAATCAATAACAGAGAGATATCTGAAAAATTTCCCCAAATAATTAGAAACTAACACACTTCTAAATAACACGTGGAACAGAGAAAAAATCAAAAGGGAAAGCATTTTGAATTGAATGAAATTTTAAAAACATGTTAAAACTTACAAGACCACTAAGTAATAGTTATGGAGAAATGTATAGCACTAAATACTTATATTTCAAAAGGAAGAAAATTCAAATCAATGATCTCAGCTTCCAACTTAAGAAACTAAAAAAAGAAGAGAAAATTAAACCCAAATTTAGTAGAATAAAGAATATTATAGGGCTTCCCTGGTGGCGCAGTGGTGGAGAATCCGCCTGCTAATGTAGGGGACATGGGTTCAAGCCCTGGTCTGGAAGGATCCCACATGCCGCGGAGCAACCAGGCCCATGAGCCACAACTACTAAGCTTGTGCGTCTGGAGCCTGTGCTCCGCAACAAGAGAGGCCGCGATAGTGAGAGGCCCTTGCACTGCGATGAAGAGTGGCCCCCGCTTGCCACAACTAGGGAAAGCCCTCACACAGAAACGAAGACCCAACACAGCAAAAATAAATTAATTAATTAATTAACTCCTAAAAAAACAAAAAATTTCATTAAAAAAAGAATATAATAATAATAAAGAGAAGACAATGAAAATAAATTTTTTAAAAAAACAATAAAACAAAAATCTCTTTCTTTGAGAAAAAGTGAATAAAACTGAAAAACCTCTGTCCAGAATGATGAAGAAAAAATAAGAGTGAAGACACAAATTAAAAGTATGAGGAATAAGAGAGATGACACAATTACAGTTTCCACAGATACTAAAAGAATAAAAATGGAACAGTATGAACAACTTTATGCCAATAAATTTGACCCCTCAGATGAAATGGACAAATTCCTTGAAAAACACAAATTATCAAAGTTCACTGAAGAAATAAGTAATTTCAATCATCTTTTATCTATTAAATTGAATTTTTGGTTAAAAACCTTCCCAGAAAAAAAACTCTAGAACCAGAGAGATTCACTGATGAATTCTACTAAACACTTAAAAAAGAAATAGTATCAGCTCTACACAAATTCTTCCAAAAAATCAAAAAGGGAAGGGTATGTTCCAATTCATTCTTTGAAGTCATCATTATGCTAATACCAAATCCATACAAAGCTATCACAAGAAAAGGAATTACAAACCAATATACTTCATTAATGCAAATGTAAAAATTCTAAACAAAATTTTAGTAACTCTAATCCAATAATGTATAAAAAGGATAAAACATCATGATAAAGTAGTAATTCATCATAAAAAACAATCTTAAAAAGAAAAATCATATGATCACCTCAATAGACATACAAACAAAGCGTTTACAAAATCCTATATTCATTTCTGATAAGGCTCTCCACAAACTAGGAATAGAAGAGAATTCCCTCAACTTCACAAAAGACATCTACAAAAAATCTACAGCTAACATACATATTGGTGAAACGTTGAAAACTTTCCCCAAAAGATCAGAAAAAAGACATGGATAGCTGCTATTACCACTTCTATTTCTAGCCAGTGGAATCAGGCAAGAAAAAGAAATAAAAGACATGAGAAGAAGTGAAACTGTATTTGCAAAAGTCATGATTCACAAAAGTACATGAAATTTACCAAAAAAAAACCCAACAACAACAACAAAAGAAAACCTACAAAATGTATAACTGAGTTTAGGAAGGTGTCAGGATACAAGATCAAAAAATACACAAAAATCAATTAAATTTTTACATACTATGAATAAGCAATCATAAATTGAAATTTAAAAACAATATGATTTGCAATAGCATCAAAAACAATGAAATAACAAGGGACAAATCTGACAAAATATGTGAAAGTCATGTACACTGAAAACATTAAAAAACTGCTGAGAGGGAATTCCCTGGCGATCTAGTGGTTAGGACTCCACGCTTTCACTGCTGAGGGTGCAGATTCAATCCCTGGTTGGGAAACTAAAATCCCACAAGCTGTGCAGCAAGGCCAAAAAAAAGAAACTGCTGAAAGAAGGTCTAAGAAAATGGAGATATACACCATATTCATGAGTCAAATGACTCAATATTGCTAAGATATCATTTCTTCCCAAAGTGATTTACAAATATAATAAATTTGCATTCAAAATCACAGCAGGGTTTTTTTTGGTAAAAAATGACAAACTGATTCTAAATTCTTATAGAAATGAAAAGGACCTATAATAGCCAAAACATTTTTTAAAAAGAACAAATTTAGTGGACTAACACTACCTGATTTCAAGGCTCATTGTAAATCTACAGCAATCAAAATACTATGGTATTGGCATAAAGATAAACAATTTGATAAATGGAACACAACCAAGAATTCAAAAGTAGACACACACATATATGGACAACTGATTTTAACAAAAGTGCAAATGCAATTCTGTGGAAACAGGAAAGCCTTTTCAAAAAAATGAAACAATTCGACAGCCACATAAAACAATTTTTTAATCCCTACCTCTTACCATATATATAAGAATTTCCTCAAAATGGATCATAGACCTAAATGCAAAACCAAAAATTATAAATTTCTAGAAGAAAAACATAGATAAAAACACTTACAACCTTGGATTAGGCAAAAATTTCTTAGCTACAACACCAAAAGCACAATCCATGAAAGAACAAGTTGATAAATTGAACTCCATCAAAGTTAAAATCTTCAACAGTGTCTGTGAAAGACATTACAAAGGGAATGAAAAGAATGACTTTCATGACATATGACTATGAAAAGCCATGGACTGTGATAAATATCTGCAAATCACATACCGTTAAAGGACTTGTATGCAGAATATTTAAAGAGCTCTCAAAGTTCAGTAATAAAAATGTGCAATAAAAGTATGGAAATTACGGACAAAAGATATGAACAGACACTTCACCAAAGAAGCCAAGCAATGGAAAATAAGCACAGAAAAAGATATTCAATATCATTAGTCATTTGGGAGATACACCATAATGAGGCATGTTACACATCTATTAAGAGTGGCTAGGGCTTCCCTGGTGGCGCAGTGGTTGAGAGTCCGCCTGCCAATGCAGGGGACGTGGGTTCGTGCCCCGGTCCGGGAAGATCCCACATGTCGTGGAGCAGCTCGGCCCGGGAGCCATGGCCGCTGAGCCTGCGCGTCCGGAGCCTGTGCTCCGCAATGGGAGAGTCCACAACAGTGAGAGGCCCGCGTACCGCAAAAAAAAAAAAAAAAAAGAGTGGCTAAAATTTTTAAAAATTGATTGTACCAAGTTTTAGCAAAGAAATAGAGGAGCTGGAACTCTCATACATAAGATGTAAATATAAAATATCACAGCCACTTAGAAACACATAAGCAGTTTCTTAAAAAGTTAAACATACACCTACTGTATAGTCCAGCTATTTTACACTTACGAATTTATCCAAGAGAAATGAAAGTATATGTCCATAAAAACACTTGTACACAGTAGCAACTTTGTTTACAGTAGTCAAAACCTGAAATAACCAAATACCCATCAACAGGTGAATGGATAAACTGTTGCATATCCAAACAGTAGACTACTACTCAGCAATTAAAAATAATGAACAAAATTGGTACACACTGCAATATGGATGACTCTCAAAACAATTATGCTGAGTGAAAAAAAAACAGACAAAAATGAGTACATACTGTATGACCCCATTTATATAACTTTTTTTAGAAATACAAACTAACCTATAGTGAGAGAAATGTGGCTTCCTGAGTAGGAGGGAGTAGAAAGAGGGATTACAAAAGAACACAAGATAACTTTTGGAAGTGATGACTATTTTCATTATCTTGTTTTGGTTTCATAAGTATGTCTACGTGTCAAAATTTATTGAATTGTACAACAAATATGTGCAGTTTACTGTATGTCAATTATATCTCATTAATGCTGCCTTTTGAAAAGTGATCTGACTTTAAATATCATTCTTTTCTCCACTCTCCCCCCACATCTGGCATGCAGGTATTCAATTCAGTAAGTATTTATTGAGCCTCCTATATCCCTCACCCTGAACCTGGCGTTAATATTAAAAAAAAAAAAATGTGAGCTGCTAGAAAGCTTATTTCAAAGTAAATTTACATGTAAATCATATGCTAAGCATGGTTAAACACCTATTATCTGGTTCTACTTTATGTCCCTGCCCTTGTTTCTTTTTTTTATGCTCTAACTAGGTTTTCTGTATTCTTGGATACTTTTTGAATCCCCTCTAAAACAGGATGAGATAGAAATAAGTATAAATAATTATATAAATGACTAACATATTTGCCCTCAAGGAATTTGCAGCAAAGAATAGTCAGTCCTTCCCACATTACACCCTTGTGGAGAGGGGACATATGTACACTAATAATTATGCTATAAGATTTGATTTGTGAATACCATAAAGGTATTAATACATTTAAAATATACACAAGTGTTATAGGAAGGAGCACTGGAGAGGGAATGTTTAATTCTGACAAGGCCAATAGAAGTTCACAGAGAAGAGAAAGCTTTCAAATGGGCTTTGAAGGCTGTGTTGGTTTTTAATGGGCAGAAGTGGAGGAAGAACACTCTAGGCAGTGAAACATCATAAACAAAGGAGAGAGTGTGAGAAAGGTCAGCATATATTCTTCAGCTAAAGAGTAGTCTACGGCTTCCCTGGTGGTGCAGTGGTTAAGAATCCACCTGCCAATGCAGGGGATATGGGTTCGAGCCCTGGTCCGGGAAGATCCCACATGCTGTGGAGCAACTAAGCCTGTGCACCACAACTACTGAGCCTACGCTCTAGAGCCCGTAAGCCACAACTACTGAAGCCCATGCACCTAGAGCCCGTGCTCCACAACAAGAGAAGCCACCACAATGAGAAGCCCACACACTGCAACGAAGAGTAGCCCCCGCTCGGCACTAGAGAAAGCCCCCATGCATCCACAAACACCCAATGCAGCCAAAAATAAATAAATAAAAATAAGAAAGTTCCCTTTAAAAAAGTTAAAAAAGAGTAGTCTAATGACATAAGACACACACCCAAAACTGACCCCAACTGCTTGGTATTTCGCAAGTTATTTAACCTCTCCAAGTTCCAGTGCCCTCAACTATGAAGTGGGAATAATTACAGTATTATATCCACCTAAAGAGGTTCTTAAAAGGACTAAAAGAGAAATAATGAACATAAAACACTTGGCACTGTGCTTGGCATATGTCAAATGCTTACAAAACCAGCAGCATTTATCATTAGTGTGAGGCTGGAGTCCAGAGGAGCAGAGGGAAAGAGAAAATTTTATCTCATTCATATTTTTACAGTGACAAGTTGTTGCCCCAAGTAGCTTCATGAAGGCATACATTCAGCTGTACAATGACATCATTCTTTCTAAAATAAATTTCTGAGTTCACCTGATCTGCTAAAAAATTATTTAAAATGTGGGGGGCAGGGAAGGGGAGCACAGATGGCAATTTCATGCTTGATACTTCAGTCCTTCTCATTTGAGTTGAAAAAATAACAGACTTTATGGATTCTTCCTCCAGCCATGTGTCTTTGGCTACTAAAAAAAAAAATAGATAATAGTCTTATCAGGATTTAAAGTTTTACAATTTTAAAGAATTCTTTTTTTAAGTTACTTAGAAATCATGTTCCTGGAAAGGATCATCTGGTTGAAACCTCACATTTTCAGGCCAATAATACAACAATCAAAAATGCCTTGAACAAACAAACCATTTGCAACTTGCTGCAATAAAACTTTGTGATTTTACAGGAGTCTCAGGGAAGATCACCATACCTCCCCAAACTATTGTGTGGTTGAAAATTAAACATACATCGAGAACGGCCACAACAAAAACTTAAGGACATTCATCAGTATGATGAGTTACAATCCAGCCTGAAGGCAAGGAGATTGAGTAGATAGAAAAAGTAATGGATTTATTTGCTCAGGGAAGGCTAACTATATGCCTAGTAAGGCACTGGTATGCTGTTAAACATTTACATGTTTGCAGAACTAGAAGTTACCATAACCATATTAATATATGTTTTCCTCTATTTTTCTCTCCCAGTTCTATCCTTACTTTTCTATTCCTTGTCCATATGATCTATGGAAGCCCTGCTGATTAAATATTTTAGGAGTGTCCATTCAGAGACCAGCCAGTTCTAGCAGAAGCAAGTTTTTCTTAAGAGAACAATGATAGAAATCCTTTTAATACATGAAAAGAGGCACTTGACTTGACATTTGAAACATTTTATAGATGGACCTGAAAATGTAGAGTTATCAAGAAGGAAACAAACATGTAAGAAGGTGTGTTAATAATCTAGGAAACTGATTGTCATGATCAGCTTTAAAATATCCAGAATAGTCCATGGGAAAATAAGGAAATCATTCTAAACATAAGTAAAAACTTTGTTTTCAATGGCATTTGTTTTCCAAAATGGAACACTGATAGAGACAGACACAGACACAGATAAAGATTTTTTTTTTCTCTCCAGGAAGTTTAAGGAATCTCTCTTGGACTTCCCATATTGGCAGACAAGCTGACAGCTTGAGAAACTTAGTGAGGTGAAGAAAATTCATATATCCCCTTTAATATGGGATCTTTATTTCACTAAAGACGGGAAAGGTTGGTGAGATGTTGGTTCCACTCAAAATAAAAATAAAAAAATAAAACCACAAGCAAACATATATTTCCCCTAGAAGAGGTGGGATAAGCAGAAGGATCAAAAAATTTCATTTTATTAAACAATACTTAGCAACTGATATGTACAGGCATAGTTACAAGCATTTTACAAACACTATCACTTAAATTAATCTTTAAGACAATGCCAAGATGAAGATTCTGCTATTGCCTTCAATTAGCAGATGAGAAAACTGAGACACAGAAGCATTACAAGACTTAGCTAGGCTTACATGGCTACTAAGTGGCAGACCTGAGCTTTGAATCCAGACTGCTTGACTCCAAAATCCACTCTTGTAATCAATATGTTGCTTTTTTTTTCTTCAAGGAGCTTCTCTTTAGAGATGAGTTTAATCTGTGAACATTTCTGGTTTTCCCACAGAGCCTGGAGAGAAATTTTACTCAAGTGGCAGGGACCATTCCACAGACAAGATGGGTATTTTATTGGAGAATTTCCCTAGAAACCAGTTTAACATACCTTTTTAACTGCTAATCCCTTTAGAGTGACTGAGGAGTTAAAATCCCACACTTCTCTTTAGGAAAGATAGGTGATGAGCTTTAAACATATGACCTCATCAATTTTATAGGGACTTCCTAGAAGTACAGTGGTTAGGACTCTCGGCGATTTCACTGCAGAGGGCCCGGGTCCGATCCCTGGTTGGGGAACTAAGATCCCACAAGCCTCCTGGCCAAAAAAAAAAAAAAAAAAATTATAAACATTTCTGGGAGCCAAGAGACAGGTGGAAGCAGAGACATGGGGCTGTTCAGGGACTTCTCTGTGGCACACAGATCACTTTACAGACAGATCCTGGAAAGGGCAACATGACCTCAGAGTAACTGAATGTGGCAGCCGGTGAGTTTTCTTTTCTTCATCCATCCTATTCCCGAGAAAGGAAGCCTAGTACAGTTTATGATTCTTTGCACACAAGACGTCCTGCAGTAGCAAAATCATCTGTGACAAGGCCATGAGCAGCAAGAAAGAAAAAAAAGCAGCTTTCTCAAGTAAAGCAGGCCCTGACAGCACAATGACTGAATGTGGACCAGTGCTGAATGTAATTGGCTCCTTCTTCTTCCTAAGGATCAAAAGCCATCCTCAAAATGATTGCCCTATTCAGGTTTTTCATAATAGACTGGAAAATATGACTCAAACACCCAGAAAGACTTGGTCCTTAATTTCTCAGGTTTCCTCCTGGATAGTCTTTAAGCTTCCTGGAAGGTAGTACTCTAGACTTTCCCAAAGTGGTTTCTTTCTTTCCTATCTTTTAACCCAAAAGAACAATATAAGCTTGCGAAACTGTGTGTTTGTGTGCATGTCTGTAGATTTATAGTGTCATCCTCATTTTTCAGACATCAAAAATAAATCGACCACTAAAAACAAAAGCCAAGCAAAATCGGGCACAAGGTTCCATCAAGTACCATCACACTTTGGGGTGAAGGTGAAGGTTAGCAGTCCCTCCTGATTGCTTGTCTTTGCACAAGTACCCCTAACTGAACCAACACCCAGAGGATGGTGATTACTCGGGCTTCCACTTCAGATGCTAGCATCGAGGTATCTATATAAAACTTGAGTTGCAGTTGTTGCCCTAGGCTTACTATTCCTAATCGTATTGTTTTGTTGCTCTGCTTGGTTCAGTAAGCCAATGCATTAACTGTGTAGCAGCATAGAAAAGGAAATATAAAAACATGTTCGCTTAAGCAGTGGCTTCTTAGATACCTTCTCTGAGCATCTCCAGGGCTAGCAGTCAGCTGAAATGAGTGGTAAATGTAACCAGATATCCAGTGAGTGAGGGAGGCCTTCTCACAGTTTCATTTACCCAGCTTTGGTCATTACATAGCAAAAACTGCAATGTGGTCACCCTTTTCAGGTTTCTGGTCACATTAGGGCCTTGATTTCATTTTGTTTATAGATTTAGTTGGAAGCAGTATTCAAAAGTTTGGAAACTGTCAAACTATCTCTCCAGTGAGAAGTCTCAGAATAAATGGAATCCCATTATTTTCAGGATAAAACTGATAACTGCCTGAAAAGTCATACAAGGCTCTTGAAGAGTTGGAGTAACAGTAACAGCTGTAGAGTGGTAGTGATGGTAGCAGTGGCAATGACAGGCTTCTGAATCCTAGATTTCAGTGAGCTATTGACTCCTGGTTTGTCTGGCAGCCTCTCGAATCCCTGCTTTCCTGAGTGTGGCAGAGGCAGCAGCTCTTCTGGCAGGCCAGTTCAGTAGTCTTATTCTCAGAGGCTTTACCAGAGGTCCAGCCTAGTGCTTGCTCTCTAGCCCTTCCAACAACTTTATAAGCACATAACTAACCTATATTAAACATCTTATTATTTAAGATAACCAAAATGGTTTTGGATTAAAGCACTGAATCCTAGTTGATAACAACCTGAAAATAACCCTGTGGGATTCTATTATTAGACCACTTTTACATATGAGAAAACTGAGGAACTGAAAAGTTAAGTAAAAAATAAATGATGAAAAGATGAGTCACAGACTGGGATAAAATACTTGCAAAACACGTGTGATAAATGAGTTGTATCCAAAATATGCAAAGAACACTTAAAACTCAATAATAAGAAAACAAACCACTCAAATAAAATGCAGGGAAAATACTGGAGCAGACACCTCCCCAAAGAAGATATACAGATAGCAAATGAGCTTATGAAAAAATGTTCAACAATATATGTCATCAGGGAATTACAAAGTAAAACAAAGATGAGATACTACTACACACATATTAGAATGGCTAAAATCCAAAATACTGGCAATACCAAATGCTGTAAGGATGTAGAACAACGTGAACTCTCATTTACTGCTGGTGGGAAAGCAAAATGGTACAGCCACTTCAAAAGACAGTATTGTGATTTCTAAGAAAACTAAACATAATTCTTACCATCTGATCCAGCAATCCATGTTCCTAGATACTTACCCAAAGTTGTTGAAAATATGTCCACACGAAAACTCGCACACAGATATTTATGGCAGCTTTGTTCATGGCTGCCAAATGTAGAATCAACCAAGATGTCCTTTAGTAGGTCAATGGATTAATAAACTGTGGTACATCCAGACAATGGAGCATTACTCAGTAATAAAAAATGAGCTATCAAGCCATGAGAAGACATGGAGAAAACTTAAGTGCATATTGTTAAGTGAAAAAAGTCAGTCTGAAAAGGGATTCCAACTACATGACATTCTGAAAAAGGGAAAACTATCGAGACAGTTAAAAGATCAATAGTTGCCAGGGGTTCAGGAGAGGGAAGGGAAGAATATTTGGAACAACATGGGGGATTTTTAGGGCAGTGAAATTATTCTTTACAATATTGTAATGGTGGATATGAGACATTATGCATTTGTTAAAATCCATGGCACTGTACAACACAAAGAGTGAACCCTAATGTAAACTATGGATTTTAATTAATAATATATCAATATTGATTCATTAATTGTAACAAATGTATTACAATAATGCAAGATGCTGATAGAAAAAATTGTATGTGAAGGCAGAATATATGGAACCTCTCTGTATTTCTGCCCAAATTTTCTGCAAACCTAAAACTACTCTAAAAAATAAGCCTATTAATTTTTTAAAAATTATATGAAAGGCCATCTATGAAAAATCCATATCTATAATCATACTAAATGGTGAAAGGGTGAATGCTTTTCCCCAGGGATCTGGAGCAAGACAAGGATGGCTATTGTTACCACTTCTATTCAACATTGTACTGGAAATTCTAGTCAGGGTAATCAGGCAGGAAAAAGAAATAAAAGGAATCTAGATTGGAAAGGAAGAAGTAAAACTATCACTATTTACAAATGACATGATCTTGTATACGTAAAATCCTAAGGAATCCACCAAAATATATTAGAACTAATAAACGAGCTCAAGAAGATTGAAGGACACAAGATAAGCATACAAAAATCAATTATATTTCTTTTTTTTTTTAATTTTATTTTTTGGCCATGCAGCATGTGGGATCCTATTTCCCTGACCAGGGATTGAACCCACGCCCCTTGCATTGGAAGCATGGAGTCTTAACCACTGGACCGCCAGGGAAGTCTCAAAAAATCAATTATATTTCTATACACTAGTAATGAGAAATCTGAAAATTAAGAAAACTATTCTATTTACAAGAGCATCACAAAGAATAAAATAATTAGAAATAAATTTAGGAAAAGGAGTGTAAACCAAACGTAAAATAGATACGTAGTGGGAAGCAGCCGCATAGCACAGAGAGATCAGCTCCATGCTTTGTGACCACCTAGAGGGGTGGGATAGGGAGGGTGGGAGGGAGGGAGACACAAAAGGGAAGAGATATGGGGACATATGTATATGTATAACTGATTCACCTTGTTATAAAGCAGAAACTAACACACCACTGTAAAGCAATTATACTCCAATAAAGATGTTAAAAAAAAAAAGAAAGAAAAAGGAGTGTAAGACTGGTACTCTGAAAATTACAAAACATTAAAAGAAATTTTAAAAGACTTCAGTAAATAACAGGTTACTCCACATTCATGGATTGAAAGATTTAAGATTAAGATGGCAACACTCTCCAAATTGATCTACAGATTCAACACAATCCCTATCAAAATCCCAGGTACTGTTTTTGCATTATTTGATCATAAAATTCATGTGGAAATGCAAGGGACCCAGGATAACCAAAACAATCTTTAAAAAGAAGAACAAAGTTGGAAAACTCAAGTTTCTGATTTCAAAACATACTACACAGTGGTCAAATAAGTGTGGTACTGGCCTAAAGATAAACATAGATTAATGGAATAGAATTCAGAGTTCAAAAGTATACACTTATATTTACAATGGATTTTCCACAAGGTTGCCAAAACAATTCAATGGGAAAAGAATTTTTTCAACAAGTGGTGTTGAGATGCTGGATATCTATATACAAAAGAATAAAGTTAGACCCTTTCTCACACAATATACAAAATTGAACTCAAAATATATGATAGTCCTTGGGCTTCCCAGGTGGCGCAGTCGTTGAGAGTCCGCCTGCCGATGCAGGGGACACGGGTTCGTGCCCCAGTCTGGGAAGATCCCACATGCCGCGGAGCGGCTGGGCCCGTGAGCCATGGCCGCTGAGCCTGCGTGTCTGGAGCCTGTGCTCCACAACGGGAGAGGTCACAACAGTGAGAAGCCCGTGTACAGCATAAAAAAAAAATGTATATATATATATATATATATATATATATATATATATATATATATATATATATATATATATATATGATAGTCCTAAATGTAAGAGCTAAAACTATAAAATTTGTATATTTTCACTATGGCAGCTGTAACAAATTACCATAAATTTGGTGGCTTATAAAAACACAAGTTTATTCTCTTACTGTTGTAGAGGCTAGAGGCCCAAATCTGGAAATCTATGGAGGTCTCCTTGAGTGTTTGGCTGAGCATTGATCTGTGTATGTGTGAGAGGCCAGGAAAAGAATCATCAGAAAACAGTGTGCTGTGGCATGCTTAGAGGTCACATAAGGCCAGAGTGCATTAATATGTCTGGGTCACTGATTAGAGCCATCAGAAGGATATCATCTTAGTAGTAGGGTTAAATTAGCCTTATAGTAAAAGCTCCTCTGGATCCTCCCTAATGAAAGTTAAAAACTAACCTTAAGATTTATTTTTGTAATTTTTTTAAACAGAGGAAACAACATACTCTTTGGGGAAACGTTAGGGATTGATAAGACAAACCCTGGGTAAAAGTTATTATGACACCATGTGGAACTGATAGGCCTGCCTAGGAGAGAAACACAGGCATTGCCCAGCACCATGAGGGACAACAGACAATACTCTCTGAGGCTCAAGAGACAATACTGTCAGAGGAAAGTATGAACCATAACTTAAAGAATAATTGATTTAAAAAAAAACAGAGATTACATATATAAGAGAGTTATCAGAAAAAGTATTACAAAACTTACAACACATATGTTCAACATGTTCAAAAAGGTAGAGGGAGCTATGAATACGATAAAAAGAGTAATGTAAGACATTAAGAAAAGACCCAAATGGCATTTGAAGGGGTGAAAAATACAATATCTGAAAGGAAAAACACACTGGAAGGTGTTATTCATCTTGCTTAACACTGCAGAAATATAAATCAGTGAACTTGAAAACATAAAACCTTGAAACATAAAACTTGAAAACATAAAGCAAAGATAAACAGAGTAAAAACAAACAAATAAATAAATAAGCAGGGAGGGAAAAGGGAAAACACGAGCAGAACATCAGTGAGCTGAAGGATAATAACAAATGGTCTAACATACATGTAATTACAGTACCAGAAGAAAATAGTGAAAAAATAACAATAATTGAAGAAAATTTTCCAAATTTGCCGAAACTATAAATCTACAGATCCATAAACTTCAACAAACCTTATGCAGAATAAGCATAAAAAAAGTTACACCAAGTCTCCTCATGATCAATGTGCTGAACATCAATGACAAATAGAAAATGTAAGAGCAATCAGAGAAAAAAAAGACACTGTATCCAAGAAGAAATCACAAAGAGAATTAGAAAGTGTTTTAAAGCAAATGAAAACACATCATATAAAATTTTGTAATATGCAGCTAAAGCAGAGCTTTGAGGGAAATTGATAGCTCTAAAATGCTTATATTAGAAAAGAGGGGCCTCAAATTAGTGATATTAAGAAATTTAAAACAGAAAAAGTTAAATCCAAAATAAGTGAAGGAAGAAATTAATAAAGATAAAAGGAGTGGAAACAAAACAAAATAGAAAAGAGGAAAACTATAGAAAAAATCATAATGAAAACCTGTTTCTTTGGAAAACTTCATAAATTGTATAAATCTCTAGCCAAATTAACCAGGAAGAAAAGAGAGAAAACACAACTACCAGTATCATAAATTAAAGTGGTAGCATCACTACATGCTCCACAGAGATTACAATAATAATAAAGAGTTATTATGAACAACTTTACACCAAAACAACAATTCAGATGAAACGAAAAATTCCATGAAAGATACAAAGTACCAAAACTCATCCAAGAAGAAACAGATAACCTGAATAGCCTTCCTTTTGAGAGAGAGCAAGACTGTGTACCGTAAGTAGAACCGCTGAATCTGATCTCATATATTTTAGTTAGGCCCCAAATCAAGCAGCCCAGCACTAACCCTGAATACTAACTTCAAGTGTTTAAATGAATTGAACTGGAAGCAATCAAGGCCATTTAAATTCAGACTAAGACAACCATGTCCATGTAACTGTAGAACAGCAAGTCCCCAAATGACTGTTTCCAAGATTCCCAAACCCTCTCCCATTCCCCTAGTCTGTACTCTCTCCAGCAAAGTTCAGGTAAGGCCATAAACCAAAGCCAATTCAAGCAGAAGCAAATTAATACAATTTCAAGGACTCTGACTATACACCTGGGTCCTTTAATAGGAGGCAAAACATTTCAAAAGAAAACTATTAAAGATGACGTTAAAAATGCAAATGTTCTTAGAGGTGGGATACACATTAACAGATTTCTGATAAGACTTAAATGATTGATTTGAAATATCATTTTCCAAAGAACTATTTCTGTTAAGCGTGAGATTAAATGCCTGAAGAAGCAAAAGGATGGCAAAAAAAAAAGGAGAAACTAGTGTAGGCATGAGAAGTTGGTGCTGAAACTAGTGTAGACACGGGAAGTTGGTGCTGAAACACATTTCCATTTATGTCAGTTTGACAAATGTTAGTTTTAGCACTGTGCAGGTGTCTGGCTAACTACTATAATACTCTGAGCCTCTCAAGGGCCTGGGAATTACTTAAGGCCTATTAGATGAGCCTTCAGGGTAACACTTCACATGTATCTTTTTCCTCTTATTCATCTCAGTCTTGTGGAATCCTGTTTCTAATGCTGGCTGTGTCATTCACTTAAATAAGATCATTTCCTTTTTATTTCAAAATCTAGTTCTTTTTCATTCTTTGTAAATTTAAATGCAAATGGATATAATACAATCCAAAATAACCGTTTTGATTCTTTCACCAGGATTGGGCATAGGATAATGCTTTGTAAAAACTGAAAATGAAATAAAAGTTTCGTGCATTCTTTTTCCTAGGCGCAATAAGAGATCTATTTTCACCATCACAATATGTTTGTTTCTGAAAATCCAGGTATTTAATTAATGATGATAGTGCCCTCAATTAACTTTGGCAGTTTATATAGAGTTAAAGGCATACTTGGCATTTTTTTAAGTTTATAACAATGTAAACAAAATTCTGCCAAAATCATTAAACTATTTAATTAGATGTGATGTAAATCTCCCTTAAGTAATTCACTACCTAGGTCATATATAAAGACAGACTTTGCTTATGCCCCTTTTATAGGAGACTAATAGGAGGCCATTATCCTTTTGGAAGAGAGAGATTTATGCACAAATCTTCCATTAGCATTAATAGGTGTCCATGTAAATCACCAGGCACCAACAACTGAAGAGACCTCCCCCAACTATTGGGTAACTGGCTATTTCAGTTAAAAAATAATTTTGGGAGAAAGAAAAAAAAAGTTATGTTTTTAATGTAATTATCTTCGGTTAAGACTACATTAAAATGACATATAAAGAATAATCGGTGACCTGACACTTCATTTGGCTTTTATTTTCCCTACTCTCTAAGTTAATCATAAGCATAACAATAAGATAGCAAGCATAAAGGTAGATTAGAGTGACTGCTTTTGAAAAGACAGGATAGTGAATTACATGATATGTAAGCACATTGACATAGATCATTAAATTAACAGAATGGAGTCACAATAAAAGCATATTGTTCCCTTCATATGGCAAATGTTTGCTACACTTGTACCTTAGACTAACGTAGGATTTGCTTAACATTTTAATTGTATTATTTTAAGAAGTACAATGTCTTCCAAATGTTCCTTACTCTGCATATTTTTTTAGTTCTGTATTGCTGTTCACGCATATGGGCTTCTCAGGGTCCCTGGCACAATTTTATGTACCTCGAAATATCATGTGCATATGGTTACATTTTAGTTTTTCATTCTGCACATATAAGAACTTTCATGTGCTTAATGTAAAGCAAGGCTTAGCATGTCAAGTTGTCTTGTGTGACAAATAGTTGTATATAAATAAATTCACTGGATACACTCTAAAACAAAACAGAACTGTTTAACTTCTCAGAAATAGAGTACCAGAAATCCAGGAGTCTTTCCCATATTTGGCAGATGATTTTGCAAGACTCAGGTTCACTACCAGCAAAGTAAGTTATATCTTCATGGTTTAGACAGACAAATACCACATAATCTCTGCTCAGATTTAAAATGCATGCCTGTGTAATACACATTTGCAAATCTGTCTTAGAAATGTTCTGCTACAGATCAGATGCTTTGTTATTGAGAAATCAAACAGTTCTTTAAATAGAGGTTGAAAATGAGGCAGAAGCTAATTTTTGCAGTACAAAACTAATTGTGTGTTTTATTTTCATTTAACAGATTAAATATAGTTCTACCCTTGGCTTTGATTCCTCTTCTGTTTCTTACAAATGTGACAGTGTTGGAGCACATGCAGGGATTCCACTTAATTAAAAAGACACAGTCACCAAAAGAGAGAGAGAGAGAAAGCGCAAAGAAAAGAGAACAATAAAAACAAAATAATTTATAGGGTTCTAGTTATTGGAATTTTACAAAAGGCATTTCTGGGGAATTGTTAGGGACCTATTTTATAGTTCTCACAGTAGATGCTACATATTCTTTTATTATTTTTATACTGTATTTATTTTAAAATCAAACATATAGGAGAGAGCCTGTAAAAAAAGGGAACCAGAAAAGAGCAGAAATGGATGACTGCCTCTTTGTGACATATTTTCTCCCTCGGCCTTGCGTATTTGCATTAAAGTGATTGTGAATAATGTACATTTGACCAGTGCTGTCTGCAGAACTAATGCCTATTAAAGGGATGGGAAGTAGCATATGTTGTGCCTAGGGCAGAGAAAGTCCAATCACCCCCACTGTGAGTGTCTCCAACTAAAACGCAGGACAGCCTGGGATTTATCCTAAATGAACCCAGCAGGGAGAAACAGGACACAGTCCCTCGGTCCACATTTAAGCTTCTGAACTACAATTTTTAGTTTGCTTCCCAAAATAACCCATAATGTCTATCACCCCATTCAGACAGAGAATAGAATTTTTTCCCCCTTTGTCTTATGTACTTCTCCTACCGAATTTCAAGGGAAACCATTAAGACAAGAAATCGGACACAAGCCATCAGCTGTTAGAGAGTCAGGATGTATGTATGCTCTTTATTGCCATTTTAGCAACTCTCTCCTCTGCTTGAGCTATTCCCCAGCATTATCGGACGAAGCACAGTTTTGCCAGTAATTGCAAAATGTTTTGGGTTTGTGGTTTCACTTTTATGTCCTTGCACTCCACTAGAAATGCTCTGCTGTTTAAACACTTCACAAGGCTTCTCAGTCCCGTGAAATAATCTTCCTGGGACCTCTAGCATCAGGTTCGGATTCAAACTAGCTTTCTTTCTACCTGCGTTCACTTGAGAGCTGAAAAGTAGCAATTATAAACATGTAGGAGAATAACAAAGTCGGCTGAACTAGGGAAATAGAAGTTGCCAAACTGCTGTGTTTAAAATGGTTAGGACTGCCTTTTGCCTCATTGGCTGCAGTATTACAGAAAAAAAGAGAGAGAGAGAAAGAAAGACTAGAAAATATATATTCAGATCATCCATTCGGTATATATGTAACCCAAAGGGAGGGGGGTAGTAAAAATAAAATACAACTGGAAAACTTGTAAGTGATATCACAGCATGATATGAAAGAGTGTGTGCAATGCTGAAAATAACAGACTTGATATGACTTAGCTTATCTTTTATCCTATTCTCTTAGTGTTTAATTCCTATTCAAATTACTGTGAAGATACTATTATGCTTTAGAATGGAAGAAAGCTCCAAACCATTGATTTTAGTTTATTGGCCTACTCCTTGGGGTGGGGGGTAGGGAGACAAGGAATGGCATGCTTTCCTAGCCTATAAGAACTTCAGTCTTCGAATGGTTAGCTATTATGGGTTAGATGCTCTCATGGAAATTAACTTTGGGGTGTTTAATTTTATTTCTTTGGGTTCATAGCCTCCGTTTTGCAGATCAAAGATCTCTCTCACCCCACCACTGACTTGGCCCTCCTGATTTACTGGAGGCCCGTGATGGTCCACAAGCTGGCCACCTTCATTTTTTCCCATGATTTCCATCTTCTCTATTGTCACCCCACAATGTTCTCTCCTAGTGCACAGAGCTCCTGAAATCAACCAAACCCACCTTGAAGAAATTTCGTTTTAGGTCATGATTCAATGACTTAGGTTTAGAAGACATTAACCCCCTATGAAGGTTATGGAGCAGCTTCAATCTGCTCTGTAGTATTACAAAACACCTATAAATTGTGGAGAGCAAAGTTAATGGAGGAGAAACCTCCAAAACATGCTATCAGAAAAAGTAACGTAAAAATTACCTGACATCAGTCTTATCTTCGGCTCAAAAATACTGATTGTTTGATTAACTAATTGAAGCAGATGACTTTTTATCTTATATATCATCATTTTCTATCTTAATCTTACTCTTGGCCATTATTAAACTAGGGACTGGTTCATTATTTCAGCAAATATTTATGAGGCACGTGCTACGTGCTGACGCCAGATGAAGTTTGAGGCCTCTGTTTCCATTGAACTTCAAGCTAGTACTGGGGATAGACAATTTACAATACATTGTGTTCATGCTATAATAAACGGAGTAACACTTGGTTCTATGGGGGTGCAAAGTAGAGACTGCAAAAAAAGAGAAGTATAAAATTTAATAATTTTTTAGAAGAGGTTTTCAACTTATGTTACCAAATGTGCAAATTGCTTTGCTGTCTTGCTTACATGAAGGCTGCCGTTGTTGCTGTTTCACCAATAATCATATAGTTTATTCCTGTCTTAGCCACTTAGAGCTCAATATTGCAAGTAAATTGGGAGCTGGCGAGCTGTTCTCTAGAGAAAGCTTCACAGCAGACACTCTCCCTCTTATGCTTTCAGAGGCTTTGGTCATCACACATTTTGCTGCTGGGGCCGGTAGAAGTTTGTGTTGTGATGTATTACATTTGTCATCACGTGCCCACAAAGGCCCCTCCTCTTCTTGCATCGTTTTATTGCGGCACAAGGGCTAAACGCCCATGAATCTTGCTGTCTTCCAAGAGCCCCCTTCTGTAACACTACAACCTGTGCAAAATTAGAGCTAAAAATTCATACCAAAAAGGATAAAAGGGCTTCCCTGGTGGCGCAGTGGTTGAGAATCTGCCTGCTAATGCAGGGGACACGGGTTCGAGCCCTGGTCTGGGAGGATCCCACATGCCGCGGAGCAACTAGGCCCGTGAGCCACAACTACTGAGCCTGTGCGTCTGGAGCCTGTGCTCCGCAACAAGAGAGGCCGCGATAGTGAGAGGCCCGCACACCACGATGAAGAGTGGCCCCCGCTTGCCACAACTAGAGAAAGCCCTTGCACAGAAACGAAGACCCAACACAGCAAAAACAAATTAATTAATTAATAAACTCCTACCCCCAACATCTTCTAAAAAAAAACCAAAAAGGATAAAAATCACAGAGCAACTGGCTTGCTTCCAGATTCCATGGAGAATCGAGTATTTTTAAAAGTACCCTTTGTGAGCAGAATTCAGTCTGTGTGTGGCTCAGTCAGGAGCCCTGGGTTCTAGCTGCACTTCTGCTACAGATCCAAGGCAAGCATGAGTCCCCTCTGGAACACAATTCCCTCATTTCTAGATGAAGCAGGCAGGGACTAGGAGATGCCATAACATTAATGTCAATGCCAATATCCTATAAATGAAATTTTAAATAAACTAGATGCACTTTTTGTTCTTTTAATGTTAAAACCCTTCATCTATCCAAAGTCCTTAAAGAAAATTTTTAGATAGGACCTCATATATCATTCTAACATATGCAAATGGCTGAGAAATAGCATACACTCTACATTTCTGAAATAAAAGTCCTGAAATCCAAAGAGATTAAGTGATTTTTCTAAGAATATATATTGATTCAGCAGAGGAATATAGAATCAAATCCCTATCCTCTCAAATTTTAAATAAGAAACCAAAATATTCCATAGGAAAAAGAAATTTAATCTTTTCATAATTTCCTCTGATTCAGTTAATTATCTGACCCTCACTATGACTAAGTAAAACACTAACTATATTTGTCCCTCTGACAGATAAAGTCACTTTATTGGCCAAAATGCATAGTTAAAGGAATTAGATGCTCATTAGAGAGCCAAATGGACTACACAAAAGGCACAGATTAAAGCTCCAGTGTCTATATTTGAAGGTAACAGTCACCACTGGCAGGCAGGAAAGCCGAGCCAAAGGTATTCTCTATTAGCTCCTCTCTCTTCCCCTCTGCATGCTGTATAGACATCACCTATGTGTCTGCATGCTTGGAAGTTTCCCTGAACTGGTTGGCAAAGAAACAACATATCTTCCTAAAGATGAATAAGTATATACTTAACTTGGTGGGTCCCTAGCCCTCAGTGGAACACTGGGAAAGGTCAGAATTACTTGAAATGTCACGACTTGATGACGACAGAATCTAAAGCTCCAGGATCTTAGATTCCAAAGAGGCAACACAGGTAATCTGGCAGTTTCTGTATCCCTTGCTTCCATCCTGTTTTCTGCTCATTTTCAAAGTTACAATCAGTTAAAATCTGCACCAGGAACAGATTTCTGATAAATGCTGTAAAAGCTTGTGTGTAGGAAATGAGGGTTAGATACAATATATTTCTTGGGACTTCCCTGGTGGCACAGTGGTTAAGAATCTGCCTACCAATGCAGGGGACACACACAGGTTCGAGCCCTGGTCCGGGAAGATCCCACATGCTGCGGAGCAACTAAGCCTCTGTGTCACAACTAGTGAGCCTGCACTCTAGAGCCCAGGAGCCACAGCTACTCAGCACGCGCACCACAACTACTGAAGCCCACGCGCCTAGAGCCCGTGCTCCGCAACAAGAGAAGCCACCGCAATGAGAAGACCACGCACCACGACGAAGAGTAGCCCCCGCTCGCCACAACTAGAGAAAGCCTGTGCACAGCAATGAAGACCCAAAACAGCCAAAAATAAAAAGATAAATAAATAAATTTATTTATTTTTTAAAAAACAATATATTTCTTGATATTCTGCTCAGATATCAACTCAGTCCTTTCATAGTCACTTTCTCCCTGAGTTAGAATTCAGTCATCTAGAAAAAGTGACAGCCTAGCATTTAGAAATTCAATTATTTAAAACGTATTTTCAGTGGCAATTATCATGTCATTTATGTCAAATGTAACCATTTTGTAACTAGTTCAAACCTCAGAGACTATTTTATCTTTTGTGATGCTGTCCTGTGCTTTTGATCTTGCCAAATCCCCACCTCCTAATCTGTACTAAGATTAAAGCTTGGTACTGGTCACTGTGATGTTTCTCTGTAAGTAGAGACAGTCAAGCAATAAATTCAAAAGAATAAACTCTCTCCATTCCAATTTTTCTAAGGCAAACAAAAAAAAATAAGACATACAGGGTATCAAACACATTAATTCTTTTATGTTGATAATATATGGGGTCTTCATTCGAAGCATAATTCTATTGTCATTCCCTGAACAGAAAACAACTGGAATTTTGAGGTTTGCTTATATTGAAGGGATGTTTTATAAAACAAGTTCTCACTTTTAGGAACAGAAAAATCTATGTAATTACTTAACAAATATTATATAGAGCTTACTATGTGCTAGATACTATTCTAAGTGCTTTGTAAAATTTAATGTATTTCATCCTCATAATAACCCCATGTGGTTCTATGACTATCCCCACCTTACAGAGAAGGAGACTAAGAAACAGAGGTTAAGTAACTTTCTGAAGGTCAACTAACCAATACGTGGAGAAGCTCGGATTCAAACTCAGGCAATGTGGCTCCAGAGTATATATTCTTAACTCTCAACAAGATGATTTAAATATCAATAAGAATATAAAAACTGGAAGCATTTCATTTCCAATGAAAACTGGAAGCATCACAATTTACTGAACCTGATGCCATCAGCCCTGGAGCCATGCTTTCTCATGATACTTTTTCAAATGTTTGAGAGAATATTTGGAGAAAAGCCCTATTGTTTCTCCAAAACTGTTTCACAGTCTTTCTCCAAAATAAGTACTCATGCAACTTTTGCCAGATTTATTTTTGAAACCAGAGAATAATGCGAGAAGATGATTTTCTAGAAAGAGGAAATGGAGGAGCTATTTATCCTCTCAATTCACATGGTTGCAATATGTAAAAACAAGAGACCAACATGAATTGAAAGAGCTCTGGCACAGCAAACAAACCAAATCCTAATTCCACCATTCTGGAACTCTGCACTATTTGATCATGCTGAGCTTCAATTTTTATTTTGTAAAATATGGTTAAAATACCTACCTCACAGTGTTGTAGTATAGACTAAATGAAATAATATGTCAAGTGCTTAGCAAACTTCCCGGCAGTAATAAGCCCTGCATAGATACTCAAACTCTCTCACCTCATTGTAGAAATTAGGGCTTTCTGTGTAAACACTCGAGGGAGAATTATAAAGCTTTGAAAGATGCAGTTGAAGAAAATAATCATTCAATTATTCAGTAAATATTTTCAAACACCTACTATGTTCCAGGCACGATTATTATTTCAAATATAATAGGTTGGAATTCTAGATGGTTGAAAAGTCCCATGGGTATTTGTTTCAAAGTTTCTAATTTTATTAGAAACAAGTGTGTAAATGGATGATTCCTCCAACTCTAATTGCTGGTTCTTTGAAGGAACACACTATTTAGTTCATATATTTAGTTTGAGTATGCTATGATTACTTTGTTTATCCCTGGACTTTGTAGGAAACTCCTTTCTGAGTAGCCACACAGCTCAAAAGAGGCATAACACTTGGTCTTAAGTAACAGCTACAAAGCATTGAGAAGTAACAGGCCAATGACGACTCAATGCCTTTCCATCCCCGGTCATTCCAGGTAAGCTGTCCCTAGAGATTAACATCAACCACTGCTAAACCCCTTTGTAACACGCACTGTCCAGTCTGATCACTGGCATTAAGGCAGTGCCTTTCAGGTTGGGTCTATTTTGCTAAAAACTCAAGAATATTTATCACCTTTTAAAAATGATCCAGGCTTATTACTTGAGTTTCTAATACAATTATTAATGAACTTTCAGCCGCATAAAGGAGAAGAAAGCAAATGACCTCAGACTTGAGAGCTGTTTCTTCTAGCTCTCTGATTTGCCCCTGAAGTAGGAAGCAGCTGCTGCCCGCATCAGCTACCTGTGTGGAACAGAGACACTTGAATTCTTCTCAGGCTGTGAATTCTAATGTTTCCAGCCACATGTGTCTGTTCACAGAGCCTAACACTATTAAGAGCTCAGTCCTTCACCTCACTGGCTTTCCACTTCCCTCTTATTTCTGACTGCTGCAAGTCAAAAGATACGGCTCCCTTGGTGGATTCCCAGCAGTCACTCATATCATCACTCCACAAGCAGCTACTGGGCACCTCGTACGTAGAAGAATAGTACAACGGTGCCACAAACAAAAGGCTAAATTCCACTTTGAAGATAAGACTCAGACAGATAAAGTTTTTAAAAATGCAAGAGTTACATAATTAAGGACCATTGCACACCTGCTCTGCCTAGCCCATGATTCAACACTGGCCCCATCCAAAGTCTCCCTCACTCAGAAGTCTCAAAGTGCACTCCCCAGTGGCACACCCACAGCTGAACAGTCCTCATTACATTATCACTAACAGTTGCTCCTCATAAAGTGATGCTACTTTGCAACCCTTTATATTCTGTCCAAATTTCTTTAATAATATAATCTCTCTCAGAGTTGGCCTAAGGTTTCCAATGTCTTCATCTGAACTCCAAAATGAACCCCCTAGAATGTATTCCTTCTGCTAAATCTGTCAGTATTTTCACAGATTCCTTGGATAATTATACTTTGGTTGTACAATCTCACTTTAAGTTAAGAAGATTTTAACAGAAAAACACCACACACACACGATCTTTGATTATCTATTCAATGCAGAGGAAAACATAAAAATATCCAAAACTCTAACATGTTAGAGCCAAGAGAGGTCACAAGAAAGTATCTAGAATAATTATAATTATTAGTCCTATCTTACAGAAGAGGTTCTGAGGCTCAAAAAGAATGGGGCTTGTCCCAGTTTATAAATCACTAGGACATTTATAAGTAAATATACTCATTTTCTTTTATTGATACTATGAACATTTTTCATATTTATACTTACCAGAAACTTATAAAAGTTAAAATTGTTCAGGCATAATTTTTGTCAACCTACTTTTTGTTCTACATTTCATAACTATTTTCCCTGTTTCTTTCTAAACATGGAACTACTGGCTCCTATCATCACTTCTGAATTCAAATAAATTCAATTTAGCCAAAATTTAATGAATAATTAATTTTGCTAAACCCTAAAAAATGTTCATTCTATAGATTTTAAATTCCTAGGTCTGAAAGATTCTCACTGATAAAAGAGTTAACAATTCGTGAGTGAACATGAAGATGCAAACAGTTGATCTGAATAGTGCAGGGAATGCCTCTACTTACCACTTGGTCTGAGATCTTAACACATTAAGACTGCTTTTAGGTATGGACACCAAGGGGGGAAAGCGGGGGTGGTGGGAGGGTGGTGGTGGGATGAACTGGGAGATTGGGATTGATATATATACACTAATATGTATAAAATAGATAACTAATAAGAACCTGCTGTATAAAATAAATAAATAAAATAATTTTTTAAAAAAATTTGCAAATCAAAAAAAAAGAAGGCTTTTTATAGACTGTACTATATATAGGAGTTACCAAAGAAATATAAACATAGATGGCCCCAACCCCTCTGATCAATACCCTCTGGAAACTTACATTCCATTTATGGAGACAAGATCAAATTACTTTAAACATTAACAAATAGTAACAGCATATAATTAAATACTACATTGAAGGCTACAGACTGTCAAATGTCACATAAATACAGAAAGAGTGAAATGGGTAAGGTCTGGAGCTTCTGAGAAGGCTTTAGAGAATCAAGTGGACTTGAGTTTAATACCTGTATGGATAGAATGAAGGTATGTAGAAGGGAAACTAACACAAGAAAACAAGAAAAACAACACGGTTGAAATCAGGATGTTTGGGAGGCTAGATTTCAATGGACAGTCTCATTTGGGTCCCTGGATCCAGCCATATTTCAAGCCCTAGAACTTCCCATTAGAGTGAGATGATTGTTTCAGTGGTTTTCTTCTCCTAATGGGTCATAAGTGGAGTATCCATGGCACTCTCCACGGACTCAAAATCTAATTAGGGTGAGGGTATTTTAAAAAAGGAAAAAGGAAAAAGGAGAGGGGGAGCACCAGAATGGGAAGCCAATACAGACTCCATATGCTTTTAAGATTTTTAAAAGGGATTTTTTAGGGCAGTGGAATTATTCTTTATGATACTGTAACGGTGGATCCATGTCATCATACATGTGTCAAAATCCATAGAATGTACAACTCAAGGAGTGAACCCTAATGTTAATATTGGCTCATTGATTGTAACGAATGTACCACACTAATGCAAGATTTTAATAAGGGATAGTGTGTGTGTGTGTGTGTGTGTGTGTGTGTACAGGGGTGAATGGGTATATAGGAACTCTGTGCTTTCTGCTGTTTTTCTCTAAATTTAAAAGTTCTCTAAAAAATAAAGTCTATTAACATTTTTTTAACTTTTCACCACCAAAACTCACTAATCAAAATTTCAGACTCCTTCCATCTCTAATGTCTGAAAAAGTAGAAGTCCCCTGAGATTTTCCTAATTAGTCTTCTAGTCTTCTAAACAGAGTGGTCCAAACAGCCAGCAGGAGCCCTTCTTACAAACAGTTTGCACTGAAATGTCTGTCCATTATTATACTACTTGTATTAAAGAGGCAAATTAGCTAACTGAGCAGTGATACTATGAATGGGGCAGTGAGCTCATAAATGCACAGTCTACCTGGAGCTCTTCCATTCCAGAAAAATGCTTTCAGTTCAACAGCACAGGTATCTGCTCTCTGCTCTTAAAATGAAATGCTCATTTTATTTTTCTTTGTTTATAAAAGTAATTCATGTTCATGGTAGAAAATTTGGAAAATATAGAAAAGCTTTTTTTTTAATAGTCCATCATTCCACTTTTTGATACATTTCATTCTAGAATTTCTTCCTATGCATTTTAACATACTAATAATGTATATATATATATTTTTTGCTGTATGCGGGCCTCTCACTGTTGTGGCCTCTCCTGTTGCGGAGCACAGGCTCCGGACGCGCAGGCTCAGCGGCCATGGCTCACGGGCCTAGCTGCTCCGCGGCATGTGGGATCTTCCCAGATTGGGGCACGAACCTGTGTCCCCTGCATCGGCAGGCGGGCTCTCAACCACTACGCCACCAGGGAAGCTCCTAATAATATTTTAAATATTTTAATATATTTGTGATCATGATTGGCAGAGTTGTGATTTTTTAAATTACAATAATCTAAATAAATTGCTTAAAACTCCATTTTTCCTAATTTTGTCTCCAGTTTCTCTGAAACTGCCTCCAATTTTCACTTATGAGTAAAACAGCACAAGACAAATCATAGGACAGTCTATGATTTAAAGGCCTTTTGCAAATATGAAAGCTCTCCAAGACTGCTGAAGTCAACTTTTCAGCAATATAAAATATACAGCTAAAACTACATTTGTATTACAAGGAACTGGCTTCTTGTATCAGCTGAAAATTTTATATTATGACTAGAACATTTCTTTCTTTAGTATATAAAAATAGCTTTTGGAACCCATCATTATTTCATTATTAGTTGTTATCATGTATTTTAATCCTTCAACAAAATATCTCAGCAGCATATAAAATACAATACAGTGAACAAGTTATTAACAAACCATTGGTACTACGCTGCAGAAGCTGAAATGCAAATGCAGCAAGATCACCATGTGCCATCATGCATCCATCAGGTTCCAAAACAACTCCTGCAAAGCTGCCTACACTACAGTCCACTGGTGAAGACCCAGCCAGAAGCAAGAATTTCCCCAGCGAGGCCAGTTTTCACTATGCTGGAGGCCTAAGAAGCAAAGTTCATGAATGTACAAAGAAACGAAAGAATCCAATGATCAAAAATGTTAAATAATATAAAAAGCCAGGGAAGACATAAAAAGATGTGGATTATGTCCATGCAGCCCAAATATTCCCCTCTGAATGTCCTTTGTCTACAGAATATTCCCTCAGAAGGCTATTACTTGAGAACATGCTCTTTCCCCATGGAGTCTCTGGGTAAAGAGATGAATGCAATCGGACTCTTTGTCTGCCTTACTCTCTCATTGGTATTGGTAAAGAGGAGGGCTCAGACATGTGGCATGATGTGAGCTCAATGAAGCGGCAAAAAGGCAGAGAAGGACCTTGTTCTCGCTCTGCTATCACGTGACCACAGGAAAGTGATGTAAACTCTTTGACCCCCCATTTTTTTATTTTCAAAGTATGTGTCCTGCCCCATTTTCCTCCATCCCTCTCCTTCAACTGTCTTCCCTTTTCTTCTAGCCAGTGAACTACTCTGTAGTTCCCAGAAAGCACCATGCTCCACTTTTTGTTTTTGCATCTACTATCCCCATTGCCAGAAATGCTCTCCGTACCCTTTCTGCTCCTCCTCAGCCACTTAGCTAATGCCTACTTATGATCCGTGTCTCAGATTAGACATCATTCACCCAGGAAAGCATCCCTGTGCCCTGATATTGGCTGACTGTACCTCCTACATATCCCCACTGCAGTATTCCCTGTACTAAAAGTCCATCTCCTCCCTCTTCTGAAAACTCCTATGAACTTGGCATGGCTAAGCACTCAAAAAAATACAGGTAGAGGAAAGAAAAAGACAGGGTAAGAAAAGGAAAGAGAGTGGGGAAGAAAGCGCAAGGAGCAAGGAAGGGAACGGTAGCCAAGGGAAAGGAAAACTGACCTTTTCTCTTCACAGGGTTGTTATAAGGACCAAATGAGACAATGTCTACAAAAACACTACAAAAACTCTACACATCAGGATATTTATTAAATGAGACGTTTTCTGTTCTCTAGGAATTTGGAAATTTCTCCTGAGGCTCAAAGCTGAAGACAAGGGATGACCTAACTGACCATGAATCACTCATTCAAATATATATCTACAAAATCTACATCTACTCTCTTTCCTGTGAAGCACTATTCAACACTTGGGACACATATGTGAACCAAGCAAAGACCACAGCCCTTGTAGAGCTTCCGTTCATAAGAAGAAGACAGACAATAAAAATAAACATGACAAATTGGAAAACTGCCTAACATATTAAACAGGATAAGAGTGTTAAGAAAAAATAAAAGAAAATGAGAGTAGCATTAAGACTAATAGGAGTGACTGGTCTGTGGGTTTATAATTTTAAAGGGATGATAAGAGAGGGGATTTTTAAAGGGATCTTCATTGGCAAGATGGCCTCTGAGAAAAATGCCTGATGAATAAAAGAATTAACCTATGGATAATTGGAGGGACGATCATCCCAGGCAGAGAAAACAGCTCATGCAAAGGTCCTAAGGAGGCTACTTGCCTGTCATGATTGAAGAACAGCGAGGAGGTGGCTGGGACTGGATCACAGGGCTGAAGCCTTATAGAAGTAGGAGATGAAGTCAAAGGGGCAAGGGGAAGGGGCCAATCATGTAATGGTTTGCAAGCCATTGTAAAAATGTTGTATTTTACTGTGAAATAGAGAACCACTGCAGGGCTTAGAACAGAGAAGGATCACTATCTGACTTATATTTTAAAAGGGCCACTCTGACTGCTATACTGAAAATAGGTCCCAGAGGGGCAAGAGCAGACGCAGATAGCCAGAGGAGGCCACTGCAGGAATTCAGGTAAAAGAGGGCAGTGCCTTGGACCAAAGTGACATCAGTAGTGGTGGTAAGAAGGGTTAGATTCTAAATATATTTGGAGGTTGGAGCTAACAAGATTTCCTGTTCTTCTCAGAGTCTTTGATGCTGCTGAAAGCCAAAGACCTGAAACATCTTGAAAGGACTCTGCCCAAGAAGGCTACCTGGCAGGCTGCAGAGGCATCTAGCTAGAGGACAAGAGGTCAGTCTTAAAATGGCACCTAGAGTGTATTCCCAAAGGGGACTCTTCAAAGAACCCATGGGCCCCTGTATGAGAATGACAGCATCAGACTCTTGAAGTGACAGAGGGTGTCCAGCAGCCAAGAGAATCTATATCCACAGGACAGGTGCCCCTCCTGTGGCATGTGCCCCTCTCCTATCATCCCTTCTTTCAGCTCCGCAGAAGTCAGAAGCAGATTAAGGAATGGTGAAAGAGAAATGGATAAATAACGTGCAGCAACTGTAGAAGAAAACTCAATTTCTGGTCTGCAGACTTGTGGATCAGCCCTGAATTGGGAGGCAGTCTTGTAGGACTGAGCCCTTAACCTGTGGAATCTGATGCTATCTCCAGGTAGTGTCAGAATTGAGTTGAATCGAGTTGAATTCTCCAACACCCTGCTGGTGTCTGAAAATTTTTTTTGGTGTTGGGGAACCCCTCTCCCCACATTGAAATTGGTCTTAGAACCCACTTAATGGTATTCTGTTGTAGTAGCCTGAGCTGACTAAGGCAGGCATCAACCAGAGGCATCTATGTAGAGAATGTGACTTACTAGCTGTGTGACCATGGGTAAATTATTTATTTCTCTGTTCCAAACTTTTCTCACTTGTAAACTAGGAATAGCAATAGTACCCACTGGATAGGTTAAAAAAAATTAGTACATGAAAATGCTTAGTAGTAATTATTATGGCTCATGGTAATTATTGAGTATGTGTTGTTATTGGTCTTAATATATATGTATAATCTCTTACTGTGCCTAATATAAATTAAACTTCACCAGAGGTATTTATGTATAGGAAAAAACATAGTGTATGCTTCAGGCACCCACTAGTGGTCTTGGAATGTATCCCATATGGATAAGGGGGAACTACTATATATATGAGAAATATATATTTGGTCATCTAAATACCAAATATATATTTCTTATAAATTACAATACTGGAACCATAGACTGGGTAGTTTATGAACAACAGAAATTTATTTCTCACAGTTCTGAAAGCTGGAAGCCCAAGATCAAGGCACTGGCAGATTCAGTGTATGGTGAAGGTCCAATTCCTGGTTTGTAGATGGCCATCTTCTGGCTGTGCCCTCACATGGCAGCGGGGACAAGGGAGTTCTCTGAGATCTCTTTTATAAGGGCACTAATCTGATTCATGAGGACTCCACCCTCATGACCTAATCACCTCTCAAAGGTGCCACCTCCAAATACAGGTGGAGGTGGGGAACATTTTCATTCTACAGCAACACCCCCAGTATATTTGTTTGGCTCAAACAGCGTTTTTTGTCTGTTTGTTTTCATCTGAACGACTTTAAACTGGGTACGACTTTTCAGGTCAGCACAGTCTCACCATTCCTAACTGCCTCACATGGCTGCCCACTGAATTAATTTACATTACCTACCTAGTTCATAGAGACTTTTGGGTCTGTAACTCCGGCCAATCAACCTAATCTCATTCCTGTCCCTGATCCTCATCCTTTACCCATCTGCCTATAATCATCCTTCTCAATCTGCCACATTCTCCATAGCCTCTCTTCTAGATCAACTACCATACTCAAATCTAGCTCAAGACCTAGCTTGAAGCCTTCCCAGACTAACTTCAGTAAACAATAACTTTTCATATCCTTTGCATTCCAACGGCACTTGCTAGTTGTGGATTATCCTCTTGCTCAGTTGCTTCATTAAAGTATACCTTATCTCCCCCTCCTCCCAAACAGAGTGTAAGTGTAGTGTGATTGCTTTTTTGATGTGTCAACTTTGCTACGCTACAGCCCCCAGTTATTCAATCAAATGCTAATCTACGTGTTGCTGTAAAGGGATTTTGCAGATGTTTTTAAAGGGTGTCCCTAATCAACTGAGTTTAAGTAAAGTATGCTGGATAATCTAGACAGGCCTGATTGGGAGGCCTTAAAATAAGAGTTAAAGATACAGAGAGAGAGTGATTGATTCTGCCTGTGGACAACAGCTCTGGCCTATGCCCACTGAGTACCATCCTGACCATAATCTTCCCTTCCTGCCTGCCTGCCCTACAGATTTTGAACTTGCTTAAGCCAACTCTCACAATCATGTCGGCCAATTCTTTGTTTTACACATGTACATAAACACACACACATACACACACACCCATCCTACCAATTCTATTTCTCTGGTTGAACACTGACTGATACACACAGTAAGTGGAAAGAACCATCTCTTCTTTTTTAAACTCCCCCCATACATAACATACAAACACACATACACATAAACTCCCATTTGGGAACCTAGTCGATACCACTGAATAAACCTAAGACATTAAAGTTGAGACAAAGTATCATATGCACAGAGAAATACACAGAATAAACTGGATAAACAAAAGCTGAGTAATCGAAAAAAATTATAAGAGTAAGCCAGTAAATCGCGGACCCTGTGGAAAGAAAAATTTTTGAAATGAAGTCACTGAGTAAGTTTTTAATATAGGCTGGTAGTGATAACAGTAGAGAACAAAATGAGAAAACTGCTTCTGAAACAGTGGCAGTACAAGCAAACAGTGAATCATATGTATATCCACATATTTATTTGAACAGAATTCTAAATAATTAAAATGCAACAAAACACGTATTTTATTTAAACACGTCTAGGCTCCCAGTTTTTTAGTTCATTCTACCAAGCTGTCATTGTGATGGCAATAACTGATGTTTACCATTTTAATAGTAAAGTTTTCTCACTAACAATATTAGATATAAATGACTTTGATTTGTGATTTTCCCCCCTACACTGTGCTTTTAGAATGCATGACATGATTATGTATGAAGTGGGAATTGAAAATTCCCTTAATATCCATAAGCATGTATTTATGCAGTCTTTAAAGTTTAGAATTATGTAGGTTGCCTAAGCGCTAAATTCAAACATTCAAATATAAGTGATTACATATATATGGTAATGGTCCCCAAAATGAAGGAATTGCAAGGAGCAGGGAAAGGAACAGTGAGTACAGAAGTTCAAGGTTACAACTTTCTGGATATTGCACCATCTACAGAGCATGGACATTTTTTAAATATTCTAAAGCTTATAGTTGGCCATGCAATGACTCAGAATTGGCACACACTGTCACTAAAACCAAAGGATATGCTTTTGGTTCGAAAACTGGTTTCTTGTGTCAGTTAAAATTCAGAAACACATTTGCTACTCCATGCCAACATCATTCTACAGCACCACTATTATTTAAAATTATTTTAATCAAGTGAAACTATATATATCAAGCTTAACTTTTTACCAAGTTATAAACCCCGAATGCAAGATGTTGTAGAATAGAAATATTGATATTCCACCAGGGAAAGCAGAAGAAGCAGTCTTTTATTTGATTATTTTAGGAGCTAGAGAAAGAACTCCTGCCCCTCAAATATTAAATTTTGGTTCAAATTCAATTTAGTAAACATATATGAAGTGTCTACTATTTACCAGGTGCTGAGCTGACAAATGTGAATAAAACATAGTTGTTGCCCTCAAAACGACCACCGTGTAATGCCAACAACAGCTATGAAACAATGTGATAAGTATAATAATAGAGATCTATACAGAGCATTATAGGACCAGAAAAGAGTGTCTCCTAACCCCCTGGAAAGGACAGGAGTATCAGGGGTGACTTCCTAACGTGGTTACCCCTGAGCTGAGTCTCGAAAGATGTGCTGAGATAACCAAGCAGAAAGGAGGGAGGAGAGCCTTACAAAGGGGACCTCCTGAGTACAGCAAAGAGCAGAGCCAGCATGCTGGATTTAGGTTACTACAGATAACTCAGGGTTGTCGGAGCCTAAGGAGTGAGACCAGAAGGGGCAAAGGGTAATAAATGCAATAAATACCAATACAATGATTTAAATCCATACCGAGCTATACATATGATGGATAACAAAGACTTTCTTGATTGAATAGATGGACTTGGCATCTGAGAGTGTGGAGAAAGGGAAAACCGATACCAAAAAGAAGCTTAAGACATTAAAGACAAACATTGCTCCTTTGGAATTTTGGTTAGGCAGACCCTAAGCAGTTGTAGAGACAGATAAACAACTTCCCCACTAACATCAAAAAACACCATCCACAGATGGTTAAGCTTGCCTACGAAATAAACAACTAAGCTAGGAACAGACTCAGACAATCTCAAAAATATCACCAATGTTATGATTAATCAAAACATTATTTTGATGGCTGTATTCATTCTCATTACAGAAAAAAATGTCCAAGGTGTATAACATCTCATATGCTCTTAAGTCTTTATAATGACACATATCTCTCTAGAAATTAGATTCCCTAATTGTTTTCCATGTAAACAAACAAACTAAAACAATGACAATGCACCTAACAAGTAATGCTTTCCTCCAAGAGACCTTAACTGTTACATTATGTTTAGTAGTCTGGGAATTAGCCCTGGCAGGACATAATGACATGACAGTCTTTACAAAAGATTCCACTGGAGATCAAAACTATGCCTAATAACTAAAAATGTGTGATAATTCTGCTCTTGTGTACCATCTAACTATCTCCTAGATAGGTGGGTTTTGGATAGGTATGCAATTATCATATGGAAAATATGCAATATAAGTGAGCACTGTAGCCTGATATTATAGTTAAGAGGAAGAGACCTTGGGATTCAACCAGATCTGGATTAAAATCTGTTTTCTGTCTCTAATAGCCCTGTGACCTAAGGAGATGTACTGAACTTCCCTAAACCTGGAGGATAATGAAAGAGATGCATTTCACAAGGCCCTTCAAAAGTCCCAGCAGGGGGCTTACCTGGTGGCGCAGTGGTTGAGAGTCCGCCTGCCGATGCAGGGGACACGGGTTCGTGCCCCGCTCCGGGAGGGTCCCACATGCCGCGGAGCGGCTAGGCCTGTGAGCCATGGCCGCTAAGCCTGCGCGTCCGGAGCCTGTGCTCCGCAACGGGAGAGGCCACAACAGTGAGAGGCCCGCGTACCACAAAAAAAAAAAAAAAAAAAAGTCCCGGCAGGATGAAGCCCCCATCGCCCCTGGGTGACCAAACAATAACGCATCCTACTGCATCTTTGAGTTCACTCTCCCCATTCCCTGTATCAACCCCTCTCCTGAACTCTGGCTCCCTGAGATGAAAATGCCTAAATAAAAGACCTCCACCCAACTTCTGTAGCAGGCTCTGCTCTTGGGGTAACCCAGGACAGTACCCTAAGGTAACTGAAGCTTAAGGACCTGAACCGTAAAGTCAGAAGTTTCCGGTTTCTCACCAAACCAGACAGTTCCCCAGGGAAACTAGGTCCTTCTTCAACTGGCTGGAAGGGAACGTGCACTTCTGGATTAGAGACTTCTTACGCCTTTCAGGACATTTGGTTTCCTCCAGATATTCCCTAGGGGACAGGAAGAACCTCTGCTGTACCACGCTGCATTCTCTTCCCAAGCCCCTCCCCACGAGGGGTGGGCGGAAAACACGCAGCCTCTCCCATGCATGTGCACCCCTGGCAACTCGGGACCCGTGCGGTCTGGAGTTGGAGGGCACACGCTCCTTTCCCTCCTCCCGACTGCACACAGCTGTGATCATGATCGGCTCCATAATGCACTTTTCGATTGGCTTTTCCTTCTTCCTGATTTCTCACCTCCCAGTCCCCCACTCCTTTTCTTGCGTTCACTTCCCAAGATAAATGACCCCAGTCAAGCCCCTTTTCAGCCTCTTTAATGGAGATCTAGGCTAAGGAAATGTCTGTCAGCAAATCAGAGTACAGCAAACACACCCTGGGAGCAAGTTGTGGCCTCAGGCTGTCCCAAGGGGTTGGCCTGTGGGTTGGTTGGAGCCCTAAATGGACAGACCCATGAAGTGTCATTATCTCTTTAAAACATATAGCAAAAGGCCACATATAGCAAAAATCACACTTCCATTTCAAGCACATCATGGGTATCATACTCAAACAGTTTATAATTGAATTATATCAGCTGGATTTATATTGAAGGCCTCTAGTCTTCAGCTATGTCAGAGGCAATCTGTTGACCAAAGTAAAAAAGTCTCATCATAAGTGGTATTAGTTTGGAAGACATCAGCCTCAGTGAGGTGTTATCCCTCCCACCAATCACCAATCAAACCCCTACCCAGGGACCTGTGTTTAAAAGGAGGAAACAAGAAACATAAAATTTAAAAAGAAAGGGTACCAATGTAATTCCATAGATAGTACAGTGTGTATATAGTTTCATATATTTATAATTATTCACATCAAAAGTGTACAAAGGACTAATAAAATCTTTAATTGAACAAGTTAGATAATAGAGTGGAACAGTAATATTGAAGTTTAAATACAGAAAAAGTACAAAAAGGGATATAGTTTAGCAGGTAGTGGGTTCTATGTTATCCCTCTGAACCATTCATTGAAGGCCACTAGCAAAGAGTAATCTTGCTGTATAACCAATGAGAGTTGAATTAGTTTACACTCCTCAGAACAGAGATCTGTGGCCTGAGGAGGAAAAGTAGAAGAGGCAGGTGCCAATAAGAAACAAAAAAGCTGGGAAACATTAGCGGCTCTGCCCACCAAGATGGGAGTGCCACATTTCAGAGCCAAATTGAGCTGCATTTGCTTATACACTACTTGAGTCAACAATTGTAGACGGAACACATTTCCATTAATGTGACTGCAATGAAGTAGGGGGAACTTGCTAAACTAGCACTGATTTGAATTCTGTGATTTGCCAGGCATTGTGCCAAGTGATTTATGCTGCCTGCTCATTTAACTGTTCATAATATTCCTATAAATATTATAAACCCATTTTGCAGATGAGAAAGCTGAAGCGTGGGTTTTAGGCACCTTTCCCCAAGACCAAACAATCAGTAAGTGGTAGAGCCAGACATGCCTCTCTGGCTGCAGGGTCACTGTTCTTTTTCACTGCCCAAGGCTGCCCATCTTTCTTTTTGTTTGAGTCAGGATAAATTATTGCCAAACTTTTAATCTACAGTTTTCATTTCCGGAGAAGTAAAGAGTTTTCTCTACAAGATGCCAGAAGTGTTCTTTGTAGCATCTAGCTAGCTTAGGAACAAGAAGAACAGTTCTTGTAGGTTCCAATATTGACCCCTATGTTTAGAAATGTAGGCTGTGTTTCTGAATTGCACTGAATTGAACTGAATTACATAGAAATTGACTAGAATAGGCCTGATTTACTGACTTTTGAATGTGAGGAATTTGGAATTAAATAATTAAAATTTTTAGTTTTGTAAATTAAAGAAGCTCTTTGAAGTGGAATGAATAGCCAGGGCTGATAACTTTCCTTGAAAAGAGAAAAAGCAAACACAGAAAAGAGAAGCGCCATTTCCAGACAGAGACTGAAGGGAAGGAAGTTTAACTGCCAGGTCTGCAATGATTCTTTCTGACTCTAAGACCACTCTCCAGAGGATGATCTGGAGGGCTCTGGGCAAACCTCTTTGGAGACAGCTCTGCATCTTCCTGCTCACCATCTTACCTTTCTAAAAATGTCTCAGCTTGTCTTTGAAATATTTGTGACATCAAAATGCAATTGTCTTTTCTCTTGCCTTTTCTCTGAACAGCAGTCCATAATTGCTCCCTCTACCACCACCCATAAACCCCTAGAATGTGTGCATGTATAATATATCATGCATGTGTTGAACAAAAAACGGGGTTTTTTCTGCCTAGAGAAACCCTTGGAAATCTGACAAAGTCTTCAAGTTTCTATAACAGAATTTTAAGCACAGTATCTTTTTTTCTGCATTTAACATTGACCCCAGGCATCTTCTGTGGCTTTAAAGTCTACAAAATTATTATTCAATTTACATTCTTAGGGTTACATGAATGCCAGTTCCTTGCAGGCATTGTGGTTGGCTTGTCCTGGGATACTCGAGTTGCCTTATCCCCATTTCTTTTGCAAACTTAGTCAAGATTTTAAAGGTCATTTTTACTATCCTTTGGGATGTCATGTTTCATGGAATGCCTCATCCATGGTCTGGAGCTCTAAACAGTATGCACAGTCACCTGCATCATTGACAGAAGCTGCTTTACTTAAGGTGTTGCACCACTTGGGAAAGCTCCAGATAAAGGAGAATTTATCACAATAGTAATATAGTATGAAGTTATTTGCAAAGAAATATATTACCAGATAAATACCCAACATGGATATCAGGGTGGATTAGCCCTGCATGCCATTTAAAGAAAGAAAACTACTTTGTAATAGTAAAATTATTTTTATATCTCTGATCTCACCTGCTGCATTTCCCTTCCATTCTGCTGATGATTTTATACACTTTTATGAAGAGCAATTCCAGACTCCATTATTGTTCCAAGTGCTGACATTCTTGTAGAAAATGAAAAACTGCCATAACCTTCCCTCCTGCTCTTAAAGTCCTCGAAGAGGTGGATCAGACCAGAGAATCTTCTGACTTAGGGTAAATTTTTTATTCTTTTACATAAATCCCCCAGGCAGGGATTAGGAAGAAGTATTTCAAACCAATTCCAAATATTTCACTTGGAATCGTTCCCTGAGAAGAATGGAGCCACTGCCAATTAGCATATCTGTAGATGTTCTGAACAAACCCAGTAATATTTTCATTAATAAGTTGACAGAACAGAGCCCCCAGCTGTCACCTGGGTACATACCTCAACAGAAGAATTAAAACATTAAATAAAATAAAGAAGGTCAGATGATTATTATTTCTTAAAATGCCTTTGTAAGGCATGGGGAGGCAGGGTCCACAGTCCAACTGGTCTACCCCAGCTCTCTCATTTTACAGGTGAAGAAACTGAGGCTTGAGGAAGTTAGAAGAGTTTTACAAGGTCATGTGGCTACTTAGTGACAGAGCCAGCAATGATGCCCAAGTAAGTATCTTGACCACTGATCTAGTGTTCTTCTCATACTGATAAAAATAATCTCTAATGTGCTATTTAACTATTTTCATAGCTTAGAGAGATAACATAGCAATTTGTTTTGTTTTTCTCAAAAGCTTAATTATACCTAGTAATCACATATCATTGTTCTTTCAGCTGTCCACTGAAACAACTGTAACGTCACTAAAATATAAATGTTGGTCCCATTTCCTCTTTTTCATTTTTATCCAAAATATGTTATTGGGATGGTTTTCCACTCATCTGATTCAGGGTGCTTTTAGTGCCTTTTACCCTAGGTAGTCGTAAAATGGTCCTCTATCTGGAGTTGCCCAGGGCACACTGAGTGGCCATAACTCTCTACTTCCAGAATGCCTGAGACAAGAGGGGGAAACCAACAAACCACAGTATTCACCTGACTCTCTCAGGTACCCTCAAAAAAGTACCAGCTTTAAACTCTGGTACTCCTAGGACATCTGAAACTTGGGTTGAGATCAAAATAAGCCAATAACCAGGGGTGGTCTTTCTGAGCCCCTTACATGAGCCAGGGAGCTAGGTAGGAGCTGGTGAGATACAATGTCCGAGGTACAAATTTACCCATATTACAAAGAAACACTGATTTGGGCCCCAGGTTTAAAAGCTAAGGGGGTTTTCTCAGGGAGTGTCTTAGCTCAGCCAGCTACAACAAAAATATCATGGACTGTATGGCTTTATAAACAACAGAAATTTAGTTCTAGAGGCTGGAAGTCCAAGGTCAGCTGCCAGCATGGTCAGGTTCTGGTGAGACTCTCTTCTGGGTTGCAGGCTGCTGACTCCTTATATCCTCACATGGTAGACAGCAAAGGGCGGAAGCAAGCTCTCTCTCATCACACTTATAAAGGCACTAATCCCATTCATAAGGGCTCCACCCTCATGATCTCATTTAATCCTAATACCTGCCATAGACTTCACCTCCTAATAATATCACTGGGGGTGGGGATAGAGTTCCAATATATGAATTTGGGAAGTGGGGGTACACAAACATTCAGTCCATAAGAGGGAATGTTCACTCAGTTATGCATAATACAATACAAAATTTAAGATACTTCAAAGAACTTCACCTTATTCGTCACTTGAATTCTTTGGGAAAAAGGGAAATCTCAGGAATTAAATCATCACTCTTAAGGAAAAGAATGCACTATTTAGTATTTCTTTGGGTTTCATTAAATTTCTGTTTATGCTCTGCACCTCAGTTTTAAAACATGGCCAGATACATCCTTATTAACCACTTCAATCTTGTGGCTAATATTCAGATGTTTCCCATCATCTGCTCCAATTTTAAATGCTCTTACTTGTACATGTCAATGTAGATGGAACTCTTTATCAAAAGAACTTTTCCTTTCTTTTTTTTAAATACATTTGTACCTCTAGGACAGAAGCTAACATATTTTATAAATATCATGGAAAAATAATAAAATTAAAATACGATATGGCTATTACCAAAACCTAGAGAAGGGAAATAACATTGCACACAATTTCAACCATTTGATCATGACGTATTTTTAGATTAAAAAAATTATATCTGTGAACTCCAACAGTTTCCTAATTACCCTTTGATGACAGACTTCAGAGATTGAATCAATTGGGTTTTAGCAGCAGTAGGTACCAAGATACTGTGTTAATAGGAACAGTAAAGTGGTCCCTTCTTTTAACAACATCCTCTCCTTTTAACTTAATGCCAAATAAACACAACTCCTGGAATGAAGATTTAATAGGGGGGAAAAAGGGAAAATTTCTCAACAAATGATAGCAGCAGCAGTTAAAGCACATGAGGAATTAAGATACATCTCTGCCACCAGATTAGTAATGAATAAATAGAGCCCACTAATTTTTACTGTGCTTGCAGTAAAACAGACCACACAGAAGCCTTCTCTTCTGGAATCTGTAAGGAGTGCTTTAAAATCCTTACATGGCTTTAGCACCTGTAATGACTTAGGCTGTTCAGGGATGTCTAAAGGAAAAGGTACTCAGCATTTTCTTACACACACAGTTAAAAATAACTTCCTGACTGTTAGCTACTGTGACTCAGAGGACAGCTTCAGGCCCAAACATCAGGGGTATTATTTTCTAGTCACCTATTATCTACATTAGCCTTTTTTTAATGTGACTCATCAATTACCCATATATAAATTCATCCTCCAGCCCTAATGATTGATATAAATGTTCCCCGTCCATGATAACATAATTTACAGTACTAACTCCTTTCATCTACAATTCTGCATAGGTTTTTGACTTGTACTAAGATCCCACATCACTTTAATTTTTCATACGGAATTCATTTCGAGAGCTGCACCCCGGGAACCCCTCACATGACATCTCATTTTCAGGACAATCTGTAAACACTATGACAATCTGTAAGCCAGCCTGATAGGAGGCTATGTTTACAGAGACCCCAAGGACCCGCTGCTGCTGAAGGGAGAATCACTCTTACTGTGTCGCTGCTCCCCACATTCGTGATAGTTCCTGCTAACGGCTGTGTTCTGACTGATGCTGGCACAGAACGAACTCAGATACAGCAGAAATCACTCAGGTGGAGGCTTGGATAGCTGTACAGCCTTTAGCTCTCTGGGAGCAAGGCAGGGCTCAGAATGTTTATACAGAGGCAGAAACATCCCACATTCCCCCTTTCCAACCCCAAAATTCCCACTGTCATTGTGCTATCCAGATGGGCCCTGTGTTATGACGGAAATTTGACAGTAAAAGTTTTCAGGAAAGCCCCACGGATTCTGTGCATTTGCCACCCTTTATTTCCTATAGCTCAATTCTAAACCTGCTAGTTTTAAAAAACAGACATGTCTTTAAAGATTATGATTTGGACCTAGAACATGTGTTATGGTAAAACTCACTGAGAACACTTGGAAGCATGGGTATATGACATATTCAACTGGGCATGAAACAGTTAAACAGTAAAAGCCTGTCGAGGCAGCCAGTGAACAGCTTTTAACCAAGGGCTGCTGATGTCATGGGGGGTCGGTGAGCAAAACACAGGAAGTAACAATAAAGTAAATGACTTCTGAGTAGTGGGGGAGACTTTTTTTTAACTAGTGCTCAGCTTGAAATTTGTTCTATTTCCCACCCTTAAATCTGAGAGAATCTTCAAAACCTTTCCATTACCACTGCAAAGAAAAGACATTTATTTCCAGGCAGCTACAGAATAACTAAACAAGTACCAAATGAGAGGCTAATCATATGTCCAGAATTAACATGAATCCATATAGTAGGAAATATGAAGCAAATAGCTAAAGCCATGAAGAAAAGACATTTATTTCCAGGCAGCTACAGAATAACTAAACAAGTACCAAATGAGAGGCTAATCATATATCCAGCATTAACATGAATCCATATAGTAGGAAATATGAAACAAATAGCTAAAGCCATGAAAATCAGTAGATAAGGAGTTTGCACTTCAAATGCTAAAATTTGTAGTAGAGGGACTAAGAATTCTCCATAATTCATATATCAGTCCTGACACAAATAAGTGACCAAGCCTACGTGGGCCACTGTAAGATGGAATGCATCAGCATGGGCCATGGATCAACGTGATACCAGGTGATAACAGAAAAAGCAAGTGGCCAGACTTGAACCAGGGCAGTTTGAAACAGACCACTTTTGAAACAGACCACTTGTCATGTGTTATTATCCTTAGATTTGGGTTTGTCTAATGTTTCCCTGTGATCAAATTCAGATTATGCATTTTTTGCAAGATATCAAAGTCCATTGTGACAATGCAAGTGACATTTTCTTCTTCTCACAGTATCACAACAGGAGGCGCATGGCCCACATTAAGGCAGTGGAGGCCAGGTTTCTCCACTGATATGTTACGAGGCTCTGCTGACTTCCTCCACTCATTTTCAGTTCAACAGCAACTCCATCACATTGTCAAAGACACAAAGAATATTTAATTATAAATACTTCCCCTACATCCAAACAGAAAATAAGCTGAAATCATCATTTATACTTTGATTGAAAGTCATCCATGCCACATACTCTTTTACCTGTATATTTGCACTTAAATTTTTTTAATTTGTAGTAGAGAATTGAAAAGCTTTGCCTCATGTCAGGGAAATTTCTGGCATTAAAAATCAAGTAGAGGGACTTCCCTGGTGGTGCAGTGGTTAAGAATCTGCCTGCCAATGCAGGGGACACGGGTTCAAGCCCTGGTCCGGGAAGATCCCACATGCTGTGGAGCAACTAAGCCCATGTGCCACAACTACTGAGCCTGTGCTCTAGAGCCCGCGAGCCACAACTACTGAGCCTGTGCACCTAGAGCCCGTGCTCCACAACAAGAGAAGCCACTGCAATGAGAAGCCCGTGCATCGTGACGAGGAGTGGCCCCCACTCACAGCAACTAGAGAAAGCTTGCGCACAGCAACGAAGACCCAATGCAGCCAAAAATAAAATAAATTTTTTAAAAAATCAAGTAGAAGAGACCTTAGAGGGGAGGAAGGCTTCTTTTTTTTTTTTTTTTTTTTTTTTTTTTTTTTTTTGGCGGTACGCGGGCCTCTCACTGCTGTGGCCTCTCCCGTTGCAGAGCACAGGCTCCGGACGCGCAGGCTCAGCGGCCACGGCTCACGGGCCCAGCCGCTCCGCGGCATATGGGATCCTCCCGGACCGGGGCACGAACCCGTATCCCCTGCATCGGCAGGCGGACTCTCAACCACTGCGCCACCAGGGAGGCCCGAGGAAGGCTTTTTTTGTCTCAAAGTCTTATTAAATGTCTGGCCGACTCTAATTTAAACATAATATTTTAGGGCCCTAAATATCAGGTTTTCTGTGATAAAGAACGGTGGTATTACTATGATCTCACTTGCCCATTCCTTAATTCATTCTTTATTTCTTATTTCTGTCTTTCTATCTTGCTTTCCTTTCTGTCCTTATATTCCCTTCATTCCTTCCTTCTGTGGATAATCATATAAGCTACTTTTTGTCTTCCTGTGCCCTAAGTACTGATGGCTAGATGCCAGAAAGCAGAGATATTTCTCAAAAATCAGTGCCCTCTCTTTCTCCTGTCCCACTGCCCTTGACCTGGACATACACCTCTCCTTAGGTGCTAGATGATTGGAAGCACACATTTAAAATTCATCTAATTCATTCTTTCATTATTTACCTAAATTATCATAGTCGGATTGATAAGTGTGGTTTTCTGTTGTAGTTTAGAAGATTCTGGTGTGACAGGATGTCCACTGCCAATTAGAAGGCTTCCAGAGAATGAGCTGAAAATCTCTTCGTTGCTTGTCACGGGACAAAGCCTATTAACCTTCCCTGACTTCCCTTTACTCAGCCAACTCTGTGCAGTTCATAATATTCCAGACAACTTGTGGTGGGGGTTAAATGAAACAAAATAGGTGAAGGCACACTATAAACTGTAATAAAGCTGAACAAATATAAATTACCACTTTCATTACTCTTTTAGACAAAAGAATATCCTTCGAATTTGCTCAAGGCACCAGTCCGATACACGTGCTTATGCACTGGTTCTGAAGATACCAATTAGAAGAAAAAGACATAGTCTCTCAACTGGAATGGTAAAACTTCAAGACAGAAAAGTACATTAGATTTCCCCTAGGTATATCCTGGGAGTCCTACATCTAAACATGAAGATTTGGTGGGCTCAGTGATCTATTCAAAGGCGAAGAGGAAGGAGGAAAGGATGAAGATCATTTTCTACATCTATCTTTTACGTCTATTTGTCTATCTATCTACCTGTGAGAGACGAAGAGAGAAAGAGCAAGAGAGGAAAAGAGAAAGAGGGAGATTAAAAGAGAGAAAAAGTGAACATCTTGGCTTCACTTATTAAGTCTCTTTCTAAAAAAAAAAAGAGGAGGAGGAGGAACACCATGAAACAGAATATCCCCGGGCCTGGCAGGTCTGACTAAATACTCTGAGGATGTCTCATGAGTGGACCTGATTCTAATGCTACTTCTACAGGATACCTGATGACCAGTGTCTACTGATGAACATTAATTGTTAAGTTGCTTTTTCTTCCCTAAACAAAGAGTCAAATGCATTGCCTGCGCTGTGGTTTCCTTAACGCCACTATTGTGCAGGGATTCACTCAGCAAGCTAGGGGAATAGCATGTGGATATTGAATACAAAGAGACAGTCGTTTCCAAATGCAGCCTCCAAAGGACAAGATCGTCCCTGCACCCTGCATGGGATGGAATGAAACTGTGTTTTGTCCAAAATTAAAAAGCCTGACCTGCGGGTCCTTAGAACAGAAAAAGATTTCCTATGAAGGTGACATCTGGATTCTCTCCTTGCTTCTGCTACTACCGCTGTTCTTACCACCATTTTCTGTATTCCCATTTCTTTGCTGCAACTGTCAAAAGTTAAGTCTGAAAATATTTTATCCAGCCCTCTTGCACTAAATTCAGGTGAGAGGGAAATTTATGATTTCTCAAGTGGATATATTTTAAAAGGGTTTGAAGGCCCCACCATTTCTTCCAGAAATTTTAATAAGCATATAGAAATAGCCAGCTGGCTAATCCTGGGAATATCCCTTCTCCCTGTTCATTTTATAGAAAGATCCTGTGGTCAGGAAATATAAAGCTTTCAACACATTGACCACAGCTAGGATTATAGCTTCACATGGTAGAGCTTTTTTCCCACTGTCTTTTTCTGGGTGTTGCCAATATCCAGCCGTTCTTTCACGGGTGTCGAAGTCACCTTCACCCTTCACTCACCGGGGAGAACTTCAAGATTGACTGCACTAATGAGGGAGTCTGGAATTGAGACATTACATGTAAATCCATCAGTGTGATTAAACTTAGCATGCACACTGTGTATGCTCGGTATTTTCAAAGAGCCTGGCTATTAAATGGCTTCATATTTTTATACCTTTTGGCACCCTCATAAAAGCACTTAAGGAAACAGAATTTTTCCTCCACTGCTACAGATGGACTAAGGCAAATCTATGCTAAGAAGCTATAAAATAATTTGAAACGTCTCAGGTTCATTGGTAAATCAAGTCGGTAGCTCTGCAGAATATTTTTACATGTATAAAAACACATATATTAGTAAAGTTATAAGTGTATATAAAAGCATATATATGGTTCAAAACCTGTTAGTTGCAAATAAAGTAAAACCTCATTAATTCAGACTCACTTAAATCAGAATTTCTGACCTGACAAAGGTCTGGCTGAGCAGAAGTTTTCTTTACCATATCAATGGAGAAAAGACTTGCTGAACAATTGGCCAGTGTAAATACAGATTACAGGGAGAGTACATAAACTGTTTAAGAGAATACACTGCCTTTAGTATTCTTGAGCACTTGAGGAGCACTCATTTACATACAAATAACTGAGAGTATGCTTACAAAGCAATCTTATTATTAACCAGAGTACTCTTAAGAATTTCTGAAAGGATTCTTTAATTATTTCAAGTATGCTTCTTCTGTATACTTGAAAGAGGTAAAGCTGCATCCTTTTAAAATATTCTATAGTTCCAACTTCTCACAAATGTATACACCTTTTTGTCCAGTTGATAAATTAGTATGTGTTAAAATATATATCATGCTATTATACAATAAAACACTAGCACTGTCGTTTTTGCATATCAAGTTCTGTAACAAAACTTCGTACAGTATTTGTGAATTTCTGTGGTTCCTGTAGATAAAGCCTCCTGTTAAGTATGGCAGCACGGAATGATAGAAAGAGCGTGGACCTTATCTGCTCTCCGACTACCTGCAACTTGAGCTTGAGTCTCAACCTGAACCTAGGTTTCTCATCCAATAAAATCAAGAGAGGTGCTTTTGCACCCACTTTACATCTCCAGCTTGTTGCGAGGACCAAATTACATGATGTTACTTAAGTCAATGAAAATACTTCATAAAGTGGAATGCAAATGTTACAACTATTTTATCTATATAATGGATACTTTGATTTAGAAGGAAATGTTGATGAGGCATACCATATTAAGACAGGCAGATATAAACTTCAAATTCATTATTACCTGAAAAATATACTATGTCCTAGCTTGGGGTGGAACTAGAGTAAAAGAAATGGAAACAATCTATAGATATCAATACATACTCATTCTATTTACCATCTAAAGTACATAATTAGGAGTTGAAACCACCAGGAATTTTAGCAATCTGTCAAAAACTTTTAGATTTTAAAAATCTGAGATACATTGTGTAGGTAAGGGTTAAACAAAAATTTCACAAATGTACAGGGTTTAGGAAACACAGGATGGGCCAACGCAAAGCACAGATAAAACCATGTCCAAACAGAGAGCCCTTACAGCCTTGTGCATCTGCCCTAACCTAGCCAGGAACTAGCACAATGGCTGGCACAGAGAAAGCACTCTGACAATTATCTGTCATACTAAGATGCCTCTTGGCCAACTATCAGATAACCCTAGATAGATCCACAAAGGCAGGGTCAACATACTTGCCTTCAAGGACTAAAGACTGTACATTTCACAGGTAAAAGTCCATGTCTGTCTTGTTACTGATGTGTCCCCAAATTCTGCAATTTAGAAATTGTTCAGCAAGAGTTTGCTGAATGAATGAGCAAGGTCTACATGTTTCATGTAAGTTGACTAAGACGTGGTCTTTACACTTGGAGTTTATCATATGAGGTGGCCAGGGAGAGACTTTCATAATAGGACACTGGGGAAGTGTCCTGTTATGAAGTTAGTGCTCTGAGAACATAATGCATTGATTTGTTATCTCAGCTGTACCTTAGAATCACCTGAGGATCTTTTGAAGCAATACCAGTGTCTCAGATCAAATAAATCAGAGGATGGGACTTGGACATCAGTATTTTTTTTTAAACTCTCTCTAGGTGATTTTAATGTGCAGCCAAGGTTGAGAACCCTGGGACAAGAAGTTAAAACAAGTAATTATAACAGGAGGTAAAGGAGTTAGGAAAGAAGTGTTTCTCAGATGAGGTGATATTTATGTTGGGTCTGTTTGTCCCTATGATCCATCGAGCCCAGAAAAATGCTAAGATTTCTTCCCCTTCCAAATTTCCAACACAGTGTCTCTTCTCTAGGGAGTATGAAGACCTGTTTCTCCCACACTGCTCCTATAGACTCTTCCAAGTTATAAATCTCAAGGACTGAAAGGGGCATCAGTGAGGCTTCAGAGTCCTAAAGTCACACCTCCCCGGAGGGTAAGATTCAATACCTCAATCTGGAGCAAGACTGGAATAAAAGGCAGAACAGAGACCTTGTGATTCTCAAATAGATGAATTGGCTAATAGTGTCCACTTTTCTTCACTTTGGGAGTTCTTCACGTGTGATCATATTAAAGGTGTGTGGTTTCAGATTTAATCATGACTGGCATGATCTGAGAAGTCAAAGCATTATCTTTATCTGCCACAAGTTTCAATCATGTTCACACTGAGTTATGTTAACTTACACTCACTTTTATTTAAAATAAGTGAAGAACCTGGCCCACCACATTAGGAGGGAAAAACAAGGGAGTTCTTTATCTTATGAACCTGACCCTCCAATCCCAACTAAGTTGGAGGAACAATTTTCACCTTCTTTTTGTAACTAATACAAAAAATTGTAATGCCAAGAGAGTATCTGTCGTAAAGGATCTGTCTTTAAAATACTGTACTTCAGTCCCATGGGATCAGAATTTTTTAAGGCCTCTTCTTCAAAACTACTGAAAGATATGTAGAAAAACAGTTTGACACTTATTTAGAATAAAAACCAAAGTCCTAAGATCTTTTGTAGAAGAAAGAGCACTTTGAAACTAAAGTTCTAATGGCAATCTGCCAGGAGCTACATGCATGAAACTGGACAAGCCATTCTCTAAGCATCTGTAAAATGAAGTGGTCAGGCTGATGTCGTTAAAAGAAACTTTTCCATGTTAACATTCTGTCCTACTTTAAATTCAACACATTGACAACAGTTTCCGAATGCATCCAAGGCAAACAAGAGACCATCCTGAGGTAAGAAAACGCCAAGCCTCCCCCTAGTGCTTTCAACATTGGTTTACAGATTTCTATAGTAAAAATCATTTGAGGTTTGATCTCACCAGCACCACCTTTGGACAGGGCCTTTTTTTGTCTCACTAAGTATATTAGCACCAAGGCAGTTCTACCCTGACCAAGTCTGAAGAATCCTGGAAGATTATATCTATATAACTTTTATGAGTATAGGCAGCCCATATGGACTTTATTGGTCCCTAGAAACGTCTTCCTACACAACTATGCTCATTTAAATGAAAGAGCTACAGCTCAAGTGCTTTATTTCTCTGTGTAAGGTAGGCTGTATGTGAATAAAAGGAAGGGGCTGCGAGGCAGTAGAAGGCACCATACAAAAGGTACTGTTATAATTACTGTTTTCTGTCTCATCATACTTATTCAGGGACTATAAAGCAATGAATAAAAAGGATACGTGAGTAGAATGACAGGGCGGGTCAGTTCTAAAGACAGTCCTACTTTCAGGCCCACCACCAGTAGATCCAACAGGTGTATTCAATACAACTGCATTTACAGATCTAACAGAGCTGGAAAGAATTTATGACCTCCATTGCCTGTGTAAACAAACAAAAAAAAAAGGTGCTTCTGGGGGAACATAAACTTTCCCTTCACATCTATATATTTCATAGGCCCTTCTCTCATATTAATGAGATTTTAGATGTTACCTATAGGATCTCTAAAACCCTTGCTACATGTATTTTTGTGGCCAGGTACTTATAAAGCCAAAGACTTGTCAAGGAACCCATTGGACAGAAAGGGAACTTAACGTGCATTTGATCAGCATCATGAATTATCTTATTAAACCAACCCAGGGTATGAATGACGGCAGGTCCAAAGGAGAATTAAAATCACCCACATCTTCCCCAAAGCTGAGAAGGGCCACAAAGGACCTAACTGATTATGAGGTTAGAAATTATGTTTTCAAGCTCCCATCTGGAGGCATGTTTGTTTCTTACCGTGTGAGTTTGCTCCTGAGTTCTTCAATGGTCTGTTCTGAAAGGGTGAGACTGACTGAAACAAATGCCTCTGTCTTCAGGACTTAAAAAAAAAAATCATTGAAAACAATGTAGGGATATAAATGTCTGTGCCCACAGCCAAGATAAAAAATGCAAAGTCTGGGCCACCTTGCCTTTAATTTCCTAACTGCTGTTTTGTAAGGCTGTGTCATGCTTCTCAGTTCAAACACGCTTTGGCTCTTTATTATTCATGGACCTTTTTCCCAGTCAGTGGTGTTGAATAATAAAACAGCCCAGGATCAAATGGGCCAATTCTCCACGCCTGACACCAACTGCTACTGTTCGCTGGGCTCTGCCAAGCGTTGCCTCTGATAATGAGTGGGATTTGGTTAAACAGTAAATTAATGAATAATGAAATATCCAGGTTGATCAGTTAGAGAGCACGCTTGCTTTGCCCTGGGCTAAACGCTTGGGGCAGAAATTACTCTCAAAAGGCACTTGCCTGGCTGCTGGTCTGGATAACTATTTTACAGCCTATTGCTTGACAGAATGCTGGGGAGGGGGGAACCAGTGGGGGAGAGGAAAGGAGGAAGGACAGAGTTATTAACAGCAAAAAGAGAGAGAGAGAGAGAGAGAGAGAGAGGAAGAATAACCTAGTTATCACCTTGTAGGTTTCTAAACTGCATGTGTGAGAACAAAGTCACAAATATGATCTGGAGAAGTCTGAGTTCTAAAATTCCCAACACATGTTTAACATCAAGGAGGAATGATGAATGAAAACAGTCTTCTGTGTGTGCCCGTGCACATATGAGATTAAACGCAGAACGACTGCACTGCAGACGCATGTTCCCGTGTACGCATTCGAGTGAGGACATGCAGAGAAGCCATCCAGTGTCTAGTTGACAGGAAAACAATACCCTCATTTTAAGGCTTCATCCTCTGATTCTTAGACATACCCTTTGTACGAATTTTAGAATATTAAAAATAGGACTCCTCCAAAAACCTCCATTAGGAAAAATGTTTCACTGCAACTGAGATTCTGTATGTGTGTGTGTGCATGTGTGTGTAGTTTGTCACTTTTCAACTTTAACTTCCCGCAAGAGTCTTAAACTGTTATGTAAGTTTATGCATGTATTAGTAATAGGTTTGCTCATTCATGAGCAGATACATGTCCTTTACAAGAAACAAGCTTTGAATCATCAAAAACCCACAGCAGAGTGCCACAGGGACACCACATACTGAGAAAAACGTGTTATTTCACTCGATATTTGTTTTGGAAATAAATTTCTCTAATTGGTTATCTGTGGAATATCTTATTCTTTCAGAACTTGAGCCCCTTTCAAATGGCCTCAAGATGGGTGGACTTTGAAGTTTTACACAGTGGAAGCTGAAATACTTTTCAATAAATTAACATGTGGTGGGTGTTTGTGTTTTGTCAAGTTGTTTGGGTTTGGTTTGGCTTTAGTTTGTTCTTAGGTGCAAGAGAGAGAAAGGCTTTCACAAAAGTAGGGGGAAAGTGAGGATGTATTCAGGAACCTCATTAACTGTCCTCACAGCTGGAAGTAAACTCAGAACAGTGCCAGGGAGAGGTGGACATTATCTTCTTCTGGTGCAGAGGTGACAAATGATAGAAATGATAGAAAAAACTGCCCACAGCCTCATCAAGAAAGGAGCAATATGAATTACCTACAGCTTCAGTGTACACGATTACCACACTCCACTCCTCAGGGCCTACAAAGCAGCAAGGCCTAACGGCTGCTACTCCCCTAGTTTCATCCTGCAGACTAGTATCATAAAGGTTTTACCTCTCCACACCAGCATCCAAACCCCTCCCCCAAGAAAAAATAAAATGCTCTAATTGTCTTTATTACTTTCAGACACTAGCCACCAAACACAGATGTTCACTATTGAGAATTAAAGGAAGGGTAAAGGTCACAGGGACCCAGGTCAGCTTGATGCTTCTTTGGACTATTTGACCCCATTGTCTAGAATGGCCCTTATCTTTGAAGAAGAAAGGAATATTTATATTGCACATAAAAGTGAATGAAATCATTCAGTGGGCCCATTTTGTTGGTAGGGCTCAGGCCTGTGCCGTACCCACCCCTTCCCTAACCCTAACCCCTTCTTAAAAACAGCAAAAGGGAAAGCGCGTGAAACAACCCATAAACGAGTCAACTGTGTTTCTGCCTCAAATCTTGGTAGTTTCCTATCTTTAGGAATCTCTGGCCAAAAGAATTCTCTTGAATGCAAGAGCCCTAAAACCTAAAAAACAACAAACAAACAAACAACAAAGAAACCTTTCCTGGGTTCCTTAACACATAGGACTCCCTTGGAAAAGAAAATTCACACTGGTAAATGTTTTGTTGTGGATGTTTTTGTAGTCCTGCTATTAGGGAATTCCCATATTGTGTGTGTGTGTGTGTGTGTGTGTGAGAGAGAGAGAGAGAGAGAGACAGAGACAGAGACAGAGACAGAGAGAGAGAGAGAGAGATAAAGCCCTAACTACAACCCCCAAAAAAGGTCTCATACCTTGTTTCTGGTAGAATCATTTATCAATGAGGATAACATATACACAAAATTCAACCTGGTCCAAGATTGATACTTTGATCTCAAAGTTAGCACTAGCACCTTTTCTGGGGGGAGGTGGTGGCGGGGGTTATTGGTTAATGGAGCACTAAGATTTGGTTTGGTTTTACACTTGTTTTCTCTGCATTGACTGGCATTTTCCCAGCCATTTTGTACAACCCCTCCCCACCCCTTCCCAAACCTATAAGGGTGGACCGTTTCCCAGTAAAACCCACTGCTGTGTAGAAGCTATCTAAAATCCTGTTTCCTTGGAAACTCAGATGATGGTCACACTCACTTTGCCCACTTGAACAGCCACCGGCTCTTCCAGGTCATCAGGTGTTTCCGAGCTGCCCGGCCTCTACTTGCGCATCCGGACGCCAGGTTCTAGCGTTCAGGACCTGATGGTTCACGCAGGGAGAGCTAGAACTCATTGGGGTGACTTGTGTCCGATTTGGGTCCGAGCTTCCCCAAAGACTTGCAAGCGTCCCTTCCATGCCTCTGTATCCCAGTGCTCATGTGCCAGCTTCTTTTCTCCAGTCATTTGATAAATGTCTGTACAAGAAGGAACATTTGACTGTTCCAGAGGTCAGATTCTGACCTCCCCAGAATATTCTATGCAAACACGCCCTGGACGTGCCCTCCTCCCGGTAAAACGCGTGGGCTAATGACATCTGACAGCCACATCCTTGAAACGTTTGCTAATACGTCAGCGAACAGGTACGTCCCAGACGTTAACTGGTGGTCCAGACACAGATGACTGACTGCCAGGGCTGCCCTCCGAGCGGCCTGGGCAGGTCACGCTTTGCTAAGTCCATTGGCTATTATGCTGCTTTTTAAAATTTTTAAAGGGCATTTTTATGCAGAGGCCTCTCGCAGCAGCATGTGTGACCCCTGTTTGAGTCTGGACGCCTCTCGCCTGAGTCAGCTCCAGAAGGCTGCAGCCCGTCCGAGAGAAGGGAAAAAGCGAAAAGCAGCAGAGTGGGCAAGAAAAATAGGTTCCGAACAAATGGGCCAAAAATCGCCGCTTGACTTTGCTAGTTTGAGACCAGTGGCAGCGTAGAACGTGTTGAACTTGTGTGACAAAAAGGCTCCCTCAATCTCAGCATAAACAGTTTGAAAAAAAAAGAAAAAGAAAAAGGATGCCCACGCCGCAGCCGTTTGCAATCTTGACCTCAAGGGCGCGGAGCGAAAAGCCTGACGCGCCGACCGCGCCCTGGGTAATCTCTAGGCCCGGAGTTACGCCCCGGGGCGCCGCGGCGCGTGCGTACGTGCGCGTGCGTAGGCGTCCGCGCGTGCGCGCTCGTTGACACTCGGCCCTGCCACCCTGAAAGCGTGCCTAGTCGCGGGCAGGGGCGCCGCGTGCGTGCGCTCCGCGCGGGCAGGGGCGGCTCACGCGCGTTACGTACGCACGCAGACTGGGCCAGGGGTGTGAATGGCTCAGCGCTGGTGCCCAGTCTCCGCGTTGCTGTCCGCGGCTGCGTCCTGGAAACGTGAGAAAAGGCGGTGGGAGTGCACCAACCTGTGACCTGGGGGAGGGACCCGTGCCAAGAAAGTGGACCCGAGGAGACGTTTGACTGAACTCGCCCTCAGGAAGCGCTGGGATTATTTACGAGGCCTGATTTAAAAGTAGTGGCTGCCAGGGAAGTGAAGAAGGAGCTCACCCCAAGCTATGAGAGAAGTTATAGTCGTAAGAATGCTGTTTATGACGGTATAAATCAGTGTGGAGCTTGTGATGGGAAATAACGGAGAGCATGAGTTTGGGATAGACACAAGGAAACAAAGTCAAGAAGGAAAATTGAGTTTTCGCCCTCCGTTCTGCCCCCGCGCAGTTCCTCCTTTCCAAGGCGCCCACGATTCCTGCGGGGAAGCTGGGGAGGGGTGAGCCCACCCCGTGGCGGGTCGGGTCGGCTCGGGTCTTCCCCAAGTTGAAACGAAGCTTGTTAGAGGGTGAGGGAATACATGTAAATAAACAACTCAGAAGATTTATGGGAAGTTCAACTTTATAGGACTGTATTTATAGAGCCATTGCTGGTTCACTTATAAATAGATTAATGGGAAGCTAAAATTAATGGACTTGTGAGCTGCACGTTTAATTTCTGAGGCTTCGACATGACAGACAACCGCCTTCGAAGTCCACGCATGGAAGGCAGCCTGTGTCGGGAGTCATGAGCGCCCCCAAGAAGACACACGTCCCATCGGGCCAGTATATCTGGTGGCTCTAAGCTCTGGCTGCCCGGGGTCCCTGGGAAAGGACCCCATGGGACTGTTTTTGCAAATGAAGTGAAAGAATGTGGCCTCATAAAAAAATAATCGGCTCTTCTTCCTCCTACCATTATTTTTAATCAGGGCCCATAAGCCGCTAATGCGGGCGGGCAGGCAGGCGGGCTTCTTGGCCACTGGAAGCCGCGCACCTGGGCTGGCTGCCTCCAGGTCACCTCCTCCAAGGTCACCCAGCGTCCCCGCGCTGGGCCTGTGGTCAGGGTCCACGGCCTAGCGGTTCCAGCTGCCGTTCTTTCCTTACTCCTTCTGCAGCCTGGTTAAGACAGTAACAAAAGGGCCGGCGAGGAGCTCTTAACTAGCAGCCCAGGGCCATTTTGTTAGGCAAGGCTCTCTCTGGCTTCCTGTCTTTCCTTCCCTCTCCTCAAGTTCTTCCCCACATTCAGGCCCCTCTGGACCTTGAGTTTGGGGTGACTGTCTCAGATCCTTGTCAAATGGTGGTGGAAAGGAAGTGGTCTGGAATTTACCTATGGAATAATAGATGGAAGGTCTGCTTCTCCAGAGCTGGTGTTAACCCTTCAGTAGGAAAACTTGCCATAGGATATGGAAATTACTCATCACCGCCTTTGTATAATCCTAGTGATAACCAACCCCTCACTCTCCAAAAGGCAAATGAAAAGGAAACTCAATGTAAAACATTTGAGCCAGAGACAAAATCATATACCTGTTTTCTTTCTAAATAAATGGATTGCACGCCCTCTTAATCACACTTCCCTTGTGTTTTTTTCTTCCTTCTACTTCCCTTCCCTTTTTGATTCACTCATTTATAATTCTAGCCATGATACCCCCCCTTTTTTAATTAATAGGGAAGCCAAGAAGTGGAAATCTCACAAAAAGCAGATTCCATTGTCCTTTCTGTCTTTCCCTATAGGGAAGTCCAACTGGGAATGAGTCATCTGAAAAACAGAAAATTGATATGGGAGGCATATTATTAATTACCTGAGTGCCAACTATATGCTAAGCACTCTCCTAATCCAGGGTTATCGAGATTTAACTTTGCCAGTTATCCTTAAATGTATATACATGTTGCTGTTCCTGCTTTTTATAATTAAACTAGACAATGTTGGAAAGGACCTTAGGAGGCCCACATTTTACAGATAAAGACTTTGAGGTCCAAAGAGAAACAGTGACTCGTGCATACCGTTTAACAGCTTGGACGGATTTACTTTCCTAGCCTCAGGGAAGACACCCAAGCCTTGGGATGAAATACAGATTGAGAAGATGTTTGATCACTGCAGCCCATTAGGGCTGGGCTGCAGCCCATTAACCCAAATGAGAAAAGCTCTGGCTTCCCTGGGCATCCTCTGAGCCTAAGGTAGGAAACCTCCTAAGACAGCCTCTTTCCTCCTCTGGTCAAGGGAGCTTTTCCTCATTTGTTTATGGAAGGCCTTGCACTGCTGGTGAGGTCAGGGTTGGGTTCAGTCCTGAAATGAGCCAGTTAACTCCCCCCAGATCCCAAGGTGTGGGGTGCAGGAGCCCATACCTGGCCCTGTGGGCTTCTCTCCTGCACCATCTCCGTCAAAGACATCATGGCAGAATGCCATCCCACCAGCAACATGAAGGGAGCATCATCTTTGACTTGGACCCAGAGGCCCTTCGTTCCTGGGACACGGAGTCTTTTAATAACCTGGGAAGTAAGTAATTTGACAACCTCATTTTTTTAAAGGGCAATATAAACCAAGAGATGCAGTTAACGTGGGCTTTTATTGCAAATCCAGCTAGAAATAGGAGAGAAGAGTGTCAATTTGGAATTTTAAAAAATCAAAAACACCTTCTAGTGAAAACAAAAGTGTCCATTTTTCTGGGAGGCAAAATTTATTGTATTTATTGTAAGGAAAACACTACCTGTGTTTCAATGATGGGGGGACAAAAAGAAAAAAAATTCTTGGCTATAAATTTTTTCTGTCTGTAGAATTAAACAATATCTATACTCAAGAAACTGAAGATGAAAACACAACAAAAACACAACAATCTTTTTATTTATGTAAATCAGGTCAACACTGGACAATAAACCAATTTCTACCCATTACCATAACAGCTTGTCTATAAAGAACAGAAAAATTCAGATAGGATTCTACCTAGGGTCAAGCGGTTTGTTTTTTTTTTAACCACCCATTCACAGAGGTATAGATTCACAGATAAATAATCCCAAACTACCTGCTCGCCATATTTACACATTCCCATTAAATTAAGCATAAATAAATATGTACAAACTTAACATGGATACCCTCCAGAGCTCTTCTCCTGAAGAGTCAATAGATTGATATTTCTCGATTGTGTGTCAAAAACAATGTTGGTGAATTAGAGACCAACTCAACAGAGGAGTCGATTTTGGCATTTCAAGAAGAACAGTGTTCATTCTACTTTTTAAAAGAAAACAAAACGAATTTTGTTATTTTTTTTTAACCTGATCATTTAACATACATCAGCACAGGAGGGGAAACACTGTTTGGGCTCTTGAGGCAACATCAGATGGTTTAAGGTTATTTCCTTTCCACAGAATGTATTACGCATACAGGATATCAGATGTGAGGACAAACTCCCTATAAACACTCTAAGTAGGGACGAGTTGCCCTTTTAAGTAAGGCTTTGTACCAGAGGAACAGTGTGTAGATAAGTTTGGGGTATTTCAGGTTTTCCATTCGACCGAAGTTTTCATAGGATATAAAATAGTTGCTTGAGAGAAAGTGGTTTCCTTGGCCAAAGAAAATAAAACAGCCAGGTCTTTGAAAGGTTCTTCAGTTCTTTATGTAGGGGTGGAGAAAGGTAAGGATGTGGTGCCAGAGAGAAGGAAAAAAAAAAAAAAAAAGCAAGCTAACTAGGGGAGAATCCTCGCCCAGAACAGCCCTTTTTTTCTCTCTCTTTGCTTCCAGGAGAGCCACAATACGTGCAAGAGGAGGCAGGACTGGACAGAGAATGGTCAGGAGACCTTTAGAACCTCCAAAGGAACTTGCAAAGGGGAAAGTGTGAGGGCAGCGCTGCCACGTCCTGACTCTTGCTTTCTACCTTTTGGTTTGGGACCGGCACTTAGGAGTGGGCACGCGGCTTGGATACAGTGTCTTAAGAGTGCAGGGGTGGGGTGGGGGGAGAGCTGCAACTCACCTGTTTAGTTTGAAAACAAGACTCAAAGGGGCTTGCTTTAAACGTTTCCCTTGACTTAAAAGGCAAACTCTTGGGTTAATCCCAGTGTTTATTGATTTATGGGCCCAAGGAAACCAAATCTTTTAATAACTCAATTATCAGATAAACGTAGCAGGCCTGGCTAACGAAAGCAAGGGGGCGGGGGTCGTACAGGAAAGGAGAAGTGAGGGAGGGAGAGGGGGCAGTGGGTTCTCTCCACGTTGCGTGGAGGCAGGGTGCGGGGGAGAGATGCTAAGCGCTCTGCTCAGCCCGGGCGCCAAAGGAAGGCCCGGAGGAGGGCGAAGGGCGAGGAAGGAGCCTGCGTAGCCCAGTAAGACAATTCCTACCCCATCACCCGCCTTTGGGAGCCTGAGGGTGGAGAGACTTCGTACCGGCAAAGGCGGGGGAAGCTTCCGATCCCCTGGACATTTCTAGGCCACTCGCCCTCGGGAAGCAGGCGCCCGGGGCGGCCGCTGGCAGAAAGGGGCTCGGGCAGCGCTGAGACCCCTCCCGCCTGCAGCCCGCGGGGCGCCGCCCCATTACCTACTGGAGCACCGGGCTTTCTCGGTCGCCTTAGCCCTTAGGGTGAGACCGAGAGCGGGAAGGGCCCGCGCGGCCCGCGGCCCCTCCAGCGGCTGATCTATGTCCTCAACACGACTGGGCGCGAGTGGCCCCCACGCTCTCGGGACCTGCACAGTAAGAGCAAGGCGCGTCCATCGCGTCTCTCGCACGTCACACGCGTGGGGCGCGTTGCCCTGCAAGGAAAGGAGACGATGGTTTTCAGTGCGGTTTCTCCCGGCCTTTGGCAATCAGAATACGTCTAATGCAAGCGGCCAGGCCCTCGGACAAAGGCGCAGGCTTCTGAGCTGGGAAGAGATGGAGTGTCTACACGCTCCCTGAGGTCTAGTTCCCGGCCTTTGCACTCCTATCAACTCATCTATGGCTGAGCCCTGCACACCCAGAGGCCCCCAAAGAAGCTGACGTGGATGGGCTGGGGTCTGACATCAGCCATTGCTTGGGCCCTCCTGGTGGTCTGAAACCAGCTCCCTAACTCAGCCCCCCATAAAAATGTCAGTGCAAAACTCAGCAGGTTCCTAAATCCGACCCTCTAACCTCCCCCCTCCCCAGGCCAAGGCCCATGGGGCAGCAGACCTGATAGTCCCCGTGGGTCCTAACTGTAAACCCTGCAGAACAAACCTCTGGATCTTTATATTCAAGGGATGCTGCAAAGGTCCTAATGCCTACTTTGTTTAAAGAGATGCGTTCATGCACACTCTATTTAGAGACCTAGGTCATCCACTCCTTCGCCCCTGGGGATTTCCCACTGCTTTGGGGATGGTGGGAACAATGGGTTTCAGATCTTATTTCAAGATAATGCTCAGGTGAAGCCCAAGAAAGGAGCAGGGCTGCCAGAAGTGAGAGATATTAAATGTATGAAACTTTATCCACTGGGAATAGTCCCAGTGTATCCAGACAGTAACATTCAAAGCTGAAATACATCTCCTTTCACTTTGCATTATTTTACCATTATTGCGAAAAACAAGTGCACGTCTGGGAGGGGGAAAAACGCCTCATTCATAAAGCATCTTGTAAGAAAGCAATTGTTGCTGAAACACGGGAGCTTGCACCACCCCCCTCCCCGCGACCACTCGACCACTAGCAAAGCTGCTGCTTTCCCCACAATCGCCAAAGAGCCCAAGGAAATGGAATCCGTTTGAAAGGCAAGGCAATAATGTTAAAATATTGGGCTCCAAGAACACTTACTCCTCTCCCCTAAAATTCATTTAGCAGCTCCCCACTTCCCCGGAATTCTGTATTGAGGTATCTGTTAGCAACTAGACTCAAAGCTGCTTCAATCTCTTATTGGCCACTTTCTAAATTATTCCCTTTGAGCTTCTTTAAAGAAGTGCACCTGCAGAATTCTGACACACAGGCTGTGATTAAAAAGGGATCGGAATTTTTTTTTCTCTGTACCTTATAGATTGTGTAGGAAGCCCAAGTCCTCTTTGAAGAAGCTCATAAACCATGCGGGCAAAGCTTTGGAAAACAGAAGAGAATGAAATGGTACATACCCCTCCGAAGGAATTACATACTAATCAACGTATTCATATTGTGTTTGGGTTTTACTATTGTTCTTAAAATTGGTAGATGACACATATGATAACAAATGCAAGATGCTCTGTAGGCAGATGCTGGCAAGGCTGGGAACTAGTAACGTTTCGGAAAAGAACTGATGAGGAGTCTGAATCAACTTATTGGTCCGGATTTTCCTCGGCCACGGGAGCCTCTCCTCGGCCAGCCGGCCCGAGAGCTGCAGCCACCGCCTGCGTCCCCGCGGGCCTCCCGCCCCGCCCGCCCTCGCCCTCCCTAATTAAGCAAAAGGCCCGGAGTTGGGCCCCCTTGAGTTATGGACACAGGGCGGGGCGGGGGCGGGGTCACCGAGGGGACCACAACAGCGCACCAGAGGGCTAACCACACGCCTTTTCATCCCGGAAGATGCCCGTGACAGCCGGAGGGAGGGAGGGCAACGTAGAAAAAGGGTGGCTGGGAGAGGGGCGAGGTGAGGTGGAAGGGCGGGGACTGCCAGAGAGTTTCCTAAAAATATATTAAAAATTTAAAAAGTTCGTGCGTCTCAGTCAACCAGCTCTCAAAGCACTGACACCGACACGGTTTCTCCGATTTTCTTCCAATAAGAGTTTTCTCACGTTTAGTCTTATGTTTATTTTCCAAAGGGAAAAAAATCATGTTTTTCTTTTTATTATCAGTATTACTAAGCTCGAAAGAACCGAAGTGGAAAATCCGGACGGTTGTCTCCAAGTGTATCTTGAAATAGACACTGAGAACCGATACTGTTGCTCCGTGGTACGCCTCAAGGTTTTTTTTTTTTTAAGTTATTTAGCTTTGTTTTTTTTTAACTTTGATTGTATGTGTATTCTACCTAATATAATTCTTCCAAAGCCAATCCAATATTTTTAAAGCTAAAATTAATTTTTTTCTGTTTTCCTTTTGTATTTAAAACATTTTTCCTTTTTTTTTTAAATTTTTCATTTCCTGTGTTTCTCCTCCTTGTCGCCAGTTTTACTACCTGGGCCTTCCCCAGACGTGTGCCTGTTAGTGGTGGTGTTGTTCAAGAACATCTTGTCCATGCCTTTGAGCGCCTCGGTGAGATAGTTCTGCAGGGCCGTGAGCGCGGCGCAAATGGCCGGGGCGCCGAAGCCGTGCGTGATGAGGCTGAAGTGCGTGAGGCAGCTCTGGATCCCCGGCTCCAGGATGGGGCTGGGCCGGCTGTTTCCGATCGGCGTCCGGTCCTGAGCCAGCAGATCCGTAAATTCTTTACAAAGTTGCCTGCAAAGGGGCGGGAGAGGAGCAACAACAATAAGAAAGCAAAACAACAACAACAACAAAAAAACACCCTCAGCGTCGTTGTCATTGACATTCGAAAGGAGACTCTCACACGAGCCCAGGGGCGCCCGGTCACGGGAGAGCCGGAGAGCGAGGCTAATGCGGGCGATTCCGCTCTGTTTCCTTTCCCAGCGTTCTCCCTTCTAGAGCAGCTGGGACTGGAAGGAAAGCGGGGGTGGGGATTTAGGCACCCCTTCCATCCCAAAGCCTGGCCTTTCCCCCCCGCCCCCTGCCCGTCTTTCCCCCCTTCATTCCAGGACTGCATAAACCCCCGTTTTGGGAAATGTGCTAAGCTTTAGCGTTTGATTTGCAATCTTCAGTAATTTTTAGCTCTTACCTGACAGTTCCTCTAAAAGCCCTTTCCCCCTCCTCTCCCCTGCCTCTCCAACCTCTTGGCGATCAGACTCAAAAAGCCGGGAAAGAGTTAGGGCCCTGGGCCACAAGCCTGTCCCTGGCACAGAAGCAGATTGCTGGAGCCTTGCGTGGCCCAGGGCAAGCAACTGTTTATTCCAGGAGAGAATGCTGATTCCATTCAAAGCAAAAAGCTGTTTACCTGCAGCATTTGAGAAGGGAAGTATTCCCACCACCACCACCCCCCGTTTTCCCTTTCTTTTAAAGTATAGGCTACCGAAGATCTTTGTACAACAATATTGTTGTCCATATAAAAGGATTCCCACATTGTTTAAATAAAACCTAAAGGTAGATGGTTAAGACTCCAGGGAGGGTAGAATTTTATTGTTGAAGGTTTTTATTTCAAGGCACTGACAATTTAGAGGAATCTCCCAGCCTTAGAAATCCTGCGTGCCTAACTATGGACTAAACTTATTTGAGAAATTTTTGATATAGGAGGCGGAAAAAAGGATTTTAGCCCTGAAGGTCCAGTGGCTTGGTTCACCTTGTGGTCAGAGGTATGGCATCCCAAAGGTCATAGCCTTTCACAGGCTGGCAGACTTCTGCCAGCCTGCCTCCACCTGGTCTCCAGGGTGGTGAGAAAAGAAAAACCACAGAACGCCAATCACAGGCCTCCCTGGGATAGTCTGACACTTGGTGACACCTGGCCTGGCCAACAGGTGAATAGGGCAGATACCTGGAGGCCCATGTCAGTGACCCTGGGGCACCTCTTCCCAGGGGATTACTCCCAGGAGGAGAAATGGCCAAATTAGATGGGGAATACCTCCTCCCCAACCTGCAGCAGCCAGAAAAGGTGTTTGGTTTTAAGGCTGATGGGTAGAGGACACTACCAGGAATCCTCTCACTACTCTTTTCTCTGTTCGAAATGCATACATACATCCTCCCAACCAGGAAGAAACGGGTAACAGTTCTGACCTAAATAGGGCAGTTCTTAAGCCAGAGATACCTCAGAATCATCTGTGGGGATCAAATACACACGTCCAGGCCTCCACCCTCACTGATTCCCACTCAGGGAGCCTGCGGCTAGGTCCACAAATAATTATCTTGAAAATGCTCCCCAGCTGATTCTGATACTCCCCCCAGGTTAAGAAGTGCTGGCCTTAAGAGAAGCCACAAGCACCCCTTAGGGAAACCACAGAGTTGTTTGTGGAATCCTGTCATCTAATTTAGCCACTTTAGTTTTATTTTTTCCCCGAAGTACCTTTACTCTTTTATAAAGCACCAACAGTTCCCCTGCCACTAGCCACCAGGGCAAGGGGTAAGAGGGCAATCTACTGATAAAGATCTGTTATATTGCTAGTTGGTACATCAGAGGAAAGCCTTCTAAAAAGACGGTGGGTGCCAGGTTTTGATCGTTGGAAGAGATGGTTAAAGGCTTTCCTGAAGTTTGTACTCATTACCAAAGTGCCAAAAAGGAAATGCTGAACTGAGGAGAACAAATGCTTAGAGTCAAACATTTTAAATCTTCAAAGCCCAAACCAGGGTCTGTAAGCAATTAAAGTTCTGGGACATTAATATTTTTTGACCCTGCGGAAAGGGGCAATCAAATTCCAATCACGTCTCAAAAACATCTGGACAAATTTGAGCAAATGATTTTTCAGCCTTCCATATATTTCTTTAAATTACGCTGTCAACGTAACAAACCGCGTCCTCCAGCACTAAATAAATGAGCGCCGCTGTTTGGGCCGCGCCTGCGAGAGAAACGTGCGGGCGCACGCAGCGCCGCCCACTGCAGGCTTGAGCCGGCCATAAAACACCAGCAATATGACATCGAAGCCAAAGACAGGAGTAAATCAAATAAATAGAAAACCCACTGTAAAAGTTCAAATGAGCTCTTAGACCTAAATTTAGCCAGAGATTTACTATTTTCCCCTCTGGAGTTGTAGTAAATTTTACGTCTGTGGAAGATGCCAAACAGCAACGTTGGAAAGAGAGTAATTAGAGCTGCGGGTAGAGACGGGTGAACGTGGGTGACATATAGACACCCTGAGCGAGCACGCGTGGCTGTGTGGATAAGACAGGGAGATGTGGATCCCACGGAGAAATATGCATCCAGGGATGCAGGAAAGAACTGGAACAGGGACCCAACCGGAAAAGGTCTGCCTGCCATCCCCGGGGTTGGGGATGTGAATTGTAAAAAGCCTGGATTCGGATTAATAAAGCCATCCTCTCAGGAACTAGGAAATAGAGAAAACACACAAATACGAAGCCCATAATCGACGCTGAGGGGTGGGTGCGGAGGGGGGCGGAGCTGGGAGGGTTCCCTAGCCAGCCAGCCACGGGCTTTCCACCACTGAGCTGCTTCCCTGCCCCACGGAGGAAGTCTGCGCTGCCGCTCCCACCGCCTCCTCCCAAGCGAGGCGGCTCCGCAGGTTGGGAGTCTGGGATGAGGACCACGAGTCCAGGACACTCACTTGGTGGCCAGCAGCATATTCTTCCGGGAGTGCAGGTCACTGGGGTCCGTGTGCTGCCGGTTCAAATACTCAGAAACAGCTTTGGCGGGAAACTCCGTTTCGCAAATGTACCCAAAATCCCGAGCTAAGTGAACAGCCTCTCCTGAAAAGACAACCGCAGTGGAAATAATCAGCACCCAGTCCCTGACCATCCCAAGGGCAGGAGGCGTTCCCTGGTCAATTCTGTTATTATTTACAAAAGAGGCCAACTGTTAAGGGTTAATAGCAAAGATGAGACAGATGCCCAAACTAAACGTGGTTCACAGACCGTAATTAACGTTGATGGAACAAACTTTGTTCCTGCCGCTCTTTCCAGCCTCTCCCTGATCGTCCTTCCAGCCAAGTCCTAGCTAGACATCCCCTGAACAGCTTCAGGTCTCCCACACCCCATGCTTTGTCTTAAGGGAAAGGAGGGCAGGCACTCAGGAGCCACCTTACAATTGCACCTAGATAGACAGTGAGCTGGATAGTCAAGCCAGATTCCCCCTTTCTTTTTAAAAGCATGTTACACCTGCTTTAAATAAAATGTAAAAGTCTTCCTATCTTTTGTATCTTCCTATAATAACTAATATATACAAATATAGATCCCTGTGTGTCTATGTCCACATATATTAAAGAATATGTAAATCGTATATGGATCCGTCCCTATCCAGCAATGAAATATTTATTCTTCTTGTCAGTTTCCTGCCAGTTAGGTTTCAGGTTTCTCCTCTTCAGAGGTTCCTGCCATTATTCTCTTACTTAAGGACTTTCTACTGCACAAAGGTGACACAGCAGCTATAGAAAACCTGGACAGCTGAAAGATTCCTTAACTTATGTGGAAGCCCCTTTCGAATAAAGCATTATTGCCCTTTAAAGCATAGCCTTCGGGGTTCAAGGGAAGATCCCGACATGAAAAAGAGATATGTTGAATTATCCCATACCAACGTTATTTTTAAGGAGCATGACTTACTTTTAATCATCATTAGCATAGTAACCAAAGACTTCAGGTACAGTGCTTACAACAACTCATAACACTGAAAACTGCCAAATGAATATTGGCATTTCAGTGTGTTCCAGTTTCCTTCCTTTTCCACCTAAATCCGTCTTGGGCTGAAATTACTTTGACTGCTTTTCAAAATGAAGATTGTGATATCAGCAATACCTTAAAGGGCAAAAAGTAAAACCCCCAGGCTAAGAGTCAACCACTAATAAATGTGGTCGAGAAATTTAGAGACCGCTGTCCCTGGAGGTAAGTTTGGGCCAGGCAACTTTGCCTTAAAGATAGCAAAGTGCAATGCCTGTAAATGTGATGGCTTTATTGTTGCTGCCTAAATATTCTAAGATCCCCTCCTCTAAAAACTAACTCCCCACAGGAGTGTCATTATATCACATCCATAAAAATAGAAGAAAAAACCAAGACCTACATGTTAGACTCTAGAGGAAATTCTACAACTCCCTCCATTAGGTCCATCTGGCTCTATTTCCTATCCCTTCCACATCCCACACATTCAAATGCAGATCCTCTTGTTCTAGACTGTGGAGAAGATCCTGTTTATTACATATCATAAATATCATCCGCAATCCCAAAATGATGAGCAAATTAGAGTGTGCTTGTTATAAGTATGGGCCTTTAAATTCACAGCTGAAGATCATACACGACTCCCCTCCATGTTTCCTCACTCCCCACCCCATATTTTTCCTAGGTCACTGGTCTTATAAAGCTGTATTTCAATAACAATAAGTCCCAGGTAATCAGCAGGAGATAGGGGCCCTGAGAGTGAAACGAGTTTTAAAATAACCATTAGAGGTCATGAATGCAATAATAGTTTCAAAAATCGACTGTGTTTTCTACTACTGACGACTCAGAGGTAAAATCTGGGAAGGAGAAGGTGTATTGAATGCATTGCTTCTTACAGAGTTACTCTTGCAGGAGTTCATACAGAGGGTGTTTCAGGCACCATGTCCTGCACCTGGCGGCAGAGACGGCCCCCTACACTGGCTTGGAGACTAGGCCTGAGCACTCTCCAGAGCTCAGGGACCCTTGCATTGTCCCTTGGCCTCTGGACAATTGCCGCTCCCTCTAAGTAAAAGGACCTTTGAACTTCTCTCCAGCAATCGCTTGACATCCAACTCAAAAGGGCACAACAATTGCAATGATTTCCAGTTAATCATAAAACATGTAAAATGTCAGGCTTCAGCCGACAGTTAAGCTCCACCACTTCGTGAAATGGCCAAACGTCTTGCTTACCTTCCACCAGGGAGGTGAGTAACGTGACATTTGCTGCCTTGCGCCTGCCCGCGGGTAAATTCAAACCGATTTTTTCTAGCCTTTCTCGCAAAGATCTCCCCCCATTTTTCGATTTGGCTCTGAAATTGCAAGAATTAACATTCTGATTAACCTCAGAGTGTTCCTGAAACAAAGTTTAGACTTAGCAATCTAAAGCCCAGTGGAGCTTGAAGAGGTTTTAACTTGAGGTTAGCACTTTTTTTTTCTTCCTTTTGGTTATTTGCTGATAGTTTGCTGAGGTTTGCTTAATTTCTGCAATACAGAGCATAAAAAAAATTGAGTCGTTTACTTTTTTTATCTGGTGAGAAAAAAAAAAAAAGATACCAGATGGGAATAATTAGGGTGTAGGTTGTCGGTCCAGAGAAGGTAGAAGTTGCACATTCACAAGCCCAGCTCTTTCCTTGTCATGGAGCCAGTGAGGTGAGCAGAAACCGGGCAAGTACAACCTTGCCAGAAAAGGGGAACGAGCTGTGTGGTTCAGAAGGAGAAGGCTTGGCCTAAACAGATGGGCTTTGAGAGGAAGAGGTCAAGAGTTGCTATAAAATGGAATTGGGTTAAAAGGGGAAGGAAGACTGAAACATGAAACTCATGACGATGGTAATCATAAAAACACTAAAACTAGCATTAGAGGGAGTTTGGTTACGTGATAAGCACTTTATATGGATTATCTCACTTAATCGCATAGTAAGTTTCATACACCCACCATCAATGCCCAGGGGTGACTGAAAGAAACTTCCACATCATGGGGCTCAAAGGACTCAGTTGAAAACTGAACTACAAAGTAGACCAGAGCAAAAGGACTCAAAGTGAGAAAAGTCTGTGGGTCACACCCTTACTGCTTCCCAACGAACCCCCTTTATGTGCTAAGGTCTGAGCAAAACTACAAGAAATAAACAGTTACTCTGACCTCTCTTGCTGTACTGTTCACCCAGCCACTTTTAGGAAAGAAAGGGACTTTCAACCCCCAAGGTAGGCTAACTTGAAAAATTCATCTCATGCAATGTCACCTTCATATCAGGGACACTCACCAAAGCGTTCAGGCGTTAGCAGGGACTTTTGGGGAGGCTTTGAATCTTAAGATAAAAGCCACCTCCTTCCCCAGTTTCCACAAGGAGTCTATAAGATTGTCTTTCTCCAATATCGGGGAGCATATGAATAGCCCCAAGGAATAACTGTCAATACTTCTAAAGTGGTGTCATTGTTATTACTGGTGGTGGTACTGAAGAAAGGAAGTCACACAAGTCTAGAACAGAGCTTTTCAAACTGCGGGGCACAATGCATTAGTGGGACTGGACCAACTTAGTCGGCCGCCAAGTGCACTTTCAAACAAAGTAGAGATCAGAGTACATTGCAGGTACGAAAGGGGTTGCTCCATGAAACTCCTGTTTTAGGTAAGTTTAGGTTGTGGGTCCCATTCAAGGTAGAGAATGCCTCGAAGGGTCCTGGGGATGGGGAGAGGGGCGCCAGGTGCCGGGCAGTGAAAGTGGAAGGTTCCCAGGCCCGCAAGGTGAGCGGAAGGGCGAGGCGGCGCGTGCGCGGGCGCGCCGAACACTTGGCGGCCGCTGCACGCACTTAGGGATCCGGTTGCTAGGCAACCGCGCAGTATAAAAAGTGGTTGATACGGGGGGTTACCTTCTGAGGACGCCGCCGAGGAGAGACGCATTGAGGCATTCGGGGGGCGACAGCCGTCTCTGAACTTCCCCCACAGTTACTTTGTATTTTGAAGTTGAACTGAGCAGAGACAAACGGCCGGGGACCGAGCAAAACACCTCACCGGTGTTGACAGACATGCCTCCCAGGAAGCCATCCTTATTCATCATCAGCGAAGTCACAGATTTGGGAGGAACCGGAACTACAGAGGGAGAAAAAAAAATGCCATAAAGGTGACCGGGTTTCGATTCTGGTGACCGGCCGATAGAATGTGTCGCTGAGTGCGCAGGGGGCGAGGTCACAGGGCAGGATCCAAGCGGAAAGCTGCAGGAGGTAGTGTTTGTTCCCGTGGTTCTGCGGTGCGTTCAGAGCACTGTGTACAAACAAATGCAAAAGCCATCACTCCTCTGGAAACCTACCCCATGCGTGTGGACATGTGAGAGTCGCTTGCCGCTGTCCCGCTCACTACACAAATCAAGAAAAACAAGCAGCCCAGAGTTTGGATTGTGCTGTGAAACCTGGCAGATTCGATTCCATCACGTGCTGGCTGTGTGACCTTAAACATCTCACTAAACTTCTCTGAATCTTAGTGTCCTCATCTGGCTCCTGATAATCACATCTGGTGCTAAAGCCTGGAGGTGATCATCCCTATCAATGATATAAAATAGTAATACCAATGGTCTTTACGGGAACCCTTTCCTCCTCTCCCATTGGACACAAATCTATGGTCATCACTGGCAAGGATCAGGAGGGTGGGCACCATCTGTCACCCTGCCCAAGAACAGCCAAGTAATAATACCATTAAACAGGGGAGTTGGGCCCAAAAGAGCTGCTCATCTCTCTACAGTGGATCCCATTCTTTCCAACATCCTAACAACAGATTCATTTAGAAATGAACCCAAATGCTCCTCTCCAGTGAAAGCAATTCTGCGGTGACATGAATTTTGTTTACAAATTAATGTAAAGCACCGGCTGGTGATTGTTTGGAGCAGTTATGATTTACAACAGGTGCCCTGATCAATCAACCAATCACTCTAATTCATGTGAGCAGCGGTCTTGCCTTGCCCCAGTTGTTTCATTTCGGCAAGTAATTGATAACAAACCGCACTCAAGGTATGTTTTATGAGGAAGTTAATAAGAGCTGACAGCTGGTTGCCACTGCTACCCAGGCGCATTCAGTCTCTTCAGCCTGTATTTCTGTTTAATTGTGTTTCAGTGTCATCTGCACCTCAGGAAGAGGCGGGGCTTGATAGAACCAGAGGCTGGGAATGAGCTGGGAATGAGGAACAGTGAAAGGTCAGCCTCCCAGTTCCCTGACAGTCTCGCTCCCTTGGACTTCTACACTGCTGATGCCCATTTTTCTTCTGCAGGCTCTAGAAGCCACTGGGCAGGCAACATCCCCTCCTGGCTTGCCCTACACCTTAGCTACTTCCATTGGGATCTGAAGCCCCTCAAGCACTATTTGGTGATCACCAGTCCAGGGGATTTATGCAATGTTTCTGGCATGAAAAAGGATGCTTCCATTCCCCCTCTTTCATAAAGACTCTGTCTCATTCTGTAATTCTAGTAAGAGAAAGATGTGCTCTTTCTACCATCTGGAGCCTAGAACCCCACACACCAGATAAGTTACATAACCTTCCTTGTCTAGAACAGACTAACCACCCTGAGGGTTCTTGAAACAGCTTATTCTCTCTACCACAGATCCTAGCACTCAGACCTCCATGATTATTTAGAGACTCCTAAAAGCCAGGTAGGTCCCAGATCTTTTTATTCCCTATGAATTGCATTTGGCCCCTTACAAACACCTGTAGAAAGGGCTTTCTGAGGAAAGTGGATGGGAAGACTGAAGCATTCCCTTTTTCTACTTCTTAGTAGACATTCTGGGATTTCTGGATCTGTCTACAGAGTCTGTCTCAGGGCAGATGAATGACGTTAGGTACCAGAGTGAATCTTCTGCCCCGTCAAGGTGGTGGTGGGGAGTTATGGAGGGAGCTTTCTTCTTTCTGATTCTCCTCATCGTAGTCTCATCAGTGAAGTGCTTCTCATTTGAGAGTGAACCAGTGCAAATTTGAAGTGTATTAAATAAATTTGAGTAAGATATGGATTTAAGTGACTTACTTAAAAAAAACAGTGATTGGGGTGGGAACACCCTGTCATTTAATTATCTTGCACAATATCCACATCTATTTTAATATGTCTTTTTTTCACTGCAGTCCTGATTTCTATATTTCAGATTCATATTCAAGCACTATAAGCAAATAATATATAATCATGGTAACCCTGGGAAAACTTTTCCCCGAAATATAGATGGCCCTTTGTAGTTTTAATATGGTATGAACTACAGAAATAAAATGTATAAAAAATCTCATCTTTGATATTCAGCAACATTTTAAAATTTAAATACTATTTAGAAAGAATATATTAATGGCTTGCCCTACACCTTAGCACTAAGCTGAAAACAGTAAGTTCAGTTCCTGTTTCCCAGACTGGATAACTGAGTATCTCCTGAGAACTGGAATTTTACCTGCTTTTCACAGTCTCAGGCGCCAAATCTCTTGAAAACCTAGGTCTATAGAGACATTTTATAACCTGCCCTCTAATTTCACTATTGTTAATTGCCTGATTTACCAGACAAGAGCAATTTCCTTTGGGGAATGTATATCACTCCCTCCCAAGGGCTGTACCTTTCTGCATATACATTATCACCTAAATATCACCCACCCAGTCAGCTCCCCTCAGCACTCTGCTGTCTAAGGGGAGGGGGAAGAGGAGGGTGGCGTTGTTTTTTCCCCTCAAAGACCAAGACTATTTGAGCAGAGGTGCTTCAGGTTACATTTCTATTTTCTAATTTAAGTATCAATCTTGTTTTGCACCCTCTATTCTCCCGTCCTCAGGTTCTAAACCTCTCTCCCACCCGGGCCTTTGTATTGGTCCCCTAAACTAGACTCTACATATTTCTTGTCCCTACGCTTTTCTAAGTCCATTCTACCTTCCCCACCACTCTCACACATGCTTTCCTCACCTGATTAACCCCATATTTTATTCTCTTTGTCTTTTCCCTTCTGTTTTCCTCCAGCTTATCAATAACCCAGGGAGCAACAGGGCCCGGTTGATTTGTTAGTAATTATGAGTGCACTGCCCCTGCTCACGGAACCCAGAGATGACTAAGATAGGTTTAAAGCGACAGCAGGAAATGGTAAGGAAATGGAGCATAGCAAAACTCAGCGTGAAGCTTTCAGTTCTTTACATGTTTACAATTTTCTGTGCATACATTAAAACTGGGAGGTTTTTTTTTTTCTTCCTCTTCAGTTCTCAGTTGGATAGCATGGCCAACTTCTGGACGTAACACCTCCCAAATTTGCTCCCCTCTCTTTAAACTTGCATTATATGGGAGGAGAAGAAAAAAAGGTTTAAAAACCGATCAATATTTCATTACAAGGACTGGAGTTTTATTTAAGAGAGAGGAAGGAAAACTGGAGAAAATCTTATTCATTAGTGGACTCTATAGAGCCCAAGTGTTAATAAGTTAGCTCTTCATCTTTATTCTTTAAACTTAAGTATGAAATCACAGCTTTGAGATCTTTGTGTCTGACTGGAGGCAGGTCCTCTGTGGGTCTGACCTGCTGGTGGGAGAGAAGGAAGAAATGAACCCATCTAATAGATTGAAGCATAAGTCCCTCTGTAATGCACCTGGACTTAAATATGGAAACTACACCAGGAAGCCACAAGAGGTAGAGCATTGCTTGAAATAATTATTTCTCACCAGCAGATCACTGCTTTCCTCATACTTGCATTGTTTCTCATCTACCTGCAGGCTAAATGTTATTCCACATGTATATAAGAGCATGTGTATAAATGTGAGCACTGAAATCCTGGAAAGAAAAATAAAAGGGTTCCCACAGAGAAAGCTGGAACATAAAAAAAAATAAAAATACAAACGTCCAGTGTTGGCATCCTTTAGGGGCAAAGCCTAAGAGGCTGAGTTAGGTCCCATCACTTACTCGGTGTGTGGGACCTTGAGAAAATCATTTGTCTTCTCTCTGTCTCAGTTTCCACACTGGGGGGTGGGGATGGGAGTTGGAGAAGAGTGTCTAACCTTTCCAGCTTTGAAATTCTATGAACTCTGATTTCTCCCTGGGTGGCTGGAAACGTAGCTGAGAGTCTCTAGTTGAATAAATACCAATTGGGATCCAAGTCAGCTCTGGAAATGTGAACCTCTCCATTTGAGAGGAAACGCATACCTTTCTCAAAGGCTCCAATAGATTCAGAAGGAGGAATCCCAACAGAACCCCTTGTAATTGAAATTGGCAATTTCTATATCTCCCCCCACCCAGAGAAAATCCACACCAATCAAAGTGTTTTTGTGGGGAAGGGGCCAGAACTAACGGGGAAAAAAGTGGGAGAGAACAGGAGGTTGAACTGAAACTAACCAAACAGGATATCCCTAAGACCAATGAAGATGCCCCACAGTCACAACATTTGGACCTTGGACTCCAGCCACTCTGGCCTTTCCAAGAAATCCCAGCATCTTTTCTGCTACCTAAGGCGTCAAGCCGATTGCATATTGGCCTCTAATTGCACCAAAAACTTTTTCTGAAAGCCTAGGTGAGCCTCCTTTAGGTTAGGCTGTAGGCTGGTGGCAGTGATCATTTACGTGAGCTGGGCACCACCCTGCCCCCTCCCAGCCCAGATTCCTAATCTTAATGGAACTGAGAGTTAACAATGATTTTTTAATGTCTCGTTGGATTTTTAGACTGTTAATGCACCGAATCCTTCTCATTATTACTTTATTGATTGCTCATGGACCAGCCCCCTTCAAATCGTATTAACCACCCTCTGCCGGTTTAGATTAGGAGAGTTTAAAAAGCACCTTTCATTACTCCCCCCACTCCTGCCATGGAGTTGAGACTCGCTGGCTTAATGGGAGCTCTAATGGGGCAGCTAAGAGGAGAGGGGCCCCCATCCCTGCCGATTGCATTAATAGCTCAAAGGGGGCCAATACAGAAAATTAGCCGTAAACGAGCTCTGGAGATCTTCAAATGAAAGAGCCATTTATCACACTGGCTACCTTCACTCCACTCGTTTGCTCTCTCTACTGGGAACAACTCATTTCCTCTTAACTAAATTACTTCAGAAATGTCAGCTAAGCCCAGATAGCAAACATAACAAGAGAGCTCACCTACCATCTATGGGGTGATAGCAACACGGGTGAAAATTGGACTGGTTAAATTTTAGGAGGGAGACCTTCCATAATTAGAGAGAGAGACACACACAGAGACATATATCCTTTATGTCTTAAGTCTTCCGCCTTCAATACATCACACAGAAGCAGAGACACCTAAACCTGGGCCAGTTGCTGCCTTTTTTTATTAATGAGGTAGAATTTTTTAAATCTCTCTAAAAGCCCATTAGAAAACAAACAAAGCAACCTAGTCCCTTGCCAGTTGTTGAAATTTAGAATATTTAGTTCAGGAAACGTTCTCACCTCCTCTTTTATGAAATTAATCTCTGGGAGTCATCCCTCATAAAGGTGGCGGAGGGGCAGAGACGGGAGACCAGAGGGCAGGGAAGGAGCTAATGAACCCATAACCTTATTTTAAGTGATTCACAGTGATCTAGAAAAGTAAATCAACCACTTATTCCTCTTTTGCCCATGGCTCTCCAAAGATAAAAATATATTAGTATATTTTCATCATGTAATAAAGCAAATACCTGAAATATTAAATAATAGAATTGACCTCACACTTTATATTCATACCACACTCCCTAAATCAATAAAATGACTGGGGTGCCACTTAGATACTTTAAGCTGCACATTTTAAAAAAAAGATTCTGGAGGCCATAAGAAGTACTCTGCGTTTCCAGAACAGAACCAGTGACATTAGTCAGCATTCTCCTCTTCTTATTCCTGGAGATACCCATATACATACATATTCACATTTCACTGACAAACATATACAAGCCCTGAAACCAAAGCATCCCACATCTAAGAATATTTTCAGCTCCATTTTGTTAGGTAAGCTACGTTCCAAATATTTTTATTGGCCTGGCTGTTAAGAACATTTCTGATTGGTCATCAGTTGGGCATGCCCTACAGCCAGCCCCAACGCTGTTTCTAGGATACAGAACCCTGAGCTAAGGGGTTCTAGCTTTCCATGAAAAGGGACGGAAACTAAAACAGAAAAGAAACCAAGAAAGCCAATGAAGAAGCGCCTCTCCTCCTCCCCATACCCACCTCCCATCAACCAGCAATTAACCAGAAGAGAAGACCCAGGAGGAAATGGTGAAAGTGAGCTGTCAGCGCAGTTGCTAATCAAAGCACGAGCCTGAGTGTCCCAGCAAAACCGAACCCTGGCATTAAAAACCGTAACGATACTATCTAAAGAAGAGCAGGAGAGATGTTTGGAGCAACACTTAAAATAGTTTTGCCCCAAACCCTACTAGTCTTCTTGGGGATATTACGTTCCAAAGCCAAATGGCATCATTTCAGGTACAGCTTCCACCTCCCACCTCCCACCTCTCAAAGCGACTTTTTCTGCTTTTGTGAGAGAAGAAAATTGAGAACACCTCACCCTGTTTGGAATCCTTCCTTCACAACCCTCCTATTCTACCAGCTTGATTCTGCATTACTTTCTGAAGCATCTTTTTCTCTTTTACTTGTTTTTGTGAATGTCCTCTGGCTCAAATGAATCAGAAGTGACTGCAGCTAGGGACTGTTGACACCAGACAGAAGGACAGGCCTTCTCCGGCATCGATAAGAAAGGGTTATAGTAGTTAAAATTGTAGCTCCAAATACCAGTTCTTGTGATAATTAAAGATTGCACTGTTTACACATTCAAACTCCTAAATTTGTGGCGTGTGAGTGACATTCGGGCCTTTCGGCAGGCAGCCATCCTAATCGCCAGGCATTCTCTCAGTGACTGTCAGAGAAGAGGGGGGGAAAAACTAAGCAGCTGCAATACGCCCGAAATGAGTTATTGTAATTACATTTAATTAGTTTAATTAGTTAATTATTTTGCTTACAGCTGTACAAGAGACTGCAAACATTTGTTAATATCACATGCCCTTTAACAGTATGGGGTGATTCCACAGTCACACTAAATCATGAATGCATATGTAGGAAGATTGAGAAATGTGCAGAGCCCGGCTCAGCTTCTCAGGAAAAGCATATTTAGCAACACATTTGGCACAATTTTAAAAAATCAGAAGAAACAACTCATAAAACACAGAGAACTGGGAACAAAATGACCACCCCAAAAATACAAAGGCCAAGAGAGAAGGAGCTACCCCAATGGCATAAGGTTTAGCTCAACAAACTCCAGTTATCAATGAAATAACTATAGCATATTTTTGAAAGCAGCGTCTCCCAGCCAGTTCCATACGTGATGGTAGTTCAATTATTTACAATGTATCTAGAATTGCTAGCGAAGGTACCGTGAGAAAAATGGCAATAGTTTCTGTTCCTCTGTCTCTCTCATCCGGGTTTCTCCCTGCGGTCCCCCACCCCCATTCCTTCTTCCCAACAGGCATTTTCATCCAGATAGTCGCTGTGCTATGATTGTGAACACACATTTGTGTCTTATAAAATAATGAAACCCTTCAAAGTGAAAACTCATCATAAAGACATGAACGTGGAGGAAACTTTTCTTACTTTGCGGGGGGAAGAATCCATACCTTTTTTTATGACAGACTGGTCCAATAGATTCATGCCGCTGTTATTGGCATCTTCAACTGACTGTGAATATAAAAACATCACTATTCAAATCGACTGGATATTAAAGAATCACACTCATAAATCATGTCATTCCAAACTGGAGTTGCTGTTATTTCCATTTATATTAATTCACAAAGGGAGGTTTTATTATTACCATTATTACCTCCAAATGGACACAGAAATGAAATTCACCCAAATTATAAATTCTTCCAATGGAAGAAGAGGAAAAAGGAAACTGTGAGAGACATCTGGGATGCAGGATTGGTTTAGTTATTACATTAAACATAGATATTACATAGACACATAAACTTTTATATTATTTGCTCTTATGAGTTGTGAAAATCTGGCGGCACTGAAGGATTTTCACCAATATTAGAGCAATTTCTGTTTTCTATGCTATCCCAGTGCATCTTAACCCCAGAGTCATTTTACAAATACATAATAGTTTACATTATAGGATTTTAATTAAAGTCTGAGCAATTTGGAATGGAATGCAAACAGCAACACATAGGAACACGTCTGCAGGCTGTCAGGACCACACACCCACTGCAGTTCACACACATCCCTGTGCTGGGTGAGCTTCCTGCTGCAGGACAATCGCTTGCGGGGGACCTGCACAATCTACTCCCCTCCCAACCCTGCCACCTCTGCTACCCAGCAAGAAGCACACCTGTTAGGAAGGCAGTAACTACAGACACACCAACATACACACACACACACACACACGGAGGATCTCCCAGTCAGCACCTGGGTAATGGCAAAGAGCATTCACCTTCCTTGCCATTTTCATCCCAGAGAAGGAAAGTTTCGACCCTAGATGTTGGCTGCATCTCAGAGGGGAAATAGCTGTTAGAATGATATTCTTACTGTCAGGATGCACCAGAACAGGGTTCTAGCCGTGTATCCCAGGGCATCCAAAGGCAGTGGATTCCCTCCCCCTACTCCCAAGAGAAAATCAATGCTAGGCCTTTCTGCCATGTACAGCTGCTTTCCTTGATCCTTAGACACCTATGTTTGGACTAATCTGTCACCCACTCTACAGAGGAGTAAAAAGCAAAGGGCTTGTAAGGGGGGTTGTGTTTAGACAGCACTTCCCACCCACTCAAGCTGCGTCCCCAGACAGGGGGTGTGTTCATTACAGAAAGAGACTGTGTACCCCAAACAAGCAGCACATTAGAAACGAGATGATCTAATCATGGAGGGGTCATGTTCATTTGTTTCTTTCCGTTTTTCATAGCCACTCTTCTGTTCTCAGAAAGATGGGGAAAATTGTTATTCTCCGTAAGGACCATTTTCCATGCATGCCATCTCCAACTTAATAGTACAAAGCTTAAAAAAAAAAAAGAAAAAGGCTTCATGTAACTTGTTCGGAACTCCCAGCAGACCCCACCATGCACGCGGGCGCGCACACACAAGATTCACGCCTTTTGTGCTCACGTGTCTACAGTGGCGACGTGTCCACGCAGAACAGAAATATCCGCCTGTATCTGTGGGCGGGCAGACCCGCGATCTCACAGGCCCCGGACCGTGAGCGCCCACACCTCACCCTCACGTCGGTACGTAAATATGTATATACGCCTCATCAGCGACGTGGGGTAGTTGTGGTAGTTAATGAGAAGGCTCTTGTCTGATTTTCGATCTAATTACGGACGCCTGCTGGGTTTTTGTACAGGATATTCACGCAGCATGCTGGCGCTTAATCGTCACAGGGAGGATCGTAAAGATTTAATTAGGACTGCATGCGGAAGCCCAGAAAACGACTCAGACTCGTAATTACTAGACTTCTTTAGTTAAAAGTGATACCAGGGGTTGCTTTAAGACACTAGGGTGTGTTTGAGTGTGTGTGTGTGTGTGTGTGTGCGTGTGTAGGGCTTTGACTTAACATCCTTATATGTTTACACTCTTAGGTAGTAAAGGTGATGAGAGGTTAGGAGCAAAGATCGGAAGAAGGAAAGAGGTGTTCACAGCAACTAAACAAGCTCCAAACTAGGTGTCACCTCACGCTCTCTTCTTTCTGATGCTGTTTTTCTGAGTTTTAAACACCGCCCCCCTCCCCACGTGCGCGCTCACACACACACACACACACACACACACACACACACACACACACACACACACACACACACACACACACACACACACAATGGGTAGAATGTAGCATACCCAGAACCCAAACAGCGATTTGCTGGTTTAATAGCCCCTGTGAGTAAATTGAAAGAGAAATTGACAGGGTTTTATAGTTTCATTTAAAAAATTATTAGAAGCATTTGGTTAATTAGCTCTCCTCATTTGCTTCTCTCACGGTCGGGGCGGTGGCCCCGCGTGTGTGTCTGGGTCACACAACATCTCCCCCCAGCCCTAGGCCAGGTGAGCACCGCTGGGTGTGAGGGCCCCCGGCCTGGCAGCGCCCTGGGATCTGCCTGATCCGCGGCTGAATTGGGTAGGGGGATCCAGCACACACAACAGGCCCTTGAGATGGAACGAGTGACTGGGGTCCAGGCTGAGGCACCCCTGGTCCCTTTTACAGACAGGTGGGGCGCAGCCCACGCATCCCGTAGCTGCAGGAAACGCGAAACGCTGAAACCGCCATCAGCTCCTGCAACTTTAGCCGCCGCCCCCCACCGCGTTCCAGATCCCTAAGTCAGAAGTGGATCCTCCGGGACCGGACGGAGGAGGCAGAGCCTCTGGACTCGAGGGTCTGGTCCTAGGTCCATCTCTTCCCCTGTCTTTCTTTGTCACCTGCCCCGTGTCACGTCAACCACACCCCGGCCTCAGGACGCCTGTCATCGCGGCGGAGACAGAGATCGCCCCAGCCCCTGTCGTTCCCCTCCTGGGACAGGCGCGGAGTGTATCCCCCGAGACCCCTTGCAGTGAGGGTCGACCCGAGAAAGTCCCGCGGGCCTCCCCACCTCGCCAGGCGACCTGCTGGGATGCATCCGGGGAGGAACGGGGAGAGGTGGGGTGGGCGGGGAGCAGCGAGGGCCCTGGGCCTGCGCTGTCTCTGCTCTGGGCTCTGTCCACCTCCCGGGTCTGAGCTCCGGCCACAACTCCGACAAGGGTGCTCTCCCAAATGCACATCGACCTGGCCCTGTTTTTCTCTGGCCCCTTGCATTTGACCAAAACACTCCAAACCGCTCACGATTCTCTCTTTCAAAAAACAAAAAACTAAAACCAAAGAAATCTGTTCCCTCTTTGGGCGCAATCCCTGGGTTCGGTCGCCTAAACCACTAGGCCTGCCGAGTGTGGTGACACGGCCAGTGCAGCATTGCCAACAGCAACGCTGATGAGTTGATCCACTTCCATTATCTAGCACTTTGAACCGTACCCAGAAAGGTTAATTTAAAAACTTTTCCCCCCAGACATATATTACCCCAATGCATTAAAAAAAACGATTAAATATTTCCTTTCTCATATGATATTCTGAAATGAGCATTATCTCCAGACAGGGACAGTTAAGCTCGGCTAAATCAACAAAACTACCATTCTTATGACTATGGGTAAATCCAGCCACAACTCAGGTGATTCTGTCATTTTTGGAAATATTAAATAACTGAACTTCCTTGAAAGCAGTAAACCATCATAGACTACACACAGACAGCATTTAATTCTGTCCCCACATTTTAACTGTTCAAAATACATTTTCTTCAGCAAGGTAAAGAGGAAGGACTCATGCACCCTTTCGCTTTCCCATATTGTTTTCCTTTTCTTCAGAGGTATGTCCATAATGATGCCTAATATATACAACCATGCCAATGAGACCGAAGGATCCATTGAATACCTTTCAACCATATTTATCTTTTCTGGAGACTATTTAAATTAGGGAGGAAAAGGAGACCTGCTCAGAATCACCCAGAGAGTTTTTATAAATCATTTCTTTGATGTTTCTTTGTTTAGTTTAACCAAGTATTCTCCACCAAATCAGGCTCCATTGTGTAGGTTGCAGATGGGATAGTGAGTGGGTGGGGGAGTGTTTGGAGCCTTTTAAGAAACAAACATATGATGCCTCTTCAACTGGGGTGGTGACACTGGGGAGAGGGTATTAGTGGACAGGAGGACTGGAGAACATTGCTCCACAGTCGTTTAATGGTCCAAAGGGGGAAAAGGATCTCCAAAAATCACATGTGTCCTCATGAATTCCCAAACAGAATTATGACTTTCTGGGTCTCTCCTCACAGATCTTCCATTTCTCACATGATGACCCTGGAACTCAATTATCTTGGAAAAGGGTTCAACAGCTTATGGGACATTCAAAGTAAGACCTGGCTTGGACAAAATAGCACATGTTTTTCTTCCACTGTGCATTGTCATGCTTAACAAAGTCTTTGCAAATCCAGCAAGAACCTCTATAGAGGTCCCTGCACCTCCACGCTGTAGCTTCAGGCAGTCAGGACTCCACCTGCCATGTCAGGGGGCCCAGGCCCACTACTGGGCATGCAGAGCGGGTGGGTTGGGGAGGGCACCCAGCTTGCTCGCACGAAGCGCAAGAGAACAGGAAGGAGTCTCATAGCTAAGGCAAGACAAAAACATCTAGCCTTGATTCTGATGATCCTAAACTAGCAAAACACACATATATTTTTCTCCTTCATTCTTTCATTTCTAGTGCTTCTAGCTTTCATCATCGGACCTCCAGAAATCGCCACTAGAGAGCCATACACGTATACACACAGTTCCGTACGTGGTGTCCAGCTGGTGCTGTTCTAAAGATGCAAACTACCTCCCCCAAAGGAGACACAGCTGTCCCTCCCTGCGTGTCCCCCCTCCCGGGGCATTTGTTATTTGTTTACTGTGTGTTTGTTTGTGTGCCATTACCTGGACGTCTTCCATTCCGGGGTGGCCGAGACCGTGCAGCGAGAGGCTGTCACCCATGCCTGCGTCCAGGCCGTGGTGTGCTGAGTGCAGGAGCACGTCCGGCCGGCGGACCGAGTGGTAGTCCCTCCGGGGGTCGAGGCCCGAGAGCTGGGGCAGGGCGGCCCGAGGCTGGGGCAGGAGAGAGCCGGCTTCTGAACCCACTTCTTGCCGCTGTCGCTGTCCCCAGGGGTGCTGCTGGGGCTGGTGCAGGGGGTTCAGGGAGTAGGGGTCGTTGACGTGGGAGTAGGGGTCCTGGCTCTGGTGGTAGGGGAGCGGCTGGTAGGGGGGCGGGAAGTAGGGTGGCTGGAAATCTGACGACGGCGTGTGGGACAGCGGCGGGGCGCTGGAGTAAGGTCCTTGGGACACCGAGCCCAGCTGGGAGAGCCGTGAGCTGTGACTCGGGACGCCATCGTGCCGGTCCTGGGAGCGGAGAGAAGAAAGAGAGAGAGAGAGAAGGGGAGGAAAAAATACAATCGACAAATGGAGAAGCCCGCCTTTGGCATCTTCTTTTTCCCGGGATAGGGGACGCAAGAGTCTGAAACTTAGGCTCCCAAGCTGACTCAGAGGGTACATGATTTCAGCAATTCCAAATGTGAGGCTTTGGGGGGAAAAGGGGGAGAATCACCCACTTAACCAACATCTAAGCCCTCTGTTGGGGTGCAAAGCCGGCAAAAGGGGTGAGGGTAAAGTAACAGTGTGTATGGGGGGAGATTCTCAATTCCCTAACGAAAAATACAGGAGTCTGACATAGGGTATTTGCTCCTCTGGGTGTTTTAAACTATATTTTCCTAACTCTTCCAGAGGCCCCAAAGCATGACAAATAAAACTTCATACTAATTAGCTGTGCTGTTCCTCTTCCTAACCCAGCCGGCTGACCAGGAGCTCCCCACACGACTTGGTCATTCCGGGAGACCCAGGAATCTGCCTGATCTGAGTTTCCAGTCCCTCTCCCTACCCAAGAGGAATTAAATAATTTATGTAGTGTTTGATTGAAATGGATCTCATTCGAAATCATATCCTGAGTCGCTGTTAAAGTTGAACTGTGGTTCGCAGGAGTTTTTCTAAGGTTGCTTTTCTAAATATATCTATTGCTGTCCTACTCCAGGGAATGAAGATGAAGGACCTGGGGTTGGGAGGGGGAAAAAAAAAACGAACAAAAAAAGGCCCAGACAACTTAGCGCTGGTCCTAAGTGGAGTGCTAAACTCAGTGAAAAGGGAGGGGGGGAGGTGTGTGTGTGTGTGTGTGTGTGTGAGTTTCTCCCTCTCCTCTGTGGAAATGCCATGGTAAAGTCCCCATGGTTCTTTCTGGAGAAATAGTCACCTAAATTTCCAAACTGCAATGGCAAATAAAAAGTTTTTCTGTTCGGCCTCCCCCCCCTCCCCAGTTGACTCATGGAGCTCAGACGAACACACAATGCAGAGAAGCAGCTGCAGCCTCGTCCAATTATGGTGCTAAATTACCAAGCCAAAGGCGCTCGAAGGAAGACAGAGACGAGAGAGTGAGACTGCACACACAAGAGACAGAGACAGAGAGACAGTAAGAGAAGGGAGCATGCAATTCTGGTACAACGTGAATCCAGACTCACCATGGATGAATAGGTGTGGACTAACATCTGGAAAAAAAAGCCTGGTTACTTCTCAAAATCAAACAATGATTAAAAAAAAAATCAAGGAGTCCAGCAGAGAAACGAGCTGGACACAGGAGCCGAGCTTGAGGTGTTTCCAGGACAAGCCATCAAAAAAAAAAAAATTTACCCCCCCCCCAACGAGATTGGCGTCGCCTGTCACACACACACAGAGCTGTTCATCGGTCTCTTGCTGTTTTTTTGGCTTTTTTCTTCTGCGGTTCTTCGGGGCTCCAGAAGCAGTCCTCTTCCGCCCGAAGCTGGGCTCAGACTGCTCGGCCGCCCCTTCCTCCCTCCGCTTGCCTACACCTCCTCGTAATAATTGATATTCATGACTATTAATATTACACGAGTACTTTAAAGGGAGAATGGAGGACAAATGGAGCGTGAAGCAGCAGCGGGCGCAGAGCTCCCTACTATTGTAAATGACGTTCATTCAGTGGAGAATTACTAGATGTAATCAGACGAGGGGGCTGGCGAAGGCAGACCGGGGAAAAAGTTTAGCAGGAAAGAGGCAGAACTTCAATTAACTGAGCCGGGGACGCGCGTAAAGCAGCCCCTGCTCCCCTGGACCAGGCAGTGAGGGAGACAGCATCGCTGGGGGCTTGTGCAGAACGTAGGTGTCCTGGTTTCTGGAGAGGGACTTTCCTACTGGGAAGAATGGATCGCCCTAGGTGCTTCCTGTGCAGATTAAAAAACAAAATAAAAAGGCGTTGCCTCCTCCTTTGGAGGGGAGAGCAAAGTAAACCGGTGGGCCCGGTTGTTTACAGTGACGTTTGCAGACTTTCACGCATACTGGAGATTATGCTTATTTATTAAAGGAGAGAGGCGAGATGGGGGCTTTCCATCCCTCGTGCAGCCTTTCCCTCTTTAGTGCTTCTGCAGTCTGTGATTTTTTTTACTTCAATTTAAAATATATGCAATCAATCTTCAAGTACACTAAACTTATCCTTTCCAGGCAAAGCCAGGGGCAACAGAAAACCTTTTTGGATGTTTCAGGAACCCGTTCAACTGGCCTAACTGCCATTTCTGTTAAAGTTCAACCTTTCTCCCGACTTAAATAGGCTCCTTCCACCGGGCTGCGGGTTCTCCTATATTTTTTGAGCAGAAAAAATAGGCAGATAGGAATACCTGCAGGATTTTCTCTCTCTCTCTCTCCTCTCTCTCTCTCTCTGTCTCTCTCTCTGTCTCTTCTCTCTCCCTCCCCCTTTATTCTCCCCTCTTTCCCTCTTCCACTCCACCCCTCCCTCTTCCTCCCTCCCTCCCTCCCTCCCTGCTTTCTTCTCTCCCTCCCTCCTTTCCCATTTAGCCAGTCTACCTTCCAGACTCTTAGAACGAGTTTTATCCTGCTTACTTTTCGGAACCCAGTGAAGTCCCTCTCTGTATACCCTGAGCTATTTACACCGTGGCCCCTTCCCCACCCGTGCCAAGCCCACTTCGGGCGCTCACATTCTTTAGGACAGTTCTAGCTCCTTCGACTAGACCATTATCCCGCCTGTTAAAGAAGGAAGAGGAGGCCGAACAGAAACAAACCCCACCAGGCGGAGGCGCGGCTCTTCGTTACAGTCAATACACAACCACAAAGAGGAGAGGAAAGCCCCAATCATCATTCCGCAGAAAGACGAATCTCCTCTCTCCCTCTCACCTCTCTCTCTCTCTCTCTCACACACACACACACACACACGCACACGCACACACACCCCAAAATCAAGATTCGGGGCTGGGCAGAGCTGCGAGGCTCCAGGCGCGGGCGCCGGGCGCTGCTTGCGAAACTCAGCCGGGCAGCGGCGGGGCGCGCGTGGGCTCCGCGGAGCCGCAGTCTGGGTCGCGGGGCTGGGCCGGCGGCGTCGGGAGGAGCCCGTTCCTAGCGTACGCACGGCGGCTCCCTGCCCGGCTTTCAGGAGTCGTCCCGGAGCCGGCGGGATGGCGTGTCCCCCGCGGGGTGGGGATCCTCTTGGCGTCCCATCGCGACCGCTTCGCCCGACCGAGCGCTTCCCGCGCCGATCGCTCGAGACTTGGCTTCTCGTGTTCCCTCCCCTCTCCGACTTCCCCTCCTTCCGACCTCCGACCGCTGCCCGCTCGCCAGCTTCTACCTTCCCCGTCCCTTACTCCTCTGCCCCTTTCTCTTCGCCTTCCGCCAAGTTTTTCTTTCCCGCTTCCCTCCCTCGACGTCTCCTCGGAGTCTTCGCTTCCCCGCTTCCCCTCACGCCTAATTCGGGGACTCCCAGGCTGGTGAGCTCGGAGCGAAGTTCCGCGGTCCTGGGCCGCCGTCCCCTCTCCGCCCGGCAGCCCGGCCCACGCGCAGCCCCGCCGCCCCGCCGCTCCGTCGGCGCCCGAGACCCGAGCGCACGGCCGGCGCGCCCCGCCCGCGGGGAGGCAGGCTCCCGCCTGGCTTCGGGCAGCATCTCCACCCGCGTCTCCCTGGCCTCAGCGGTAAAGAATGGTGCGCACTCGACCCGGGCAGAAATTTTCGTTAAAAATGCTAAGACATGGGGTGGTTTGGACGCCCCGACTCTCAAAGAAGCAAAACACGAGAAAAAAAGAAAATTAAAAAATTGTCTGTTACGGCTCCTTGGCTTGTGCTCTCTCTACATCCATCTATCCATCTGTCCGTCTATCCGTCGACCTCCCTCCTTCTATATGTTCGTCCTCTACTGGGATCCGTTGGTTATCGATTTCAAAAATGTTATTGAAAATAAAAATTAAAAGCTCGAATCTGTTACGAAGTAGTCTTGAAAACCTAATTCTCTCCCACACTCAAAACGTGGAGAGCCTCTGCCTTTATCAGTCTCTATTTTCTCTGCCCACATTCACTAGCACACTGCTCCCCATCAGATACTAAAGGGGGGGCGACGAAGAAAGAAAAATAAAATAACAAAAAAAAGAGAAATCCCCTAAGTTAAAGTCGTCAGATTTCCACCTTAAAGTCCTTTTTCAGAATAGCGAAGTTTCCCCAAGCCAGCTTTTCTAAAAGTTGGAGAAAGCTGAGAAAACCGACCGGAAATCTACGAGCAAATAGCTTAAAAATATAGATGAGTTGGGGGTGTCAAGAAGCTCAAATTCTCTATCTGCAAAGCTCTAAGGTGCAACCGGGGGTGTCGGCTCACCTCATAGATATCTTCGTACTTGACATTCTCCACGAGCTTCCAGAGCATGATGGCAGCCGGGTCTCTAGGAGGTGAGTGCATTCATGTGAGGAGCAGATGTCTGGCTTCTCAGGACTCCGCTGTCTGTAATGATCCATCTATAATTGGAAATGGGGGATACACACCAAATCCGACGCTCCTCTCCCATCTCAACTTATATCTGTTGTCTCAAACAATAGGCTGGAGAAGTAAGCCTCAGCTGAGAGAAAAACATTATTACACACACAGGAGTTAGATGCAACCCACAGACATATATTTATAAAAATCATAAACACGTACTTATACCCAGACACCCACATTTAGTTATATAAGCACCCCTGGGTCACACAGAGCCTACAGACTCTAAACATGCATTTAAAGGAGAGAGAGTCGGTCAGTGTGATTAATATAAATACAGACATTTAAAAACCTCTATATTGAAAATGATGAATCATTGTAGCCACTGACTAAAGTCTTTACAGTTCATAAGGAGAAACCAGGATGCCAACAGTCCCCCATTTTCTATGCAGATTTTTAAAGGGGGAAGATTACTGAGATTTTTAAACACAAAAGCTCCTCTTCTTGTTTGTTCAGCAGGAGGGTTTTGAAAGCTGGATTTGGGGATTTTAAGGGTGATCTCTCTGTGTTGATGGCTACACAACTTTTTCTTTTTTTTCACTGTATTTTAGTCACTGTAGAACAAAAAACCCGGCTCACCACAGTGACCATTTCTCATATTTTCCTGCCATTCTGCCCAACAAATTTGAAACCTTAAATACTGTATGAAGCACCTCAGTTTGTACTGCTTATTGTTTAAGGGTTGTTTGTCTGTATTTTCAGTGGATTCCATGTGCCATTCTCTTCTTGGCTGAAGTCTCCATTTTATGAAGGTTTTTTTCTTTTCTTTCTTTTTTCAGATGTAGGGAGCAACATACGTGCACAATCACACAATGTTAATTTCAAGCCTTCTTTGCAGAGGCATGGGACATTTTATATCTGCATCTGCTGTCTATAACTTTTAAGTGGTTTTAATCATGGAGAGTCAAGAAATGGTCACCTGAACCTCTGGAAGGTTTAAGCAGAATGTTTTTCAAGGAGATATTGAAAAATACTATACGGTGTGTGGGTTTTTTGTTTGTTTTGAGTGTATTTTTTCTTGGTAAGGTGATTTGTATAGCTTCCCCCCCCCCAAGAAAAGGAAAACATAAACATCAACAAGAACAAAGTTAACCAAACTTCGAAAATGGGCACCCTTTAAGGCACAGTGTTTCCGAATTTCATCACAAAGTGAATACTCACCTCACTGGCCCCTTTTCCCACCCACCCCCACTTTTTTTCTACTTCCTTCCAGGGTGCGGAAGGATTCCCACAGCCAGAAGGGAAGTCCAGTGAAGGCTCTCTGCCCCTGGGGCAGAAAATAAATGACAGGAGGGAATGAGGAGGGACCAGGGCAATTTGGGGTGGAAGTTATTAAACCTGATAAGAGTGAATCTGCAAAGGGCGATTGTCTGTAAATCTCAGGACTGCTGAGCGCTGCTGTGCGCTCGGAAGAGAGGGCTCCGGCCAACCACGGTGGATATCGATTCGATAAAAACCAGGGAGATGCTTCATATCGTGCAGAATGAAAAATTCTGCAGATTTTTAATTTAAGGTTTTCAAAGATAAGCCAAATGAAAGGAACTCGAAGAAGGTGCTTCAGAAGGAACTTCAGAAATAAACCCTTTCTTCATTTCCTGTTTAATTTTTATGTTTTGCCTTTCCCTCCCTCCCTCCCCCTCCTTCCTTTTTCCTCCATTCCGTTTCCCTTCCTCCCTCCCTCCCTCCCTGACTCCCTTCCTTTCTTCCTTTTTCCTTCCTTTCTCCTTTCCTCTATGTTAAACATTAACAGCTTAAAGTATACAAAATCTGTACAGATTTTCCATGAGGAGCTTGAGCGAAGATTTCCTTCTTTGCCCCCAGAGCTAGTCTGGACATGGGGAGGCATTCTTCCTAATTTTGTTGTGTGGTGGGATTTGAAATGGCTTTTACCCTCCCTTTCCAGAACTAAAATCAGTCCCAGATCAATATTTTGCAAGATAAATATTATAGACTTGGAAATTCAGATTCTCTAGACAGAAATTTGTTAATGGGAATAACTGTCTTTTCCTTTTCAAACCAATAACCCCTTTATCTTTTTTACCTAAAGATCATTCCAACCCAAATAAAAAGCACTTGGAGAAAATCTTAATTTTTTTCTTCTGAATGCTTTTAACACCTTTTTCATCTCTTTTTGGTATATCATTGCTTAGTCTATAATAAATAAACTCTAAAACTTGAAACTAAAAGAAAACCTCAGAGGGATATTTTATATTAAAAAACTACTTAAAAATATATATGTTTTAGTGTAACTATTTATATAGCCATATATACATAGATATAATTTCAAATTTTCATATGTAATTTTATTTTATGGTAAAATAGATATTTTTAAAATTAGAAACGTCTGGAAATATTTGGTTAACATTTATGTAAACTCTTCAGAAAAACTGAAATCTGGTTTATTAAGAATGAAGCATAAATTTAAAAATATACATACATATAAAGAGATACCCAAAAAAATACATAAGTACAATTAAAGTCCGAGTCAATTTTTCAACGTGGGCCTTATTCAAAAAATCCTAGAAATTGCAAGGGAAATTTTTCTTAGGGAACCTTCCGTAAGTCATTGAACGGGCAACAGCGCCCTCTGTCGGGATTTTGTGTAAGCAAATCCTGCACGGCCGCTAGATTTTTTTTTTTTTTTTTTCTCCAGCGATATCTTCCGGTTCTTGAAAACCTTTTATTGCTTAAGAGAATTTTAAAAGCTCATTTTTTAGCATATCTACTAATTTTTGAAATGATTGTTTAAGCATCTATAAAGTTCAAGTGCCTCAAAAAATGTACAAATAAAATCTCATTCTCTACTAAGAAAAATTTCCTAACTTGAGCCAGCTTCTCTCGCTCTTAACTTTCTGTTGCATTTCGCTTTAACCTTCCAATCAACGTGAGGTAAGGAAAGATTTCCGCAAGGACTCAATAAATGCAAAACAAAATAAAGGCAAACGCAAAAACCCCTCTGGTTTTGAAGGGAAGATAAACGAGCAAAATATGTATTTTCATCATCATTTCATTTTCCATTTCGTCTTGCCCTATGCCCATTTTTTTGTTTTGTTTTTGTTTTTTCAGGGGTGGCACACGCTTGCCTAAATAGAAGCGCACTGGAGACATCCCAAGTAGTTATATTCGTATTTTCCCCTCTCACTTATATTTATTTCACTTATATTTATATATATTATTTCACTTATAATAGCAGAGAGGCGAGTTAGTAATACCTCCCCCCCCCCCACTTTTCTCAGCCTCGGATAGAGGGACTATTTTCCGATAAATGTAGGAGCCACTAATGGAGGTGAATGCACCTAGCATGGAGCCCTCTGCTGGCGGTTTTCCGAGTAAGTTTCTAAATTTTTTTTTTAATTTCACCGAAAAATATCATTATATTAAATCAAAGTCAGCTGTTAGCACTCTCTGTCTCACTTCTTCTTTCTTCTAAAAATCTAATTAAGAATTGTCTAAAGTTCTCAGACTTCCTTCCTTCCTCCCCCTATTCCTCACCTTGGCACCTGTGATTTAAGGCTTCATAAGCTCTCTCCCTCTGCGGCTGCCTGATGGACTGCCTTTTCTTTTACACAATACACAGTCCGCCTGGGTTTCCCTTTTCCATCTTCCCAAGACACACAAATAATAAAATGGTAAACACCAAGACTTAGAATTATTGTGATAAGTCAGGACCCCGACCCCTCTCATTATGGGCGGTCGTGTAAGCTATTTAACAGCCAGGGTACTGAGCTATACGATGGGAATGTATGTGAGAATTCGTTACGACAACACAGTATGAAAGGAATCTATTCCATACTGTCACTTTGTAAAACAATTTAATTTCCCCTCATCAACTCAAGACACGAGCTGGGTGTCAAGAAAGTGAAGACTTCCATCAGCTAGGGACGTGCATAATTTCCTGTTTAGAAAGTGCCGGTGGGAGCCCCAGCCTAGATCTCCCGACTATGTACAGACTGAGCGGTTTGCCCACAGCGCTGTGATGCTGTCTTTCTTTCTTCTGTCCTTCCTCCCTCTCTCCCTCCCTTCCTTATTTCCTTGCTCCTTCCCTTCCCTCCTTGCTTCCTTCCTTCCGAAATGAAGAAGACAGTCTTTTTGGACAATTACTTTTTTCCAGAGTTATTTTTGTCCTGGATTCATAAACAGGCAAAGGAAGAGAGACAAGGGAGCACCGACCTGTGACATACCAAGATACTACCTCCACCTCTTACTCCTCAAGAAGCATGATCGTCCACCAAGTCGATTAATAAGACGTGACAGGAGCACGTTTCATTGTGGTAGTCTAACTCTAGTTTTCTACCATGTTTCTATCTGGAAGCTTTCTCATGATCATATTTTGGGGGAATCTTATGTATTTTTAACATCAATTTGGAAAAATTACTGTTGAATGTGTGAAACTACAATTCGAACCCCTGCCCTTAGATTTATAGGGCTTTGCTACCACATAAGTGTCCGCGATCTGGGTGAGAGAACAAAATAAGAGGGACTAATGTTTGCATAAGGGGGTTTTAAAAAAATTAAACGGGGGTAGAATGATCTCCAGAACGACTCTGCGTGATTTTACAGATTGAGGCAAACATTGAAAAGGAAATAGCATTTCTTACTTTAACCACAATATTTAATCAAGGGCACATTGTGAATTTTTAAAGTGGTGTTTAAATTGAAATCCCTTGTGAGAATGAAAAGCAGTGTGACTATGGAAACTTGTACTTGGTCTTGAACTTTGAGGAGGAGCAGTAATTTTATTGCATATTTTAGATGTTCTGAAGTCCTCAGGCTTTTCTGTTTACTTGTGGGCTGTGAAGTTGCCAAAGGGACAGGTTTCAAATTTCTATCTCCTGGAGATAAAGAGGTTAAGGAATGGAAGATGGGGGCAGGGGGCGGGGAGTGGGCTTGGAGTAAATGGTGCAAACAGCCAGAGAACAATTGTTTCCAATACCAATGGATACTTCACATACACAGTGTGAGAGGTGCTCATCTTCCTTGGTGTGACCAGTGCAGAAGGACAGGTATTTCCATCATTGTGGATACTTTCCATATTATTGATTTAAGAAGGGGCAATCTCAAAGGGTGAGAACACTAAACAATTTGGTTTCAAAATGCAACCAATAGACCAATACACATCGGAGAGGAAAAATTTGCAAATAAAGACATGGAAAGATGTAGAGCAGAAATCTAACTTTTAAAGCATGAATAAACACAAAACGATGCATAACATCAGAGCTGAAATGTCTCTTAAGCACAAGGAACATTTAGGAGAAATTAGCATTACATTGGAACTACTTCCTAAAACTCATATTCATGCATTTTGAGAAAAATAGAGAATGATATGTATTCTATGACTCTCTTTATTTCTTTAACATAAGAAGATTCTTTCACTTACCAGCTATGTTATCTTGGGCAAGTCCTTTGACCTTTCCATGTCTCAGTCTTCTCATCTATAAAATGAGGCGAATTTACTGGATGATATCTAAGGTTTTTTTTTCTTAGAAACAGACTTAATGAGATTTAAAAGCAGCAAATAGTAATGAATAAAAAGTTTAAAATGAAAGTATTTCTTTCTGAACATGTTGCAGCAAAATCTCAGCTCTCTGGGACCCTCTAGGGTAGAGTTTAAGAGAACTGACCCTGATCTTTTGATAAATACTAATCACATGCACACACACACACACACACACACATTTTTAGGAATATCATCTTAGAAGAAAACAAAGAAAGGATAAGAATACAGCTTGAGCAGCTCATGCAGCCCAATAGCAAAAAACCAAACAACCCAATCAAAAAATAGGCAGAAGACCTAAATAGACATTTCTCCAAAGATATACAGATTGCCAAGAAACACATGAAAGAATGCTCAACATCACTAATCATTAGAGAAATGCAAATCAAAACCACAATGAGGTATCACCTCACACAGGTCAGAAGGGCCATCATCAAAAAATCTACAAACGATAAATGCTGGAGAGGGTGTGGAAAAAAGGGAACCCTTTTGCACTGTTGGTGGGAATGTAAATTGATAAAGCCACTATGGAGAACAGTATGGAAGTTCCTTAAAAAACTAAAAATAGAACTACCATATGACCTAGCAATCCCACTACTGGGCATATATCCTAAGAAAACCATAATACAAAAAGAGACATGTACCAAAATGTTCATCACAGCACTATTTACAATACCCAGGACATGGAAGCAACCCAAGTGTCCATCGATAGATGAATGAATAAAGTAGATGTAGCACATATATACAATGGAATATAACTCGGCCATAAAAAGAAACAAAATTGAGTTATTTGTGGTGAGGTGGATGGACATTACTTCATACAGAGTGAAGTAAGTCAGAAAGAGAAAAACAAATACCGTATGCTAACACACATAGATGGAATCTAAAAAAAAACAAAAAAAAATGGTTCTAATGAACCTAGGGGCAGGACAGGAATAAAGACGCAGGTGTAGTGAATGGACTTGAGGACGTGGGGTGTGGGGGAAAGGTAAGCTGGGAGGAAGTGAGAGAGTGGCATGGACATATACACACTACCAAATGTAAAATAGATAGCTAGTGGGAAGCAGCCACATAGCACAGGGAGATCAGCTCAGTGCTTTGTGACCACCTAGAGGGGTGGAATAGGGAGGGTGGGAGGGAGGGAGACGCAAGAGGGAGGGGATATGGGGATATGTGTATATGTACAGCCGATTCACTTTGTTATACAGCAGAAACTAGCACAACGTTGTAAAGCAATTATACTCCAATAAGGATGTAAAGAAAAAAAGAATACAGCTTGAGGGAAGAGGCTATCATTTTAATAGTTAGTACCTAACTAACGCTTTGAAAGAGATGGAGCATCAAGTCTAGATGAGTGACATCTTAATATAGTCAAGAGTTTGAAGTTTTGATCTTGAAATTATGATCAGTAACCTTTGATAACACATGCAAAAGGGAAGCAATGTGTAATAGCTGAGGCTGGAAAAAAACTTCATTTTTCAGAAAGAGGGAAGAAGAGGAGTTCTAGAAGTTACAGCTGGGGAATTACGCGATTGTTTCCTCAGAAAAATGATAGTTTCGGTTGTCAAAGTGGTTAGTCATGCACTCTGGGAGGGAAAGAGGGGATATCCCGAGGCACCAGCATGGCTTCAGGAAGAAGAGATCATTCCATGTATCCTCATGTCCTTTGCTATAGATTTCCTAGACTGAGTATCAGGCCCATAATGTATCTGGAGCTCACGGAGACATTTCAAAACTTTCTCATTGGCTCCCCAGTCTGAGCTGAGCGATGCCATGGTATATGGAGACGGCCTGCCTTCTGACTCAGGACATGGGCTTTGGAGTGGGACAGACATGTGTGATTGCAGATCCACCCCTTACTCTCTTGGATAGTAAAAAATTACTTAACCTCCCTGACCCACAATTTTCCTGTATGAGACACTTGAGGGACTTCCCTTGCCGTCCAGTGGTTAAGACTCAGCGCTTCCACTGCAAGGGGTGTGGGTTGAATCCCTGGTCTGGGAACTAAGATCCTGCATGCCACGCAGCCAAAAAATTAAAATTAAAAAAAAAAAAGAAAGAAACACTTGAAATATATTTCCATATAAGAGACACATTCATTATATGAAACATGTGCATAGCAATAATCATTGCATGGGTGTGTTCATGATGATTAAATGAGATAATACATAAGAAATGCTTATGACCTCCAGCATAAGGAAAGCACTCAGTATGTTGTAGTTACTGTTACAACCACAGATTTGCAGCTATTTGAATAATTCTCTCCCAAGAGGTTGATTGATTAATGGAAACCAATTTGAGGCAATTGTTTCAATAGTTTTCTATGGGGCTCGTTCTTAGTCTTATTCTTTCTAATATTAAAGAAAAATGGTGACTCAGAAGAAGAATTAGAATATGTGTTCATTATTTTTCAGGTGCTAAACATTGGGGAGAAGAGTTAGTTCCTTGGATTACAGGATGAGGATTCAAAAATATTTTAACAGGCTAATACTCTGGAACAAATCCCCAAAGCTATAATTTAACAAAGGTAAAAGTAGCAAAAACATTAAGTGTGAAGGGGAGGATCAGAGACTGATAGAGGAAGACATGAACATATGTACAGTTTGGGAATTCCCTGGCGGTCCAGTGGTTAGGACTCTGTGCTTTCACTGCCGAGGGCACGAGTTCAGTTTCTGGTGGTGGAACTAAGATCCTGCAAACCGCGCAGAGCAGCACAAAAGAAAATATGTACAGTTTTCCCCTGCAGAAGGTCCTTGTGGTTTCTGGAACACAATGATCACATCAGCATCATACCCAACAACTTACTGAGACTGACAAACCCAGAGAGTGAGTGAAATCCCAGGTTACATTAGTAAATTTCAGGGGTGACCTGCTTAAGACCTCATTGATAAATACAAATATCCCTAAAAGAAAGCAACCAGATTAAAGAAAATCCTGGACACCATGTCAAGGGAGAAGGAGTTGAGGAGACTGGGATAGTCATCCTAGAATAGAGAAAACTTAGGGATGTGAACCCTGTCTTCTAATATTTGGGGCTGGTTTTGGGGAAGAAGGTATAGACTGGGGGAGAAGTTGGCATTTGTCAATTTAATTTTACATTGCCAGCATATAGCAAAGTGGCTGGCCCAGATGTGCTCAAAGCATTTTAGGTGAAATAATGCTCTTTTCCTGTAAAGATACAGGATAAAGATCAGTACAGACATGTTACCAGGAGGCCGATTAAACTCAACGTGAGAAAATTTTTTTTCTAAAAATTTAAAGTGCTGGGAAAGGCAGCTTTGATTGTGAACTGACCATCCCTGCAAAATACAAGCAGAGCCTGGGCGACCTCTGTCAGGGGTGGTGCAACACAGCCTGTATAGAGCTGGGTGGGAGGTCCTTAATGAGGCCAAGGTATTGGGATTCTACTCCATGAGCTTAGCTTGACATTCTGTTGCAAGTTTAGCAGGTTACTAATTGTAAAGAACTGGCATTGAGAGGAATATGTGGAAGATCCCATTATTTCTGCATCTGTATAAGTATTATCTGATTGGGGAATTATACACATTTACTGAGCCCATGTTTCCATGTACTGCACATGTTATCTGATTTCTGTTAGTAGAAATAACATCACAGTAATTATACTCAATAGCCTTATTGGTCTGTCAGTCTCTGATTGTTTTGCTTCTGTCATTATCACTTTTTTTCTATATTTAATTGGATTTCTGTAGGTAGCTTTATAGAATTAAAAAAGGAAATTTATTTATTTAGGTTATGGATGAAGGGCACTTAGGCTTTCATTTGTCATCATTTTTGAGGGACATTTGTTTGATCCAGAAAAGTAATAAACCCTTTGCAGAGGATTTATCCACTGGTCACACTCCAAACAAGTTTGGAGCCAGTTTCAAAACTCTTTAAGCTATTAGAGCTTTGTTGCTTTAAACAATGAACAGTAACGTTTATTTCTGGATTCTTTTGTGTAATCAAATCTTTTTGCTCCCCATACTACAGTAATACTGTGTCAATTTAACTCACAGAAAGATATATATAAATGATTTTAAACAATGACAACAACAAAATCTTTAGACAATTTAATGAGCACACAATAATAGAAAAGTCATTCTTTCTAAATCTTTCCTTAATTGCTTTCACTATTGTTTCTAAAGAAATTATGAAGTGTGTTCTTTTCCTGTTGTATTGTAAAATATTTTTATTAACTCCACCATCACAACCTAAACAAAGAGTGAAAAAGTATTTTAAGACCCAACTAAGCATGGACAGTCAGTTTTTAATCATCTCTCTCTCTCTCACCAGTTTCCTTCAGAATTTTGGTCAATATATGAAATATGGAGTTTTTGGCATGAAAACTCTCTGAAAGCTTCCAGGGAATTGAAATGGAAATTTGCATTAGGTCATATTTGCAACTTCTGAAGCTGATGCTTTTATGGGGCTCGTTCTTTCAATAAATATTTACCAAGAGCCTTTTTTTTTTTTTTTTTTTTGCAGCACATTATGCAGATGTAAAGGCAAATCAGAGAAGGAAGTTGCTTGGAAAGATTTTACTGTCTTATCAAAGGAAGTGAAATATTATAGGATGAGAAGAGTTCGTGATTTCGACTATGAAACTAGATTAAATGGTATTTTATATTCTAATGTAAAGCCTTAAGTAACTTATCACTTTCTATCTAGAGTTTAAATGCCCTAGTTCAGACAAATTACTTTTTTGCCTAGGAGTTTTGTTTTATTTCAAATAGAAATCATGATTAGTGATTAGTAAATGAAATGCATGTGTGTGTGTATGTGTAAGGGGGAGGGTCTATTTGTTCTTTATCAGGCTCTACGATCCCAGAGTTTTCATTTCTTTTTTTGGCGTGGGGTGGGGGGTGCGGTACATGGGCCTCTCACTGTTGTGGCCTCTCCCGTTGCGGAGCACAGGCTCCGGACGCACAGGCTCAGCAGCCATGGCTCACGGGCTGAGCCGCTCTGCAGCATGTGGGACCTTCCCGGACCGGGGCACGAACCCGTGTCCCCTGCATCGGCAGGCAGACTCTCAACCACTGCACCACCAGGGAAGCCCAGCCCTTCATTTCTTAATAGGAGAAACTGTTCCCTATTCTGCCACTGGTGACTGTGTCCCATAAAGTCTCACCCTGAGCATCCCCAGATCTTGATTTACACACTCACTAGTGGAAGCCTACCTTCAGGGCCACATCTCTTATCATCCTTGGCCCAAGGAAAAAAAACAGCATTGGACTGTAAACCAAAGAGGAGGCTACTCCTGGCCTTGACACCAGTGTACCTACTATCTGGTCTTTTGACCTCCCTGGGTCTCAGAATCCAAGATCAGGATTCTGTGACTCACTGTGCCTGCCTGCTGAATGACAGATCATGGAGGGAGCTGGCTCCGGCAGTAACGCAACAACGGGTCAGTTGTTGGAGATGGTAAAAAGGATCTGTTCCAGGACTTAACAGCTTTACCAGCTTTTCTGATTTTCACAAATCTTGAATGCAAGCCTGACCTTAGATCATTCTTAACTTGGTTTCTTGGGACAATGGCTCTTTTTTTTAATCAGTGGGCTTGATGTTATTTTTGCAAATACTTTTCATTTCGGTTCTAGTATGGCGACAGTACTAGAAAATGAGGAATACAACTTTAAAGCATGTTCTAATGTTGGCTGCAAAGAGACCTATTACCCAAGTGATTCCAACAACAACAAAAATGACTTTGGACATATATACACTACCAAACGTAAGGTAGATAGCTAGTGGGAAGCAGCCGCATAGCACAGGGAGATCAGCTCGCTGCTTTGTGACCGCCTGGAGGGGTGGGATAGGGAGGTTGGGAGGGAGATGCAAAAGGGAGGGGATATGGAAACATATGTATATGTATAACTGATTAAATTTGTTATAAAGCAACAAAAAAAAATTAACCATTCATGGTGAAAAATAAAAATTTCTTATTAAAAAAAAAAAATGACTTTGGCTACAAAAAGAGGCCTTCCAAGTCACATTCAACCTGATGGGAAGCAGCATATCAGCTCAAGCCTTTGGAAATCAGGGTGTTTCAAAAATTTTCTCCAAACATTATTTAGTGAGTTTAATTATTGTTTCCAGCTAACATTTTTTTCTTCAATAGAAGAAGGGAGCAATTACTTTTGGAATGATTATTATATTAATATATCTTCTAGTACCACTGACTTACATTTGAGAATAAATGCAGTTGTTCCTGTGAAACGGTCACATTACAGACACTTTGACAGAATTAGCAATTTTTTTATGTAACTCGGCAGAAAGACTGAAAGGATGACCATCATTAACTTTGCCCTTTATTCTACATTTATTTTCTTAGGCTAATTAGATTGTACCTCTTTTGACAACTAATAATAATAATGCTTTAATTTTTTTTTATTTTGAAGTTGAAACTGTACTGATTTTTTTCCAGCTTTATCAATATACAATGGACGTATGACAATGTATAATTTTAAGGCAAACAATGTGAATTCGATACACATATATGTATATTGTGGAATGTTTACCACAGTAAGGTTAGTTACATCCTTCATTTAATGTAATTCTCATTTTGTTGTTGTTATGGTGGGAACATTAAAGCTCTACTCACAGCAACTTTCAAGTCTATAATATAATATAATATAATAATATAATACAACCATAATGCAACTATAATTTCACCACACCATACATTAGATCACTGGAACTTATTCAACTTTTAACTGAAAGGGTTTTTTTTACATCAACCTATATATATACATACAGTATACATATATACTGTAGTATATACTATATACAGTATATATATATAGTGATAATGCTTTAATTTCTATTGTGAGTTCTTATATTCTTAAAATCTCTTCACTGTGACTGAGGTATAGCTTCCTCATTTCTAGTAACATAATGTTATTAGTAATAGCTGCTGCCTATTGAGACCTCCCCATGTTCCATGCCCTCAGCTAAGGACATTATAGTTTAGCTCACTTAATTTAATCTTCACAAGGTCTATGAAAAAGGCATTTCAGATGAGGAAACCAAGGCCCAAAGAGATTAAGCAACTTTGCCAAATTTTCACAGAATGAGTAAATGTTGCAGAAAAAGGATTTGAGCCCAACCTTGACTTCAAAGCTGTCCCCTTAGCCTTATACCCATTCTATGGGTGCCCATCAAGGCCCAGAGTCAGCTTCTCTCTCACCTCCTAGTGCCAGTGGTTTGGACAATGGAAAAGCTAAATAGAGACAGAAAAAAGAAACAGAGAAGAATAAAAGGAAGAGAAAAAAAAGAAATCAAATTGAGGAAAGGGAACAAAGATGAATAGGGAAAGAAAGTTAGAAAATGGACAGAAAGGGAGGTAAACAGATACAGCCAGTGGTGGGCTGTTGACTTTCTGTCTAGGAAGTGGTCCTCGACATGGAGATGATCTTAATTCCCCAAAGACATTTGGAAATGTCTGGAAACATTTTTTAATTGTCACGATTTGGCATGTAGGGGGTGATACTGGCATCTAGTGAGTAGAGACCAGGAATGCTGCTAAACATTAAACAATGCATAAGACAGCTTCCACAGCAAAGAATCATCAAAAGATAAAAAGTGCTGAGGTTGGCTTCCCTGGTGGCGCAGTGGTTGAGAGTTCGCCTGCCGATGCAGGGGACACGGGTTCGTGTCCCGGTCCGGGAAGATCCCACATGCCGCGGAGCGGCTGGGCCCGTGAGCCATGGCCACTGAACCTGTGCGTCCGGAGCCTATGCTCCGCAATGGGAGTGGCCACAACAGTGAGAGGCCCGCATAGCAAAAAAAAAAAAAAAAAAAAAAGTGCTGAGGTTGAGAAACACTAGTCTAGGGTTTGCTGGTCCAACCATTAAGATGGGACATTTTGGAATAACTTTGTAATTTTCTAAGAGATTTTAAAGCATAATCCTCAAACAAGTCTAGGGCACATAAAAGAAAGAAGCCTTAGTACTGTCAATCTCTCTTTTTTTTTTCCTACAGGATTTGAAAGAAAAAAAATTCTATAGTGTAGTTTTAGAGTGATACAGTTTATATTTTTAATATAAATTGAAAATATGTATTATTCCATTCAATTCAATGGAATTCAATTCAACTAAATCCAGCCAGCTCTAAGGAAGCAGCCCTGGGTTGAACAATTAGTTCTAACTGTTGTGTGTGAGGACTTTGGGAGGCCAGTATTGGAGCTGGGAGGAACATAAGGAATCATTATGCCAGGCCCTTCATTTTACAGAGGAGCAAGTTAGGGCTCAGAAAGATGAAATGCCCTGCCTGAGATCACAGGTGCTGGGCTGGGACTAAACTCCAGTTCTTCCACCTTCTAATTCTTAGTTTTTCACCTTCACCTAATTTGCTTCTGTAGTTCATTACTAACCCTCACGTGGAAATGACTTTTTAAGCATCTTTCTCTTTAATTCCACGGGTCTACTGATTAAAAGCATCTAAAGACACAAGCATGTCCCCTAACACACACACTAACATTGGCACACTCTCTTAAAAGCTTTGTGATGATGGATACAATATTTGCTCTTTCTTCTGTGGAGAGAAATATAAGAATAATGAAGTACTGCAGTTGATAGAACCAGATTACAGTTTTGCCATGACTGTAGTTCATGAACTTTTATAACTCACAGTAACGGATGAAAATACTAATTGAATGTTTCTCTTCATTGAATGCAGTTTTCAAATGTGTCTGACTTCCGTATCAGTGTAATTTAACCACAGAAGAATGAGCTCAACAATTAAAATCAAATACATGAATGAACTGTGCATTAATATGTAAACATTTGTGAGATGCCTATTACTTGTTGTCAGCACTTAAGGTGATGATAAGGATGGCTAACACTTTTTAGGTGCTTCTCTGTGTCAGACAAAGCTCTAAGTGTATAGGTGTTATCCCATGTACTGCACTAACCACTGGATGATCTGGAAATGAGAAGAAATAGAAGTAGGATTCCTTTGTCCTTTGGGAATATGTATTTAATTAGAGAAGCAATGCATACGAGACTGAAACCCACTTATATATGTAAATGCCTGACCCAGGGAAACGGGTAGGAGGGAAAGCTAGTACTAGTCAGAACATGATTGTATTCATAAAGAATTTCTAGGAGAATGTAGATGTGCAGCTAAAACTTAAGGGAAGCAAGAAACAAAACAAAACAAACAAACAAACATGAACAAAAAACAACTTAAGGGAAGCAGAGGAGAAGGAAAAACACAAAGAGAGGCGCAGGAGAAATGGGTGCCAGGCATTGTGAAAATATAAAGACACCCCCTCCCAATGGCAACTGAGAAATCCTGTGAATGATACTAGAACGTGCCCTTGATTGATCTTTTTCCATGGTTATATCTGAAGGTGGAGCTCTAAAGCTAATGAAATGATTCAAGATGAATTCAAGATGAATCTAATTCAACTCGACACTCCTGAATTTGGGACCTGAATGAAGCCTTTGTGTGTAAGCCAGAGGCAGCCAGAGCTGGGTGGGGCTCCAGCAGGGGGACTGCGCTCTCTTCTTGGATGCAGAAATGGAGGTCCATGCCTCCAAAGTGCATTCAGTAGTTTGTTTCTTCATCCAGCTAACAATCTTACTCAGTGGGAGGAAAAAAGAAAAAAAAATTATCTATTTTCCTGGTTGACCAGAAATGTGCATAGGATGGTGGATAATTGGCTTACTGATGTAGTCAAATATTTTTGTTCAGTGGTGTAACTCATTCAAACCTTATATATATGAGTTGATTTTTAAAAAGCAGAAATAATACCACCTTTGGTTTAATAACACTACTTAATTACTTTAAAATTATTTTAGAGACATTGTAACAAAATCCTAAAGCTTAGGTGTGAAATTTCATTACGTGGTTTATTTAAAATATGTTTAAAAAGAATGGTTTTGGTTAAAAAATATAGTCTACTAATTTACTATAATATTTTTTGGGGAGCTACCTCTAGTTAAACTAATGCAAGAGAGACCTGGTTATCTTTTTTGTTATGTAAGGAAATCAGGAGGAATGGCAAGGTTCAGGGACACTCCTGGGTCCATGCAGTGACTTGTATCATTAGGGAGTAGACCGTTCTGTTTGTAAAGCAAATCTGGCTCTACTTTTACTTACTGATTTATGTTTGCTTTTACCTCTTTGATTTTTTTCCCAGCAATTCTCACATGTCTATTCCCTGGATCTTTACTTTTGAAATCTTTAAAAGAAAGTTGTTATAAGCCTTTGACATTCCCTATCCACAAGATCTCAGGTTAGGAATAAATTATATTAAAAATCATATTTAGGCAGTCCAGTGGTTAAGACTCCACGCTTCCACTGCAGGGAGCACAGGTTCGATTCCTGATTGGGGAATTAAGATCCCACATGTCACATGGCGTGGCCAAAAAAAAAAAAAAATCATATTTAAAAAGTTTTGTATAAAGGGGATTTGTAATTAAAATCAGACATTTCAGATTAATCCCTGATACAAAATGAAATAAATAAAATGAATGAAATATGGTGAAGGAAGATAAATAGCAAATGCTGATAAAGAAAATATTTCTTTTCACTAGCATGTAGCTTGGGTTTCATAAGGAATGAAACTTCATATGGCTCTGAAAATTTGAACTTTGGCATAGTTTGCTATTAGACAATGGGAAAAATATAGCTTTCAATTTCTATGCAAATAATAGCAATATTATACTTCGAGCATTCATGGGAAAAGAGAAAGAAAATTTATTTTAACAAATATTTAAAAAATATTTTGGGCGTTTAATCCAAGTGAGAAAGTCTACACCAGCTTCAAGGAATCAGATAAAAAATAACATAATAAGCAATCTTTTTTTTTTCCAAATTCTGGAACATTGGATAGCAACTAAATTTTCACTTCAACTTTCCAGATTATGGGTGTACATATTTACATACAGAGAAATAGTGAGAACATAATTGGTTAGATATAAAGGGTAGAGGAAATGATGGGAGCCTTGAAACCCAGGTGTGATTACAAGTGAAAAAAATATACTTGGAGTTGTCTTTGTAGCACTCACCCTTTCCTTGCTCTCTAGATCATGAAGTAAATAAGGTGGTAGAACTCAGTCCTTGTGAACTAATGACACATGGTTCATCCTGCAATTATGACACTTAGACAAGGGTAGAATGCAAGTAGAGACATTTTGCTTGAATGTTTTGGGCATATTACTAGACACAAAAGAACAAAATTAGATTCATGTTATGAATTTTGGGTAGGAATAGCACAGGAATTATGTGTTCTCATTGCATCCTATCAGGAGGCAAATGATGTTCAGCCTGTGCCATGGCTGGTGCTATTAACTCTGATTGCTTGGCTCCAGTGGTGTCTGCCACGTGTCTCTACTGTAAAAATTACTCCTTTTCCCTTATGAGGAGGGAACATGGGGCACATGCAATTTGAGAGATATATGACAAAATAATTGCTCATATAATAAAAGAAAGATGGAGAAACTGTTCCATATTAAAGGAGATTAAAGAGATAGGACAACCGAATGCAGTGCATAATTTGATATTTTCTTTTTCTTTAAAAGACCTTATTGGTATAATTAGTAAAATCTAAATAAGGTTGTAGATTATAAATAGTATCCTATCAATACTAAGTTCCTGACTTTGAAAGTTGTGTTGTGGCTATATAAGAGAATACTTTCGCCCACTATATATAAAATAGATAGCCTAATAAGAACTTACTGTATAGCACAGGGAACTCTACTCAGTACTCTGTAATGACCTATATGAGAATAGAATCTAAAAAAGAGCGGATATATGTATATGTATAACTGATTCGCTTTGCTGTACAGCAGAAACTAACACAACATTGTAAATCAACAATACTCCAATAAAAATTAATTTAAAAAAAAAAGAGAGAATACCTTTACACTTAGGAAACATACACTGAAGTATTCCAGGATGAAGCAGCATTACGTCTGCAGTTTGTTCTCAAATGGATATATAAAAAGCAAATGAGGGCCTCCCTGGTGGCGCAGTAGTTGAGAGTCCGCCTGCTGATTCAGGGGACGTGGGTTCGTGCCCTGGTCCGGGAAGATCCCACATGCCGCGGAGCGGCTGGGCCCGTGAGCCACGGCCGCTGAGCCTGCGCGTCCGGAGCCTGTGCTCCACAACGGGAGAGGCCACAACAGTGAGAGGCCCGCGTACCGCAAAAAAAAAAAAAAAAAAGCAAATGAGGTACAATGTTAATATTTGTTCTTCTTTAGGTTTACAGAGGGAGGCTGAGTCAAGACTTTTGCTTCACCTTTGGATCTTCCCAAATAGCTGCAGGTGGAGGACCTATAGGTATAGTGATGACAGGTTTCTTCTAGTGCACAAGGGGTACATATATTTCTCCTCTTCTTCCAAGACTTCAGAAGTTCACTAGGTCTGGAAAAGGAAGGCTTCTGATCCCTGGGAGAGGCTGACAATGTCAGGACATGCCTATTTTTGAGGGAAACTTACAGCAGACTCAGTATCTAGCTTAGATCCTCCTAAGACAGCACTGTTGGCGTCTCCCCTACATGCTTGAGACTTCCACTCTATTGCATCAAACTCTCTATCTGGTCTTTAAGGCCTCCAAAATGTTTCTCCATGCCCTTCGTAGGGCTTATTGTTTCTCTCAGTCCTTATCAAGCAATTTTCATAATTGTACATCATTACATCATTGTACATTTCATAATTGTTACATCATTCCAATCCCCATTAGTGACTTTTGTTACTCTCTTCCCAATTTCAATATTATTTAGGAGCAGTCCAAGTTTTACCTTCTCCTTGAATCATCCCCCAGTAGTTAGTGCTCCTTGATTTCTCCAACTGCAGTTAAAGCCAGCAGTACGCAGTTCAGTGATTAATCATTATCCATCTCATGGCATAGCCATCTCCTTGCACAAGATTAACACTTCCTTGAGGGTAGACAATACAGCTTATCCCTAGTCTATCCCATAAATGCCTCCTCTATTCTTTTGTGTACGTGGCTTTCTGTACCCTTGCTATTTTAAATTTCAAAACACTCAAATGAGGTGGATAAAAGGTATCTTAAAAAACAATTATTTAGGGCTTCCCTGGTGGCGCAGTGGTTGGGAGCCCGCCTGCCGATGCAGGGGACGCGGGTTCGTGCCCCGGTCTGGGAGGATCCCGCATGCCGCGGAGCAGCTGGGCCTGTGGGCCATGGCCGCTGGGCCTGCGCGTCCAGGGCCTGTGCTCCGCGGCGGGAGGGGCTGCAGCGGTGAGAGGCCCGCCTATGGCAAAAAAAACCCAAAAAAACAAAAAAACAATTATTTAATAGGAAGGAAAGCCATAAGGCTAAGAGAAGTGAAATGATCAATGGAGAATAAATTGGACAATAAAGATTTGAACTCAAATCTTGTTTCCTAGATCTTCCATTAGGTAACACAAATTAGAATGCAAGCTCCATGAGGGCAGGGACATCAGTTTGTTTTATTTGCTGATATATCCCCAGTGCCTAGAAGAGTGTCTGGAACACAGTAGGTCCTCAGTAAACATTTACTGATTAACTGATGGGAGCTTTTGAGCCTAGATAATAATTTGCTCTTTATTTAAAAAGACCATATGGGCAAATAAGTGTTGGTGAGGATGTTGAGGAAAGGGAACCCTCCTGCACTACTGGTGGGAATGCAAATTGGGGCAGCCACTATGGAAAACGGTTTCCTCCAAAAATTAAAAATAGAAATATCATATGATCCAGCAATTCCACTTCTGAGTATTTACATGAAGAAAATAAAAATACTAATTCGAAAACACATATGCACCCCCATGTTCATTATAGCATTATTTACAATAGCCAAGCTATGGAAGAAACCTAAGTGCTCATCAACAGACAAATGAATAAAGAAGATGTAGTTTGTATATATGTATGTATATATGTACACAATTGAATATTATTCAGCCATAAAAAAGAATGAAATCTTGCCATTTGTGACAACATGGATGGACCTAGAGGGTGTTATGAAAAAAGTCAGATGAGAAAGAAAAATACTGTATGATTTCGTTTTAATGTGGAATCTAAAATAAATAAATAGGGCTTCCCTGGTGGCGCAGTGGTTGAGAGTCTGCCTGCCAATGCGGGGGACACGGGTTCGGGCCCTGGTCTGGGAAGATCCCACATGCCGCGGAGCAACTAGGCCCATGAGCCATAACTACTGAGCCTGTGCGTCTGGAGCCAGTGCTCCACAACAGGAGGGGCCGCAATAGTGAGAGGCCCGCACACCACGATGAAGAGTGGCCCCCGCTTGCCACAACTGGAGGAGGCCCTCGTACAGAAATGAAGACCCAACACAGCAAAAATAAAGTAAATAAATTAATAAAGTTATGAAGGCTACCAATATAAGAATAAATATAGTAATAATAAAAGAGAAAAAAAATTAATAAAATAAATAAATAAATAAACAAAACAGAAACAGACTTACAGATGCATAGAGAAAACAGGTGGTTGCCAAAGCGCACCAGATGGAGGGGGGAGGGTGAAATAGGTGAAGAGGATTAAGAAGCACAAACTTCCAGTTATAAAATAAGTCATGGGGGTATAAGGTACAAGATAGGAAATATTGTAATAATTTTAAATTATGGTACCTAGACTTACGGTGGTAACCATCTCATAATGTGTATAAATGTCAAATCACTATGTTGTACACCTGAAACTAATATAACATTTGTACTTCAAAAAAAAAAACAAAGACCGTGGACATATAAGCTATTTTCCCATATATTCAAGAAGGTGTCAGAAGAAGGTCCGTCAATTTAATGGCAGGAAGCAAATAAAAATACAAGGTATGTTTAAAACAAAGAAAAATATGCATAAATATATATGAAGCACCTATTTCTCTCACGTTCTTAATTAGCTAATAAAATGAGACTTCAAAAACCAGGTTAGTAAAATTGCTATTTTTTGTGTTTACAAAACAAAGCATATTTTTAAGACACTAAAAGATCATTTATAAAAAAGGAAACTGATAATATATTTTGAGAAGTGAAGAATTCTTAAATGTGACTTTATTGCCATATAAATTTGTATTATATTTACAGGGGTAGTAATTTAGAGTATTTTTTAAGAAATAAAGACGGGGCTTCCCTGGTGGCGCAGTGGTTGAGAATCTGCCTGCCAATGCAGGGGACACAGGTTCGAGCCCTGGGCTTGGAGGATCCCACATGCCGCGGAGCAATTGGGCCCGTGAGCCACAACTACTGAGCCTGCGCGTCGGGAGCCTGTGCTCCGCAACAAGAGAGGCCGTAATACTGAGAGGCCTGCGCACCGCAATGAAGAGTGGCCCCGCTTGCCGCAACTAGAGAAAGCCCTCACACAGAAACGAAGACCCAACGCAGCTAAAAATAAATAAATTAAAAAAAAAAAAAAAGAAATAAAGACACCACATGCAGTTGGAATGTACTGATTAGTACCATGGAAACTAATATTTAGTACCGTGGAAATCCCCTCAAATTTTCCAACTTAGAGTCATAAAAGCCTGTTTCACCAGAGGGTTTATGAATGAAGCATATAATTTCATGGCTCACAAGTAAGGTGTAGTCATGGCACCGTCCCGTCTGTTACATACTTATGCAGGTTGGAGCTTCAGACACATGAGGAAAGATTTGAAGGATAACATTTTGATCCTTTGGAGTAACCACTTCAGCTGGTTAAGGCAACCAAGGAGTGTAAACATTCTGTACAGGGGAGGACATTATGGAATGATTAATGGAGTAATCTGGGCTGAAGACATGCCTGCTGAAAGGAAACAAAACACATCTTTCCTAAAGCCATTGAACCTGCAGGGAGGACACCTCAATGCCCAAGAGACTCTGTGAGTCGAGAATGACAACCTAGGGGCTTCCCTGGTGGCGCAGTGGTTGGGAGTCCGCCTGCTGATTCAGGGGACACGGGTTCGTGCCCTGGTCTGGGAGGATCCCACGTGCCGCGGAGCGGCTGGGCCCGTGAGCCATGGCCGCTGAGCCTGCGCGTCCGGAGCCTGTGCTCTGCAACGGGAGAGGCCACGGCAGTGAGAAGCCCGCGTACCGCAAAAAAAAAAAAAAAGAATGACAACCTAATACATCTCTACTGTGGTCCCCGGATCTCACGTTGCTTCTAAATAATGACTCATGAGAATGGATTGATTTTCACTTGTTCTATGCATTTGGGACATGTAGATTCTTATAATAAATATCAAGTTCAAATAGGGTGGGCTGGTCCAGGTCGCGGCAAGTCATGGGATTACACCATTAGTTAAGATGTGAGTGCTGGAAGTAGGAAAACCTCACCTTCATAGCTGCTCTGGTTGCGAACACCATCTCAGCTAGGTCAGAGAAAGGGAAACCGTCTTATGGCTGCGTCTAACCAAGCTGGTCACGAATAAATAAGGGGGAAAGAGCTGGGGAAGCAATAGCACATGTAAAAAGAAGGGTATTTCTCTCTCTCTTCCGATTCTCTACAGGGGCTCCAGTTTCTCCTAGCTGGTCACATGCTCTTGGGTCTCCACCCTCCAAATGGAGGGTCTAGGAAAGGTCGTTTTTTGGTTTTCTTCTAGCCCTGAATTCTGCAGAAAGACTCTGCAGTGGCTTTATTGAGTGATTTACTGCTGTTAGAAACTGGATAAATGTCAGGTAGTCCATAAGGACCAAGTCGTTAAGGGACAAAAATACCAGCTACAATTTTTTTCAGCACCTACTAGGTACAAGGATCTGTGCTCCACACTCTGTATACATTTTCCCTCATCCTGCCCCAAATCCAGCAAGCTGGGTCTCTTTACTCTCATTTTATAAATGAGGATAATATAATTCAGGGAAGAGACTGCATGACTTACTAACTCTGGGGCTTAAGTATGTGAAAGTTACTTAACACTTCCTGTGCCTTAGTTTCTTCACTGGTAAAATTGACACCTCTCTCCCGGGGCTCTTAAACACGCACATACTACACAAGTGTTTGCTCTAACAGTTATTCAGTGTTTTGTTAGAGCCGAGATCAAATTCCAAGTTTATTTGAGTCTAAAACCCATGCCTGTTCCCTGCCTGATGATAGGATAACATCCTTGAGCCAGTGTTCCAGCCCAAACACGACCGCAATGAGTCATGAATGGAGGCATCATTCAGAAGGGAGTGTCAGCAGTACCTGTCAAGGAAGGATACAGCATGTTCCCAAACGAAGACCTATCAAATTTTTAAGCCATTATATTTCACATAACCCTTCTGGAAACTTTGAGTTAAATCTATGCTTCTGATAATACTATGACATTAAATATAGCATCCATATTTTAAGAAAATTTACACAGAAGCACACACAGTTTATTTGTCACCCTCAGTGTGCTCAGAATGTTGGAGTAAAAACTTTAAAGGTAGGTGAGCTAAGGCACAAAGCAATGCAGCTATTTATTAAATGTTGTATTAAGTGCTCTCATGGACTTCACATAAGTAAATGGAGATTTGACAATTTTCCTGTGTCTAACCTAGATCTTTCCCCTCTCCTGTGCATCTTCAGCTTATCAGTTATCTGTACATTGGTTAGGAGCATCTCCTTCCACATTCCTTACTTGTCAAGTGCTTACCAATTAAAAAGTGTTATCCTAGATTTATTTTGCAGGTTTATAGAAGTTTGACTTAGATCGGAAAATAGATCTAATATAGTGGCAGAATATACTCAGTCTTGTCTCTGAATAATAGTCTATCTATCTATCTATACACCTATCAATTATCTATCATCTCTATCTATCTATCATCTATTATCCATCATCTATCTATCATTCATCTAGTATCTATCTATCTAGCTATCCATCGATCTATTCATCTATCTTCTGTCTATCTATATCTATATCCATCATCTACATTAGATGATACATTAGCTGTCTGGTGATAACTAGTAGTTGAAGGGATTATGGAGAGAGCAGCCATTTCCTCTCCAGTTGATGGGTGATAACTCCATCTCCCAGCAGAGGGCAGTAGAATATGCTCTCTTGCTTATCAAGGCCTTGGGAGCTATTGCTGATATTTGGAAAAGAAGTATACGTCTGAAGACAGAGTAATGTGAAAATTCTGGGTGCAAAAATTTAGAGGAACAGTAAGGGTTACATTCATTCCTGTTATGAGAATGAAAATTTATTTTTTATTGTAACTTTTTCTTCTTCAGGGAATTGGTACATGACTCAGAAACATTCATCATGACATAACCCTGTACTTTTCCTGTATCTTTGTGAATTATCTTCTATATCTGAATAATATTTCATCCATTTTGTATTTCCTTGTGAAATGAGTTATAGGGAAAATAAATATAACCCCTACGGTTACTAGTTTATTTAGCAAGGTAAATCTGTGCCTTATGGTTCCTAAAATATTTAGTAGTCAGATAAACCTGTGCCCTATAATTACTTGTTTGTTTACTAGTTATTCAAGAAACATTTAAAAATAACTTTAAAAAAGTTTTGGGGGCAGAGATCCTCTCCCAGAGCCCCGCCTCTATAGATGATTTTATCCCAAACCTTGTGTATTTATGCCACTCCTGTAAGTGTGTGAAGATATGCAGGAAGTTCCCTCAGTGTTTGATCTCACTGCCTGTTTGATCATATTTTCGTTCCCTGTCACCTGCATGTACACATCTCCACCATCCACAGATATCCCCACCGCCCTCATGCCTTCTTCCACTGCAGTGATCACTGTCGGTGCCAAGTTTCGATTAGGAAGACAAAGTGCAAGGAGTTAAGAAAATGGAACTGTTCCCCCAGATCACAGCTCCTTGGGGTCTCCTGGTGCTGGAGACACTCAGCTGCTTCTTAGCCGTGATGAAGGTGAAACTAGAATTTGGGGAACCAATGTGGAGGAAAGGAGGATGGGCCACCATAGAAGAGACGGAGGGTTTGCTGAGCAAAGTCACAAAGTGACACAGTTTTTAGTAGCTGTTCTCGCTAAGATTTAAAGTCTGTATCACCTCAAATACTGTATTCATTCTTATTTTTAGGACTAAGAGACTGAATTGTATTACACGTATGGTTCATTCCAACTCCATATTCTTTAATTAGCTGCTCTTACCTAAGAGTTTGTCTGAGTTGTTTGATGCAATATTTCCAACAACTCTTCCTGCTGTCCTAGGCAGTGTAGGAATAAGACAGATGAAGACCCTGCTCTCCCGTGGACATTACAGCTCATCAGAGCTCACAAGTGAATAGATAAATCTAATCAAGGATTATAGTGTTGCCCCTTCATTTAGCCTTTGTTTATTTATTTGACTAACATGTATCGATGACCTACTCTGTGTCAGGTACCCCACTCCCATGGAGACATGAAACAAATTACGAAACAAATAGATAAGATACTTTCAAAGATAAGTGCTATGAAAAAAGTAATCAGAGTAATACAATATGGAGTGGATGGGAGAAGCGTATGCTCTGATCGCATTCAACCTTGATTTGGGTGGTAGTTTTGGTGGTGGTGAGGGACATCAGAGAATGCTTCCCAAAGGATATAATATGTAAATGAAGACCCAAAGGGTTCACAGGTGTGAAAGGTAAAGGGGAAGGTGGTGGATGGAGACTGTTCCAGCATGTTCAGGATCTAGATGGTATGACTTGCTCTTTCAGATTGTTGAAAATGTTCAGAATCTTCCCAGGATCTCTGAGTGAGTGTGGTGGGTGGTGGAATTGGAGAGGTTGACAGAGCAAAATAATTGAAGGGTCCCTATGGCTAGTCAAGGTATTCGGACTTTGCCACTGAGTAGTGGAAAACTAATATTCACTTCAATAGAATTGCTTAAAGTTTTAAGAAATATTTTCTGGATGCACTTTGGTATTGGGTGCCATTTTCTACTTCGTGAATTCTTACTTAGGGGATGGCAGAAACAGTTTTTTGTAAGGACCCTGTTTCAAATGTGTATTTTCCAAAGATTACTTTTCATTTATTCATCAATATTTGAGTGAACACTTACATCAGTGAAAAAAACATTAAATTTTCCCACACATGGAAGTTCATTTGAAGGAATAAATTAGAAGAAAATTTCCCAGAGAATGGTTTTGTTAAGTACTGTGTAGAGTCTGAGATTTTACCCTACTTGCAAGCCAACAAGTTAGCTTGGCTTGATTTCATATAAGCTGGCAGAAGACATGAGACTTCTGGGTCAGAGACAAAGGACTTTATTACTCATGGTAATAGCAGGAACTAGAATGTTAGCATTTGTACCAGTTCCTACAGGTCAGTGTGAAGAGGGTCCATTGATACCTGTACATGCAGTGAGTTGTGTTATAAGAGAGGAAACCTCAGCTTATGGAACACGTCTTTTTTTTTTTTTTTTTTTTTTTTTTTGCGGTACGCAGGCCTCTCACTGTTGTGGCCTCTCCCGTTGCGGAGCACAGGCTCTGGACGTGCAGGCTCAGGGACCATGGCTCACGGGCCCGGCCGCTCCGCGGCATGTGGGATCTTCCCGGACCGGGGCACGAACCTGTGCCCCTGCATCGGCAGGTGGACTCTCAACCACTGCGCCACCAGGGAAGCCCCTGGAACACATCTTTTATAAAGGGCAGTAAACAGAAGCATGATTATCCCCTGCCCCAGAAGGAGACACTATTTTATCTCCCACGAATGTTTACAATACAAACAACCTCGAAGAGCTAGTTCAGACCAGAGTAGTCAGTGCAAAAGAGAGAAACACAGGACACTCACGGAGAACAGTCTTCCAACAGATTTGTCTTTGTTTTAGTCAACTTAAAACCTGGGCCCCAATATTATTACATGGCCAAACTAAGACTGAAGTTCATCGGCTCCTTTTATTAGAAACAGTATATCTAGACCTATCCTTAGTGGGTCTGTACAGGTGAGCTTTTGTGACTAGCTGGTCTCTGTACATTAGATCTGCAGAGTTTAGTCCTGCCTACAGACATGTTCTGAGGGGCTGGGAGGTTTGGGTTTTATATACTCCCTTTTATTATTGCTGGAAGTTTGTTACACATTTTAGCAAACTTCAAGGCAGCATTTTCTGTTTATGTGGCCATTTATGTGTTTATATAAAAAGATAAGAACAAGGTAGGATAAAATATACCCAGAAATAGGGGATTCCCTGGTGGCGCAGTGGTTGAGAGTCCACCTGCCGATGCAGGGGACACGGGTTTGTGCCCCGGTCCGGGAAGATCCCACATGCCACGGAGCGGCTGGGCCCGTGAGCCATGGCCGCTGAGCCTGCGCATCCGGACCCTGTGCTCCGCAACGGGAGAGGCCACAACAGTGAGAGGCCCGCATACTGTGAAAAAAAAAAAATTAACACAGCATGAACTGGAGTTCTTTAGGCTAGTCTCAGTGTTTTTTGCTTATTTTGTGCATCAGTTTTGGGAACAATCTCATTCATGTGACAATGTTAAACTTTACGGGAGCCCTGTGTTCTTGGGAAACAGCAATGGTTAAGAAATCCTCCCACTCTTCTATGTTCAGGGGAATGCCTTACTGCCAAGAAACATTCTTCCCCATATGACTTAGATAAGAGCCAGATGTCCCCTTGCTGACCTTTGGCAATGCCAGACACATACCCTCCACATTCTCATTCCTTGTCTCATAAATGATGGGTTGAACTGTTTGTACCCACTGACTAATCTGAACAAAATACCTGACTTGATCAAACTAGAGTGAAGCTGGTCTCTCTCCCCCAAGCCCTTGAACTCAGTTACTCTCATTCTGAGCCAGTGTACAAGCCTTCCTTAACCACCCTTCTGAGAATCAGCTGACCCAAAGGAAAGACATTCCTGGATTAACTGTCCTTCCACTCCACTTATTTCCCCACACCAGATTCCTTCTAGCCTTGTTTACTCCCCACCCTGTATTAAAGAAAAATCCTTTTCTGCTGGACCGTTGAGATCCCGCAGATCTTCCAGTTGGGGGGTTCTCTCTACTACAAGAGGCCCTCTTCCCTTCCTGACCCCTTTGAATGACCCATTTGAATGAAGCTTCTCCTTAACTAAGCCCAGATTAGTTTTTTTTGTTTTTTTCTTTTTTTTTGCGGTACGCGGGCCTCTCACTGTTGTGGCTTCTCCCGTTGCAGAGCACAGGCTCCGGACACGCAGGCTCAGCGGCCATGGCTCACGGGCCCAGCCGCTCCGTGGCATGTGGGATCTTCCCGGACCGGGGTGCGAACCCATGTCCCCTGCATTGGCAGGCGGACTCTCAACCACTGTGCCACCACGGAAGCCCCCAGACTAGTTTTTATTTAACACATGTTTAGTCTCCAATACTGTTCTTTTCACCTCTCTGCAAGGAAACTGTCAACCTTGTTTACATGGAAAATTAAGTTTAGTTCACAGACATGTTCAAAACACTTGACTGTAGATGGTGATGAATGTTAACTAGGTTTATTGTGGTGCTCATTTCACAATACATACGACTATTCAATCATTATATTGTACACCTGAAACCAAGATAATGATTTTTGGTTTTTGTTTTTAATGGTGGGAGTATGGTTTATTAAGCTGCGCCTTAGTACAGGCACTGGGTCTTGCCCATGGTCCTCTTAATGTACAAAGCCTGGACATTCTGCCAGTTCTTCTTGAGCAATGACACCAGGAAGTTGGCAGCTAAGTGGATGTTGAACACAAGCTCATCGTGTGTCATCTTCAGGTGGCCAACAGCCACTGCCAGACACAGCACCTTCTTCACATGGAACTTGATTGTGGACTTCACTTCATCAACTTTGGCCACCATGTTCTCATTGTGGATCAGCAAGGAAGGGAACTTGCCAGCCTTATTCAGGCCTGGGTCCAGGATTCATGGGATCTGCTTGATCAGCGACTCTTAAGACAAAAAGGCATCATCCTTTCTTGGCCAGCTTCTTGACCAGTTGCTATTCTTGTTGAGTTTCTTCAGTGCCTCAATGTCCATATACGGAATACTCACAGCCTTTGTCACATCACTATGCTGCTGGTCCCCCAGAACACATACGGAGAACTTGGGGTGGGAGTGGATTTAAGCCGGACAGTGCCTGAGAGGCATTTGTCCTTCTGAGGGTCATAGTTCTTCAGGCACATCTGAAGCTACACTGTCTCCAAAAACTTCCAGCGCTCGAGCTGATTCCCCTGCAGCACTTCGCGCACCACCTCGTAGAGGGAGTCGCCTGAGACTTTGCTGCTCACGGTGCCTCGGGCTGTGATAACGGGGAAAGAGCAATATAATGCTATTTGTCAATTATATCTCAATGAAAAACAAAACAGAAACACACTTGACTATACTTCACAAAAATGGTTGGAATACATATAAAATGTCAAGTTCACTTCCTAAGGAAGCCATATACTAAAGATAAAACATGATGTGGCAAATACCCAAATATCAATTGACTGCCAGATCCACTATCAGCAAGCTCCTTCCAGGGAATTTGAAACCTCGACATCAAAGAAAGTGGCTCTGACATGATCTTTATTTGGGTGTCTTCACTGAGGGCTTTAGCATCCCTGTTTTTTTTTTTTTGTTTTTTTTTTTGCAGTACGCGGGCCTCTCACTGTTGTGGCCTCTCCCGTTGCAGAGCACAGGCTCCGGGTGCACAGGCTCAGTGGCCGTGGCTCACGGGCCCAGCCACTCCACGGCATGTGGGATCTTCCCGGACCGGGGCACGAACCCGTGTCCCCTGCATCGGCAGGCGGACTCTCAACCACTGCGCCACCAGGGAAGCCCAAGTTGTCAGTTTTATTTTGCATTGCTCTTTTATTCATAATCTTGGTTTTAGCAACATGCTTACAGGGTTTATACATTGGAGACTGAATATGACAATGACTTTCTGGGTTAATGCAGGAGATATTTTGCACCTATCACTTTTCTTTCTAGCACTGTGAATCTGAAAACGCTTCTGGGGCTCCCAGTAATTTACGATTGTCTCTTTTCTTAGAAAGAACCTTACATATTTTCTCTGTAGACCTTGGACAAGTCCTTGAATTTGCCTCATTTGCCCATCATTCGTGTCTTACCAGTCGTATGCCAGGTAGGCGCTGGGCTAGTTGCTGACAGCACAATAATAGGCAAGATACATGGATTCCCACTTCAAAACCTAATGATGTTTAATACTAACAATTCCAATATTTGCAATAATATTAACAGCTAACATCATTTGGGCCCTTACTATGTCTCAGGCTCAGTTATTGTTTTACATGGACATTTTCATTTAATCCTTATAACAACCTACTGATGTGAATGCTATAATTATCTTCATTTTACAGTTATGGAAACTGGGGATTATCTGTCTGATAGGAAAGATAATTGAGCAAATTATTATTAAAACGTCTTTAATAAGTGACATGATAGGGATAAATGACGGTATGAGGGCACAAAGGAGAGAAAAGCAACTTGGTTTAGGGAATCAGAAAAGGTCTCTGTGGTAGGACCATTTCTAAAGATGAACTCCCATGATTTCCCACCCTAATCCCCGGGGATTCTGAATATAATGTGATATCACATTCATAAGCATATTAACTTGGGTGATCAAGGAATTTTGCAGAAGTAATTAATGCCACTACTCAGTTGATGCTGAGTTAATCAAAAGGAAGATCACCTGGGTGGGCATAATCTAATCATGTGAGCCCTTTGAAAGCAGTTTTCTCCAGCTGGTAGCAGAAGGAAAAGTCACAGAGATACTTGTGATTTGATGTGCTGTCACTGGCTTTGAACATGGAGGGAGGCATGTGATAAAGACCTGGGAGCTCTGAGTGACCCCGGATGACAGCCAGCAAAGAGATGGGGACCTCAGTATACTACAACCACAAGGAAATGAATTTGGCCAACCATCTGAATGAGCTTGGAAGTGGATTCTTCCCAGCCTGGCTGCTTTCTTGAATTCAGCCTTCTGAGAGTCTAAGAGGAGAATCCAGTTAAGCCTGGCTGGCTTGTGATCTATAGAAATGTGTGCAAATAAATGGATGCTGTTTTAAGCCACTAAGTTTGTGGCAAAATGTTATGTAGCAATAGAAAACTCATAAAAGTTGCACCAAATTAGTGAATTCAAAGTTGATATGCCAAAGATAAACAGGAGCTGGCTTGTGAAGGAGGTTAGGTAGAACATAATGTTTCAAGCTAAGAGGACTAATAAGCTAAATCTTAGATCATGGAGAGTTTCAGGAATTTAAAAAAGGCTTATGTGTCTGGACCATGGAGTGTGTGTGTGGTTGGGAGGAGGAGGGAATGTGATGGGGGAAACAGAGATACTAGATAAAGCTGGAGGAGGCTGGAGAAGAGTGCAAACGCCAGGTCAGAAGGATGTTGTAAATCTTCTAGAAGAGTTTGACTTTATTGTAAGGGCAACAGTAAGCCATGAAGTGTTTTATTTGCGATGTGCAAATCAGATTTGCTTTTCAGAATGATTCTCTGCGGTGTGGAGAATGGAATAAAAAAGAGCAAGGCCAGAGGCTGGAAAACCAGTGGAGATATGGATTTGGAATTCATCAGTACTGTGTTAGGGTAGGCTAACAAATAGACCCTCCTGCCCTCCACGCCCACCTCCAATTTCAGTGGTTTAATGTAGTAGAAGTTTAGCTTGGAGTAATGTGCACTTCTCTTCCATATGGTCATTCAGGGATCCAGGTACTTTCCATCTTGTGTTTCTGGCATCTCTAAGACAGTGGTTCCTAGCTAGGAGTGATTTTCTCCCCCCGGAGACATTTAACAATGTCTGGAGACAATTTTGATTGTCACAATTAGGAGAGATGTTACTGGCATCTAGTACATAGAAGCCAAGGATCTGTTAAACATCCTACAACACACAGGACAGCCCCTCACAATGAAGGCCCAGTAGAGAGCCAAGGTTGAGAATTCTTGCCCTAGGGCCTCATTGTCATCTCATGCAGCAGGAAGAAAAGGACATAACATGAAGGAAAGTAAGTACAGGGCTGGTTTTTATTGGTAAAATCTGGACATGGCAAATATCACTTCTATTCCTCTAATGGAGAGAACTTAATCATATAGCTACAAACAGTAGGAAATGCTGAGAAATTTAATCTAGGTTAGAAGTTAGCAAACTACAGGAATGCATGCTCTAATCCATCCCAATGCCTATTTTTGTAAATAAAGATTTATTGGAACAGTCATGGCCACTTGCTTACATATTGTCAATGGCTACTTTCATGCTACAATGGCAGAGTAGTTGCAACAGAGATCATATGGCCTGTGTAGCCTAGAATATTTACTATCTGGCCCTTTACAGAGAAAGTTTGCCAACCCTTGAAATAGGTAAACACCCAGGACAAATGTCCAATGGACTTTCATCAGATGGCTATTGGTCTTTGCCACAAGAAAAGACATGATAGTTGAAATTATACAAGAAGATATTGCCCAGGGAGAATGGATGTGGTAGGAAGATAAATGATACTAATATTTATACATACATTTAGCTTTTATTGACTACAACATCATGGTTGAACTTGGAAGGAAGACTAAACACAAACTTAAATATCATCTTAGTGCTCTTTCTCCAAATAGCTCTTGACATGAAAGAAATAATTAGGGAAATACAATGTTAAAGAAAAATAGCTTTGAAAACTTACATTAGACTTTAACTGGGAATAACTCACTCACATGTCCATATTCCATGTTTATTTATTTTTATATTTTTCTGCCTTTTATGGGGGGTTATTTCAAATTTTCTTAAGTGTCTTGGTCCTTTTCAATCCTCTGCGATGCACATGGGAAGTAGCTGAAATACAGTTTTTAAAAGTAGTATGTATGGGACTTCCCTGGTGGTGCAGTGGTTGAGAGTCCGCTTGCTGATGCAGGGGACACGGGTTCGTGCCCCGGTCCGGGAAGATCCCACATGTCACGGAGCGGCTGGGCCCGTGAGCCATGGCCGCTGAGCCTGCGCGTCCGGAGCCTGTGCTCCGCAACGGGAGAGGCCGCAACAGTGAGAGGCCCGCGTACCACAAAAAAAAAAAAAAAAAAAAAAAAAAAAAAAAAATCCTCTCTCTTTGAAATCCCTAAAAAGGTTTTTGTTCTCCTGACTGGACTCCAAGTGGTACAACTGAATATCCCATCTGGTCTTTGATTGACATGTGTCATGTTCCTTCTGTGTGTACGTGGGTCCAACCTGCATTGCTTGCCCACTACCTGGGTTGCTTCTGGCTGTGCCTGAAATATCCATTTTTTTGCTGCATCTCTATGGGTTGCAGGAATAGCTGCTTCTTTGTTTTCAGCTCCCACACACATCATCCTTGTCTCTCCAGGCCATGTTGAGAGAATCTCCTTGGGAGAAACCCTGTGAGGTTGTCTGAGAACCATCTGCCTAGACACACCCACATAGACAGCACCTCTGCTTCTGCATGATGCTGGGTGGTCTTCCTCCCTGGACCTTCCTCTGGGGTGAAGACATGGTTCCCTCTATCACCAAACACACCCCCAGAATGTGGCCCCTTCTCAGAGAGATGCAACGATAGCTACCCTTTCTTCAATTCTTCTTTAATCCTCTCCTTCTTTCACCAAACTGGGAACTGTTTTATGGGCTCCAATGTGTCTGGGTCTGTGTCTCCGTGTGTGTGGGGGGGGGGGGGGGGGAGGAAGGAAGAAGGTTCGGACTGATATACTTTTAAACCTCAAGTCCTCCTTAAGGCCTAGGATTTTGAAACTGAAAACTTGTATAAAAGTTCAATTCCTTTGTTGCCTGCATTCCCTTGGGTCACGTTCATTCTCTGAGGCAGTATGGACAAAATGTTAGGTGCCGTCGAAAATGGAGCGGAGGTATAGGAATAACCAGAAATACAAATGGCATTGGTTAGTTTTCAAAATCGCATCCTGCCCCAAATATTTTTAATTCACCCAGAACTGTAAAGTCTCCTCTTCCTGGTTTCCACCTTTCCCTTCCCTTTCACCTTTACAAACCCTCCTTTGATTTCTCCCTCTCCCCCTCCTCCCCTCAGTTCCCAGGACCTGGGTCTGGTTTGTGTTGGGATAACTTGTGCACATTTACATCAGGGCACTTACCATATTATAATGGCTGGGATCTTCATAGGAGACTGCGAGAAACTCATAAGAAAAATGCTTTATTCCTCACTTTATCTTCAGTCTCTAAGACAGAGCCTGACATATAGGAAGGATTCAATAAACTGAGGAGAAACTGATATCTAGATAAAAAATATGGTTTGTCCCAACTCTAAGTATTAATGACAATAGCTAACACTCACATAGCACTAACCATGCCCCTATTCTGCTCTTAGCAATTTATATATATTAACTCTGATTCTGACAGTAGTTCTGTGAGTAGGTATCTATTATTATCCTTATTTTACAGATGGGGAAATGGAGACCCAGAGAGGTTCAGCTATTTGCCCAAGGCCACACAGAAGCAAACGAAAGATCCATGATTTGAACCCAGGTTATTTGGCTTTAGAGTCTATGCTCTTAGTCTCTATGTCAGGTCATCTCTCATATATTGACTTGGCCTTTGTAGGGAGATGGCATATTCATTGTGTAAAGGATGCTGATACATTTTAAAAATTGCACTGGTCAAAAATGCCTCCAAAGAAGCCCAAAAGGAAGAAAATATAGGGTAATGAAATTATATTGTTTTACTCATTTTAACAAGGATAATTCATTGACATATTTACTTTAAAAGTGCCAAGTGACAAAAGGTCAAATCCTTATCACTGTCACACTAGGGTCAGGATGCTCATAGGTGCTAGAGGGTCATGTTGTGTCTTAGACAGTGAAGAAAACACACCCTCAAAGAAGGGAAAGGAAAAAGGAACTGCAAAGCCAGAAAGAATTGCCCATTTTTAAAGCATCTGAAAAGAAGGGTGCAGGAGAATAGACTAGGCATCTTCCCAGTAATCTGATCTTTCCAGAGAAGAAGATATAGAATAATTCAGAGTTTTCCGTTATTTTTCGAGAACCACCAAACTTAAGTCAAATGGTAACTCTAGTGAAATAGCCATAGAAGTGACATTTAAATGGTTATTGAAACAGCATTAAAATGAACATTTCTTTTTATAGGAGTTTGACTCAATTTTTCATAAGTTTAAGTATATTAATTTTGAGTAAGTATGAGAGGTTTGGACAAATTGTCTTGGCCAGTGATAGTTAATCTGGAAAGCTTTTTCATTGCTTTATTATTATTATTATTTATTTAATTTTTTTTTTTTTTTCTGTGGTACGCGGGCCTCTCACTGTTGTGGTCTCTCCCGTTGCGGAGCACAGGCTCCGGACGCACAGGCTCAGCGGCCATGGCTCACGGGCCCAGCCGCTCCGTGGCATGTGGGACCTTCCTGGACCGGGGCACGAACCTGTGTCCCCTTCATCGGCAGGCAGACTCTCAACCACTGCGCCACCAGGGAAGCCCCTCATTGCTTTATTATTGACTGCAACACTGAAAATCAGATTTTGGTGACCTACCTTCCTTAACTATAAACTATGATACTGATAACAATTATAACTTTACTTTTGTTGAAATTATGGTACTTACCTACTTGTTTTTATTGTTCTATATTAAATGCATCTAGGTGCAACTAATGTGATAGAGTGGAAATATTTCCCTATTCATTAAAATGTGTTATCCATAAATTACCATGGAAGAAGCCAACCAGATTGAAGCAATGGGTATCAAAGAAAAAAAAAATCAAAAGTAAAAAGTCCTTTGGCCCACTTTGGACAAAGAACACACACACATTCATTTACTCATTTATTTAAAAAGTGTTGAGTACCTTATATACAAGGTAAAAGTAGGTATGTTAACAATGTCTATTAAATATGATAATAAATAATTATTCTAAACATGACCAGTCCATTAATTCATTTATGTCCTAATGGCTGGTTAAGTTAAATGATGGGTGCTGTCCATTTAAGGCTCTGAAGACACCCAAAATCCTGGTAAATAATATGCACTGTAGTTATAGTTATACTTCTGTTTCCAAGGCTAATAAATAATAACACCCCATTGAGGTGTTAAGAACCCCAACTAGTCACAACTATGGGTTGAGAAGTAAGCTGGTACTATAAGCCAGATCTAATTTTTTATCTGATTATGGGTAAACATTTGACATGGTATATAACTACATTAAGTACTTCACATATATGCATATGAAAATGCCATATTAAATACATATGTATTGTTAATAATAAAAGGAATAAAAGTCAATGTGGAAATTTCATTAAGGAAATATTAGTAGCCCACATTATATGCATATAGCTTTCTACTACTTATTAAACTGAAATATTCATCATTTTTGTTTCACATGTATATTTTACAGTATGAGAATTTTCATGTAAATGGAAACTATTTTGTGATGAAATTTGGAACTGCAGCCAAATCTCAGCTTTATTCTATTTCAAAAAATTTAAAGCCATGAATAACGGTAAAATTTAAAAAATGGAACTAGATAAACTCATGAAGTCACAATTCATTACTTTTACATTTTCTTTATTTTAAATTCTTCTACTGTGTAACTGTAAAACCCCTTTATTATAGAATTCCTTACTAGTGTGTTTGGTTAATTGAATTTAGTCTAGAAAATTTAGATATTCATTGATTATGTTCCTCTTTTCTGTATAAGATTGAAGATAAAAGTTGAATGATTTTAAGTATTGTTAGATAAAAACATTTTTTGTGATCTCTTGATGAAAACTCTTAAGCAATTTTCTCTCAATTAAAAATAATAATAATATTCCTCATGGGGTTATAATGTGGCAGAGACATTCTGAAAGTAATTGATATATGTTAATGAGAGGAGAATATTTTCATGCTAAACAATGTCTGGAGTCCACATATTTTTTAAATGATTTTTATCATAGACGATGACCTACATCTTTATTTGCTTAGAACTTCGAAAACTGTTAACAGTAGAAAGGTTAGTACTATGTGGTACCAATCAGGTTTCTTGACACATTCAGGTTTTTTGTTTGTTTGTTTGTTTTTTCACATTCAGATTTTAATGGTCTGAACTTTCATTCAATTAGCCCTTGGCCTTTGCAGCCAGGAACCTCTTGTTTTCAGTATTTTAATTACAGGACAATAAAGCTTAAGAACAAGCTATGAAAAAAGGAAGCATCTTAAAAGCAAAAGCCTTCTCTGATCATTCTGTTTTTGTTTTCTTTATTGAACACAGACCTGTGTTCTGTGCCTCTAAAGGTTTAGAACACAGCTATCGGGCAGGTAGCAGAATCACAAAAGTAGAAAAAGAATAACGGCTGTCATTTTAACCATACAATCATTGGCTGCTAACACTTTGAGGGGCCTCCACTAGTTCCCTGGGCTCCTCTTCTGTCTCTGAGGGGCAGGGCTTCCTGGAAAGATCGCTGTTCCTATTCCCTTGCTTTTCCAGGCAAGACAATACCACAGCTTTCTGTCAGGACCCCAAGGGGCAAAGCTACCCTTTCCTATATCCAGCCTGCCCTGACCCACTATTTGCAGTCTGTTTCCTTGAACTGTTAGGTTGGGGAAGTAAGGAGAATGGATAGGCGAGGTCATCTCTTTTCTCTTCAATATTCTGCTGAGTCTCTTCTTTAAAAAAATGGACGTAGGGTGGGGTGGGAATAGTCACACAAAGAGGGGACAGATTTTTCTGGAATTTTTAAATACCACCAAGGCACTGGTAGTTAAGTGGGTTAGCGGTGACCGAAATTTTTAACTTGCTGTCAATTCACAGGACAAAGATTCATGACTGCCCTTTTCAGTTCCCAAAGCATTTACTGATGTATTGATTGCCAGATTGGTCTATTTAATGGAAGGAGGCACTGTTTTGTTATAGGGAATTAAGTCAAGAAAGCCTGGCGCTGTCTGCGCTGGTGGTGGAGTCACTGGTCTCTGGTGGAGTCCAGTTTGGTCATGCTTCCTGATCCCTAACTACAGAGTTGGATAAGAAAGTGCATCAGTTAGATGTGAAAAAGCATGTGCTGCCTCTCCAAAGTCCAGAAGTGCTTAAAAACTGTGATGTATATAATTCGGAACAATAAATTACGTGCACAAAAGAAGTTTATCATAACATAAAATGAAAAAGTGACAATTTCATCACACAGTTACACTGCTCTTTTCCTTTTTTTTTGTCTTTTTTTTTTGGTTTTGTCCTTTTTTGTTTCATTTTTCATTTCCATTTTTGTTTTTTATGGAGGGTTGGGGGAGGGCAGAGATTTGGTCCACTGAAGATTAATCACCCTCAATGATATATATATTAGAAAAAATATCAGCAGCAAGACTCTGGAAATAGATTCTGTTTGATGTAGCTAGTCTGTCTTTTCTGTTTTGCCCTCTTTCACAGCAGCCTCTGAAGTTTTCCGCAGGGGGGCTTTCTCCGAGGTGCCATGTCCTTGGCCAGAATCCGCCGCTCCGCCATTTTTGTGAGTAGTGTGTTTTTCCAAGTAGTTTAGCATTTCACTGAGGACTGTTTGGAAAGTGCTTAGGGCTGCGCATATTGCTGGGGTCCCAAAGCCATGAGTGATCAAACTGGAAATGAGAAGCGGTAGGAAAAAGAGATGAGCAATTTGCAGTATGATATGGGGCAACAAATCCCCCCCATTTAATCCAGAACAGTCCATTAAACAGGCATTTATTGTGATCCTAAACGGCACCAAGCATTGTGGAAGGTAGACGCAAGTCAGTGTATTGCTCTGAACAATAAGAAAGTCAGGGACTATCTGGAAGAAAACATCACTGATAGACTTGATAGGCACTGATTATTAGCAGGTCTGAGTGTTTAACACACGACTTGACTCTGAGTCTCTATCTCATTCAGAAAGCCAGAAAATACAACTTTCTATGGTGTGGGAATCATCTCGTTTTTAAGAATGGCACATATGCTTATATAAGCATATATCACACAAGAAGAGATCAAAATTGGCTGAGTGTGCCTGATGTTTAGCTGCTCCTCTAACTTCATTCTTCTCTTCTTCAAGGTTATGGAGTCTTATCTGGGCACAAGGCCATCCCGCTGGAGACAACATTCCCAAGCTTCCCTTGCCGCTAAGTTTAGACACGGAACTAATCCTTCCACTATAGACCACAGAGGAAGTGATGTTTGCAATTCCCATCTGCTTAAAAGGAAAGGGTGTGCCTTCTATTTCCTCTCAAAATAGCTATGGAGCTGTGCAGCTGAGGACAAAACAAGATGGCATGAACCTACTCACCTCCAGTCTCCTAAATGAGAGAAAAATAAAATTCTATCTAATGGAAGCCACTCTTTTGGGGGGTTTCAGCAGCTAACTAATTCATTAATAATCATAACTAGTGAGCCAGCATAGGGAGGGTTGTAGCAACTTCAGCATCGGTAGCCCTTCCAACCACAACAAATATCATCTCTAGCTGAACAAATATATAAGTGTAGATTCACTCTTTCTGTGAACAAAACCCACCCAGATGGTTCATTTGCGTCCACTGTTTCTGAAGTGACACTGCCAGGTTCTCCCCATAACTCATATCTTGTAAAATATAGAAAAACATGACTGACATATACCACGTATATATCTATCTATAAATAACATGGCATATATATTGTATATTAATATATGAAGCCATTAATTGCTTACAAGTCCTAGGTTGTTACAGTTAGTGTGATATTAGCAGTTTTTTAAATTAATTAATTAATTAATTTTAATTTATTTATTTTGGCTGCGTTGAGTCTTTGTTGCTGTATGTGGGCTTTCTCTAGCTGTGGCGAGTGGGGGCTACTCTGTTGCGGTGCATGGGCTTCTCATTGTGGTGGCTTCTCTTGTTGTGGATCACGGGCTCTAGGCAAGCAGGCTTCAGTAGTTGTGGCACTTGGGTTCTAGGGGGAGTGGGCTCAGTAGTTGTGGCTCACAGTTGCTCCACGGCATGTGGGATCTTCCCGGACCGGGGATCAAACCTGTGTCCCCTGCATTGGCAGGCGGATTCTTGACCACTGCGCCACCAGGGAAGTCCCATTAGCAGTTTTAAAATCAGATAGTACCATCCTTCACAATCTGTTAACTAGCTAGTTATCCTTCTTAGGGTATGTAATCTTTAGGGGCAAAAATCACAAGATCTTAAAATATTTCAGATGAGGGATTTAGGATCTTAGGCAGACTTTTTTTTTTTTTTTTTTTTTTTTTTGTGGCACGCGGGCCTCTCACTGTTGTGGCCTCTCCCGTTGCGGAGCACAGGCTCCGGATGCGCAGACTCAGCGGCCATGGCTCACGGGCCCAGCCGCTCCGTGGCATGTGGGATCTCCCTGGACTGGGGCACGAACCCATGTCCCCTGCATCAGCAGGCGGACTCTCAACCACTGCGCCACCAGGGAAGCCCATCAGGCAGCCTATTGATATGCCTCAGTGGTGATAATAATAATATTAGCACATGGAGTTGTTGCTCTGTTAATACACACATAAGACTCAAGATGATGCCAGACTTTCAGGAAGTGCTCCAGTAAATGGTTGCTATTGTTGGCTGTGGGATGTTCATGGTGAGAGTAAATTTTTCTCCATGTCCTTTATATTTTATAGGTTGCCACCATCTTTTTTTTTTTTTTTTTTTTCGGTATCCAGGCCTCTCACTGTTGTGGCCTCTCCCGTTGCAGAGCACAGGCTCCGGGTGCACAGGCTCAGTGGCCGTGGCTCACGGGCCCAGCCACTCCACGGCATGTGGGATCTTCCCGGACCGGGGCACGAACCCGTGTCCCCTGCATCGGCAGGCGGACTCTCAACCACTGTGCCACCAGGGAAGCCCGCCACCATCTTTCATCCAGTCATTTTACAAAGCCTGTCCTATGCCTAAGTCATAATTAACATATGTTAAAAAGAAAAAAAGATTTCAGTCTCCAATTATTTAGAAAACAAGACTAGTCAATGTTTTGCCAACTATGTATACCAAAGTTTGTAATGTAAGGCATCATCATAGTTCAAGCATATGCAGATGTTGCATTGCTGAGCAGGAAAACAGCTCTATTTCTACAATGATATAAGTAGAGGGGAATCCAAATGTTTTAGGACTTAATCAGGGAGGAAGGACATAAATGGAATTAACTGAAGTGATAGAAGAACTAATCATGGCGACACCCCCAAAAAAGAACCAAATAAAGCCATTTATTAGTGTCTAGATGCTTGGCCCTGGGCACAAACTGCTTCTTTTCTCTTGTTTTATTCCTGTTCAGGGCTCCTTGTACCATTAGATAATTTGTTTTTCCTCTCTATTACCATGTCCTCTTAGTTGTGACTCCCCTTTTCATCTAGGCTGAATATACAGAATTTAGTTCCACTTGGGTAAATATTAAGGTTAATAGCCAATATTTGAGTCCTGACCATATGCCAGGCCCTGTTCTAAATGCTTTATTCTGTACCCCCTCACATAATCCTGTCAACAACTGTAAGAAGTAAGTATTATTATTTCCATTTTACAGGTGAAGAAACTGATATCCAGAAATGTTAAATAATCTGCCTGAGAAATTCCGTATTGCCTCTGTGCTTATTTATGTTCCTCTCAGGCTGTGGGTGCATTTTACATCTTCACTGTGAGAAATCACATTCTGTTGGCAGTTTTAGCTCAGCTTCTCTAACTTAACTTTGTTCTATGGGCAGGCTCGTAGACCTGGAAGATCATTCTTACTCACTTTCCTGTCTAAGACCAAGGTTCTAAAAGGCCAGATACAAAGTAGATGGGTCTGTATAAATGTTTTACTTTTCCATGTTGAGAAGAGTGGTTGCCATGATGAAAACTTCTCAGGCTGGCATCCCTTCTTGACTGATGGCCTTCCTTACCTCTATCAATAGATTATTTCTTTTTATTGCTGGTAGGTATTCCATTGAATGGGATTATTGCAATTTGTTCATGTAATGGGTTATTACTAATTTAAGGGCTAATATTTAAGAAATAGAAGTGATCACTGAAGTGCTGCATGGCTTCAGTAATAATTGAGTTCACAAGGGCTAAAGGTTCCTCAGTTTCCAGTGGAGTGCTGCAAGACTTTCCCATTAATCCCACTCTGCTCCACATCTTAATTGACAATGTGACTGACAGTGTCATGGATTTGTAACTTAATGGCTATTATTAAAACAGAGAGAAAAATTCCTGCACTGGTTAGCAGAACCAAAGTGTTGAAATACCTTCATGTGGTAAAAAGCTTAGTTGGTGAGCTAAATCAATGATGTGAAATTTAGGAAAGATTAAGGAAAACATATCTGTTTGCAGTATGTTGAAAGAGGGAGAGAGTTGACTCAAGCAATTCTTAGGGAAAAGGCACACCAAGTCAGTAAGTCTAAACCATGAAGGGAGGATCAAAATGTGAGCTTCGGATCATAGCTAGTCAGGCTTAGAACTCCATTTACCTTGAACTATTCTCTCTCTGTCTAAGCAGATTCCAGCTCATTGATTTAATTTTCCTATTACTAATTTCACCCTGAGGAGCAGGAAGGTTCTGACAGACACCTGCTGAGAAAATCCAGACTGTTGAAGTTTACGCACCTGATGTTCTAGAAAATGTAACTTATATTTAAGTCATCTTCTTAATTTTATTCATGGTTTTAAAAACTCCTATTTTGCTAGACTTCCTAATTAACATTCTTTAGAGCATCTTTCTTCCACATAAATCATCTCTTCAAATTGGCTGTTTGCTGGATCCAGAGGTGAAGCTCTACTTTTGACTTTCCCCCTAAGTGTTAAAGTGTGTTCACATCTCAGCAACTGGAGAGATACCACAGGGTAGAACCACCCTTTCTAGGGAGACAGTGTTTGTTTGAGTGTACATGCACATGTACATGTTGTTGACTTACACTGTTTTTATTAACCTGAATACATCCTATAGATATAGATTTTAACTTTTTAAAGGAAAATATATTGCAACAGCTCAAAATGTATTCTCTATCAGTGGGATTAAAAATGAAGAAATTGAGACAGAAATGAAAGAGAAAATAGAGGATGGTAGAAAAGAGATTGCTATTTGAAAAAGAATAAATTATAATCCTTTCTCCTTTTTCCCCATGTAATTTTGCTAATAAGGTGTTATTAACAACCCATCTTTAACTCCAACAGTATTTATACTTACGAACTATTTGACGTTAATGATGAGGAGTTATCAGGAGACTTCCATATAATAGAAATTTCACAAACTCCCTATGATCTCTGGCTAAATGAATTTCTTTTGCTTGTGGACAAGGCCTTACGTATTTATCTTTAGACTCTCCAAAGCTTCAGTGCTTACTTGGAATATAGGTTAATATAGGATTCTGAATGAACATATACCAGAGGAACAAGAGCTGCTTAACTTTCCTTAATCTAAGTAAATATGGTTTACATTTCACCAGCTTTCTTGTCCGCTAGAGACATGGTGCAAAGCTGTTTCCATATTGCTCTAATTGTCCTTCAGAAATGTTTTATCATCACTTCAATTGATTTGTCTAAACGAATTCAAATTAAACCACTCAGGCAGTTTTCTAAAACACAGCCTAAAGCAAATTCCTATGGAATCTTCCCTTGAATTCTTCCTATCTTGGCAAGAGTTGGGCCTGGCATATGAAAAGATGCACAACACTGCTAATTATTAGAGCAATTCAAATCAAAACAACAATGAGACATCACCCCACACCTGTCAGAATGGCTATCATCAAAAAGTCTGCAAATAACAAAGGCTGGTGATGATGTGGAGAAAAGGAAACCCTTATACACTATTGATGGGAATGTAAATTGGGGGAAAACCATATGGAGGGTTCTCAAAAAACTAAAAAGAGAGCTATCGATACGATCCAGCAATTCCACTCCTGGGTATATATCCAGAAAAAAAAAGGAGAGCACTAGTGCAAAAAGATACATGTACCCCAGTGTTCAGAGCATCATTATTTACAATTGCCAACATATGGAAGCAACCCAACTGTCCATCAACAGATAAATAGACAAAGAAGATGTGGTATGTATTAGCCACACCCATAAAATTAAAGCCTCCCATTTGCAGCAATGTGGATGAACCTAGAGAATATCATGCTTAGTGAAATAAGTCAGACAGAGAAAGACAAATACTGTATGAAATCACTTATATGTGGAATCTAAAAAATAACACAAATGAATGACTATAGCAAAACAGAAACAGACTCATAGATATAGAAAACAAACTAGTGGTTACCAGAGGGTACAGGGAAGGGGGGAGGGGCAAGTTAGGGTTATAGGATTAAGAGATAAAACTACTTTGTATAAAATAGATAAGCAACAAGGATATACTGTAGAGCACAGGGAATTACAGTCATTATCTTATAACATTTAATAAAGTATAATCTGTAAAAATACTGAATCACTGTGCTGTACACGTGAAACTAATATAATATTGTAAGTCAACTATACTTGAATTAAAAAAAAAGAGTTGGGCCTGGGCTCAAACACATCCTTTCCACCTACTAAGGGAACACTGATTTAACAGGATTAAAAGGAAAATAAAAGTCTCATTCCTATTCGCCACTGAGGACTGCCTCACTCAGTTGTGTCTGACAACCAAGGACGGATTCGTCTAGCTTTTGGGATACAAAAAGCTGGAAGTAGTAGATACTATTATACTACAAGCTAGAAGACTGAAAATCAAGAGAAAATACTCTATCATCATCATTTGGATAATTAAAGCAAAAGCTGATTTTTTTGTGTCAAATTTCAACTTTCTATCTGGAAAAGTTTTTGGTGTGTGTAAAGGTTGAAATAGTTTGGGCTATCGTTCCTATTATTTTGTTATGCTGCATCATTCCAGGGGGTGTTTGGTCTCATGTACCTTTGATTTTCCGAATAGCATAGAGATGCCACTGTTATCAACCTCATTTCTGCTTTCCGGCCTCTGGGAGGCATGCAGGCAGCAAGATTTAAAGGGAAGACAAGCCTCCTTTTCCTTCTCTCCTGGATTATTCAGAGACTGCAGGTTTAGGTCCAGCTGTAGCCTGAGGCTCAGTCTGTACTCCTCACTACTCTTTTACATGGCAGATGGAAAAATGCCTTCTTCCACTCATGAGAACAGCCATGAGGGCAGGAGGCTGGGAGACAGACCCTGGAGAACACCAGCAAAGGATTGTGGGGCTTCTCTGCGAAACCTTAGTTCTTTTCAGAATCATGAGGGGAAGATGCTTCATCTCTCTGAAGTGGCACAACTCCTGAATATAGGTCATGGGAAGAGACCTCAGCCTGAGGAAAGCAGCTGGGTCTTATGCACCCAGAACTTGATGGCATCTATCCTTTGTAGCCAAACTGGTTGAGGAAGCAGAGAAAAAGGAAACTGACTGATTGTGTTTATTTTCTACATAAATTGTATTATCCCCTAGACCCCGGGGCTTTTAAAATGGAGTTTAATTGAGGTGCATAATTAAGGTATATGGTTCTCTGGTGGTGAGTAGCAACCCACTTGTTAGCAAGGCCTTGTCAGCACCCACAAATGTTCTATGGTTTCTTTAGCTGGTGGTTCTCAACCCTAGATACATGCAAGAATCACCCAGGGAATTTATTTTAAAAAATGCCAACGTGCGGGTCCCACCCCACAGATCCTGATTTAGCTGGTTTGGGATGGATCCAAAACATCAGTATTTTAGAAACAGTACTGAATAGTTTAAATGTAGCTAGGGAGTTAGGCGTGTTCCCTTAGAGCCAAGAAATGACACCTAAATACCGGGTTGGTTATCCTCCCTGGGTAAAAGAGGAAGATGAACTTTTCCAGCATTTCCCCCAAGAACTTCTGCAGAACCTTAGTTCCATGGAATGTTAATAGGTATTCTGAGAAAAAAACAGTTTCTGTGATCAAGTTTTGGAGACAGGAAGCTAAGCATTCCTTCCATTCAAAAACATTTTTGGGAGCTTATAATATGCCAATTGCATTGGCGTACCTCTAGAGGAGTATGGTAGTCAGGGTTTCTTGAGCCAAAAAAAACACTTGACCATGACACACTTTCAAGGAGCAGCTCATGGGACTATGAAACTCACTTTGGAGAAGTGCATTTATGACTGTCCTGAACCTCTGCCAGGTTGGGAGACGTGATTGCCTATCCACCACTCTAAGGTCACATTTCTCCTGTTTTTCTCAGCCACTTACTCTGAGGTCCCAAAGGGATTGAGTCCTTGTGATTCCATTTTACTTCACTCCATCTCATTAGCAAAGGAAGCTAAGGGTATAATCATTGCACACACATTAGGAGAGACCAAAGTCAATCACATCCAAGTCAATTTTTTGAAGGTAAAGACATTTTTTTTATATCTCCACCCTATTTTTTACATATGGAAATAGAGCTTTTGGGGATAAATTAACCATGTCCTTATATTCCTCCCTATCAGACAATTCATATTTTCTTTGTGGAATACGGGAAGGAAAATGCTAAGCTGAGGACTTGTGCTCTCTTAGATGAATTTAGTCAACTGTTGACTTCTGGGGAAATTTTTTTATTGAAGTAACCTTGGTTTATAACATTATGTGAGTTTCATGTGCACATTATATTTCTACTTCTGTATATACAACAGTATGCTCACTACCAAATATATAGTTTCCATCAACTGTTGACTTTTTTAAATGAACAAGTTGCTAAAACATAAAGAGAGGAAGTGAGATCACATGGAAACACAGCATAAATGATTGAGCAGTAAATGGAGAATGGAATAAAGAAGCTTAGAAGGAGCCTTCCAGATCATCCAGCTTAACTGTTGTCAATTTACAGATGAACCTGCAGAGGCCAGACTAGTAAATGTCTGCTCTAAATCCACACTTCCAGCTGGAAACCGAGAGGAGACTGAGCTAGACGCCCTGACATCCATTCTGAGTATTTCCCATGACTTCGTGCTGTCTCTCCCCCAACCCACAGATCAACAAAGATAGAAATTATTTAAATACAAATTTACCAAATTATTCACATGTAATTGTTAGGGGACAACGTTTGCAAATTTTTATTAGAAACAGTTGCTTCTGGTTTCTCTTGTTTGAATTACTAGTCTCCTATGTGCTGAACCTAAAAATCCATTAAAATGTCATCAAATGACTTGCAATAGATGTTTTTATGTTCATATCTCCTGCAGCATTTGGTTTGGGGCCACGCACTTTGTGAAGTACAATAAATACTGGCAACAGATTTACACTTTAATTTCCTGCTTAATGTTAAATAAAGGTAAGTAATTTAATGTAGATTTATGCAAGAAGGGCACCATGGTTCTACGTATCTGCTAAGGAATTGAAAACTGTTGCCTGTTTTATTTTATAGACTACATTTTTTTCTATTGAAAGTTTTACTTCAAGGGAAAGAGGTTTTTTTCTCTTACGTAAATACAGGCTGTCCTTTTTTATTTAAGTAGTGAATAAGACCACTTACAGGTATGTTTTTCTTTGCAGTTGAGAATGTAAGTGCACTTTTGGAGTCTAGGTTAAAGTTTTAAAGTTTAATTTCAGCCTTACCTAAAGGAGCTTAAGTTTGGAAAACATAGGATTTTTTTTCCTTCACAATTCAGGCCTATTATTTCCAACATTCTTAAATAAAATGGTCTTCAAAGTCCCCTTGAACTGGCAGAACATCCTGAAGGAGTCAATAATTCTGTTTCTTAAATCTAAGCCTAGGCATGTAATTTATTTTATGATGTTTTCTTTTGGGATTAGAGATTTAATTGAAATTTCTTTATTTCTCTTCTGACACTAAAAATGCTTTCACAAGATTAATAAAATCATCCACTCCTGATTACCTTCCCCACCATTTTCCCATCCCAAGAAAATGAAAAAATAAAAACAAAAAACAGAAACTATACACATCTTGGGCTCCTTGGAGAAGACGTGCTCACATTTAAGTAGAGACACACATCCTATCTTCAGTGTGTTGCCAAGCACATAGCACTCAGAAGATTCTAGTTGAGTTGGCTGGAATGCATGTCATATGTAGAACACAAAGAGAAGGGGGATGAACAGCCCAGGAAGAGAAAATTCAGAGAGACATGAGCGCTGCCTCTAGAAACTGGGAGGGAAACAGGATTAAACTGACTCTATAGGGCCCCCAAGTAGTGGGATGTTAGGGAGACAGATCTTGCCGCAACGGAGGGAAGGCATTTCTAATAGAGTTGTCAGAGATAGAAGGGATGCTGAGGCACGAAAAGAGCAGCCTATCATTGGAAGTTATCAAGCCTGGGATGGGTGACAGCTTGACAGGGATGTTGGAGGGAAGATCCAAATGTTGGAGGAGAGTGGGAAACTTAAGGGGCCTTCCAACACTGAGAATCAATGATGAAAATTTAATCTCCAGCAAACAAAGACATCTGGGACAGCCTATGCATTTCTTATTTCCAAAGTGTTACGGGAGTTGTAGGAGGGTCTATTTCTAAGAAGATGTGATGTCAGTATACTTTGTGACTCAAATAGAAGAATTTAAGCACATTGAACATTTCAGTTCCCCAGCCCATGGTCCAATTAAAACACCAAGGCCCTGGGAATGAACCAGAGGAGAATATATCCAAGACATAACAGAGTTAGTATCATATTCTACATTTAGTAACATATAGGTATTGGGCACATACTATGTACTAAGTACTGTGGATAGACAGAGGAAATCCTACAAGGACCTACTGTATAACACAGGGAACTATACTCAATATTTTGCAATAACCTATAAGGGAAAAGAATCTGAAAAAAAACATATGTATGTAAAACTGTACACCTGAAACTGACACGGTATTGTAAATCAACTATATTTCAATAAAAAATATTTACAGTAAAAAAAAAGGGGAGAAATCCTTTCCCAATTATCCCACATAATTACCTGCACTCTACTTAACACTCTTATAATCTCTCTATGTTATATTTTAAGTCTTTGTATGTAACTGTCTTCCACTTCAGAAGTACTTAAAGATGGGACAATCCTTTAGCCATCTTTGCACCACCTACCATTAGCACAGTAAAATACAAGAAACAGTAAAATATCAGGCTCCCAAGGTGGGTGTTGAGAAAGAAAACAACCTCATTTTTCCAACAGGTTGTTTTCTCTGAACTGAGCATTAAAAATAGTCTCGCTTCCTCCCCTTATTTACGTTGTTCAACGTGCTTTTGCTTGACTTTAGATTCAAGGATATTATAAGAACATAAGACACAAAGAAGGGCAAAGTTATTAAGATTTCTTGAGATCTCAAAGAAGGGAACTCCTAACATTTCAGAAAATTAGGGCTCTGGTTTCATCTGAGCTGAGTCTGTTCTGTCCATGAAGCCCCACGCCACCTTGGTCTAATTGCCATCACCATTCTGGGGAACTGTGTCTGTGGGGACTTCTGAAGATTTCAATCAATCGTCTTCCCCTTTCCAGTAGATGCTGTGGTGTCTGCTCTGTTCTCTAAAGCAATATACACTTTGGATGGTATTCAGTAAATTATAAATAATGGATAAACCTGCCTCCTGTCATTTTGATAGAAACAAGCAGCTTTCCAGGCTGTGAGTCAATCACAAGAAGGGTCACTACTCTCCCCACAGTTTCCCAGAGCACCCTGATATGTCAGCTACCACAGAAAACTGGAAGTAGTTATCTGGGCTTTACAAGGCCAGATCATTCCCTAGCTCTACCTAGACATATTCAATCTGCTGAAAGTAAGCCATGGTTCTCCAGGTACCAAATCAGCCACCCTGGAAGATGTAATTCAAGTGGTTTGCACTGGGAAGGAGATTCTGACGAAATAAAATAGTAGCATTAGTTGATGCGACTAATTAGATTCGTCTCTATGCTTATCCAGTCACACTCTCTCCTTACCTCTTTCCCAGCCAGCACTCAGCAAAAACAGTGGAAAATCAGACTCTGCTAATGGACTGTTTTCAACGCCAGATGTGATATGTTTCCTTTCTAACACATTTTTCTCTTGAGCTGATGCTTCTTTCAAATTAAAGTTACCACCGTCAGTAGGAAATTATGAAAGAGACACCTTCCATGCTAACACATTGTTACCCAGATTATTAGCAGGATAATAGATGTAGAATCTCTTTAATTCATTAGAGTATAAGACAGAACTTTACATAATTCTCAATGTCACTTTAAAAATGAATTAGAGGGCTTCCCTGGTGGCGCAGTGGTTGAGAGTCCGCCTGCCGATACAGGGGACACGGGTTCGTGCCCCGGTCCGGGAAGATCCCACATGTCACGGAGCGGCTGGGCCCGTGAGCCATGGACGCTGAGCCTGTGCGTCCAGAGCCTGTGCTCCGCAATGGGAGAGGCCACAATAGTGAGAGGCCCACGTACCGCAAAAAAAAAAAAAAAAAAAAAAAAAAAAAAAAAGAATTAGAAATGTCAAGGGAAAAGAAGCTAATAGTCTAGGAATATCCTAGGGCTGTGGTTCTTAAAGCTGTCTAATTATCAGAATCAACTTCAGGTTTTGCAAATTATACAGATGCCTGAGTCCAATCCTAGACTTGACCTATTGAATCAGATCTTTAAAAGTGTACTTCAGGACTCAAGATTTTTTTTTTTTGGCAACGCCACACAGCTTGCAGGATCTTAGTTCCCCAACCAGGGATCGAACCCGTGCCCTCGGCAGTGAAATAGAATTCTAGCCACTGGACAGTCAGGGAATTTTTGTCTTCTTTTTTTGGCTTTTTTTTTTTTTTTGGCCTCAAGACTTTTAAAAAGCTCTAAGGGAAATTCCACTATGAACCCGGGTTTAAGAGCTACACTTTTAAAGTGTGAGGTATTTTTCCAAGGTCAGGCAACAAGCTGATTTTACAGTCCTATTAAGATATTTTATTGAGGCTACTTTTAATAAATGCACAATGTAAATACAAAAAACCCCCACACATTTAAATTTGGTTTACATCAGAAGAATTAAATTTGGATTTTAATTGGAAATGTCAACCATGTTTAAAACTTTTGTTTAAAAGAATATTGTTTAAGACATGCAAAAAAATAAAGTTGGACACATCTTACACCATATACAAAAATTAACTCAAAATGGATCAAAGATCTAAGCATAAGACCTAAAACTCTAAAACTCTTAGAAGAAAACACAGTTGGGGGAAAGCTTCATGACACTAGATATGGCAAGGATTTCCCGGATATAACACCAGAAACACAGGCAACAAAAATAAAAATAGGCAAATTGAACTACATCAAAAACCCCTGTGCATCAAAGAACACAACAGAATAAAAAGGCAACCTACAGAGTGGGAGAAAATATTTACAAATTGTATATCTAATACGGGGTTAATATCCAGAATATATAAAGAACTCCTACAACTCAACAACAAAAAGCAAATAACCAGATTTACAAATGGGCAAAGGATGTGAATAAAGAGCTCTTCAAAGATGCCATAGAAATGGCCAACAAGCATATTAAAAGATGCTTAGCAACATAATCATTAAGGAAATGCAAATCAAAACTTCAATGAGATATCACCTCACACTCATTAGGATAGCTACTATCTACCCCGCAAATAAAATCACAACAGTAAATAACAAGAGGTAGAGGTATTAGAACACTGTGCCCTGTTGGTGGGAATGTAAAATGGTGCAGGCACATTGGAAAACAATATGACATTTTCTCAAAAATTAAAAATAGAATGACCATGGACATAGTGATTCTACTTATGGACATATATCCAAAAAAATTGAAAGCAGGATCTTCAAAAGATATTTGCACACCCATGTTCAGAGCAGCACTATTCACAATAGCCAAGAGGTAGAAGCAACCCAAGTATCCACTAATGGAGGACTGGGTAAGCGAAATGTGGTACACATGTACAATAGAATATTATTCAGTCTTAGAGGAAAGGAAATTTAACATGTGCTACAACATAGATGAACCTTGAAAACATTATGCTAAGTGAAATAAGTCAATCACAAAAAGACAAATACTGTATGAGTTTACTTATTTAAAGTATTTAGTCAAATTCATAGGGACAGAAAGTAGAATGGTGGTTGCCAAGGGCTGGGGGGAAGGGGAAATTTGTTGTTTAATGGCTATAGAGTTTCAGATTCGCAAAATGAAAAAAATCCTGGAGACTGGTTGCCCAACAATGTGAATATACTTAACATTACTGAACTGTACACTTAGAAATGATTAAGATGGTAAATGCTGTGTTGTGTTTTTTTAATCACAATTTTAAAAAAAGATATAATTAAGGAAATTTGCTGTAAAGTGAATTTTGGTTAAGTGATTTTTAATGTCATACTACCCACCATTGTGAAATCCAGAAGATTTCGTCTAAATAAATAATCAGAATGTAGTTAAAGCAAAATATATGAAAAAATCTGACCAACATTACAAAAGCATAATAAATGAGAGTCATAACTTTCTGATAGCAAACTACTCAACATATCAATAATAATACCAAAGTTTTATAGGTGATACATTTATAAGTAGATATACCATGTAATGTTAAATGTGTTAAGATACGGCTGTACATTTCAAATTGTTGTGACTGAGAATCTGCAGCCATATATCTTCTTGAGAGTTTTATACCCAAAATGTAATCTCTCTTTTTTACAGAGAATGAGGAGGAGCAATTTACCATATATTTAGCTTTTCTCTGGGAAACATCAGACTAGTTTCTCTGGGTAATTCTAGACTAGCTTGTTACTATATTTTGCATGGGGAGGAACCAAAGAGCATATAAAGCACATGTAGGAAACATTCAGCTCAAGTTTAGAAATGAAAGTTTTCTCTAAAGAGTTCTGTGGCATTAAGTTGGCAAATGACTCAGGTATCAACAAATTAGCAGATTGTGTGTACGCTAAACAGACAAATAGTTTGCCTATTTATTTTACACTGTAGCTGATATCCAATTTACCCATTGATGCTGTAGTCTGTTTTGAGCCTGAAAAAGGACAGCTCACTGTCCAATAAAGGCTGTGACCTCTGTGATTGGACATGACACAGAGCCCCAGTTCTCTGTATTCCAACAGTAAGCTCCTTCTTGGAGTAAATCTGTAACTCAACAAACTTTCTTAAATCCAGAATTGAACTTGTGTAAAAATTATTAAGCTGTGAATTGAACTTCTGTAAAAACTATTAATCTCTTAAGTATGTATACAAATAAAAATGTGGAAAACATTTGTACAGATATGATACTTTTTAAATAGATATGGCAAGGATTTTAAATAGATATGGTAAAAAGTACAATATTTAGATATTGTACTTTTTAAACTTGGATCAGTGGTGCAGTAAACAGTATATCATTTATTGAATGCTTACTCTGTATTCATTTTCTCATTTTAGCTCACTACCACCATGTAATGGAGTGATTCTTATTCCATTAAAAGCTAGGGAAAGAAAAGCTTGAGAAGAGTACATACATTACCCCAAATAACCCAGCTCAAATGTATTAAGGGTCTGGATTTGAAGACCATTCTCTTGACTCCAAAGTCTTTTGCTCTTAACTTTTGAGCATTATGCTTTCTCCCAGTTTTAGTACACTCACCTTCACTAACCCAATTGAATGGTAGAAGAAAAGTCCTGGGAACTTATCCTACATTTGGTGCATTTTTAGAAAACAAATCCTTTAGTCTTCAGAGATGTGTCTATTACACCTTGAGGAGTATTGTGACATTATAAAAAATTAAGTATTTTATTTAAAAGTCTCTGATGTTGCAGATAAAATTCCAACTTCCTTAAATATCCATTATTTTGTGTAACGGAATATCTTCCTCAAAAGCATTATAAACATTGAGAGGTATTGAAAGCATTTTGAAATTTAATTATGTTGGTCTTTCCTTACCATTGTTTTTTTAAACTAAATGATAATAATAAAAAGAGGATAAATAAATATTTTTATTGATGAGATATGTCATGTAGGCATTAGAATTCTAGAGTTTAACATTTGGAAGGCACCTGAAAAATTATCATGTTCGTTTCCACATTGCAACCAGGGCATAAATTAACCAAGAAAAATAGTCTATTCTCTTCCAAAGAATTTCAGAAAATGAAATTTAAGATATACTTTCAATAATACATCCTGGGTTCTTTAAAATATGCTTGTGTGGTCTAACTTAAGAACCATGCACTGTTTCTAACTGCAGAGAAATCATTAGCGTACTCCTGGAAAATCAGTCTAGGATGTCCCATTAGTTTCTGTCACATCGTCTGCCCATTCAACAATTCACCTAATCAAGGTAAAGAACTGTGTAAAGGATTTCAGGATCCTGATCTAAAAGTGCTATTGTTTGAAATAATAGTGCTCACAGTCACAGGTTCTTTGAAATCACACAAAGATATAAATTTTCTGATCCAAAGTGCTTCATGCTTGAGCTATTTTTACAATTTGTTCTTAGGTGCTTGGAATTTCAAAAATTTCAGGCAGTCACCATATATATACATATGTTTTATCTCTAAATGGAACTGTGATAGGACTACAAACATGTCTGGGTTAATAAAGATGGCTTTAACAATTTAAAAGAGAGTCTTAACAAATTGAAAAAACAGTCTTACCTGAAATGTGTTAAGTGTCTCTGGATGTCAAGGTCTAGAATTGGAGTGGGTCTGGAGGATCCCAGTGGTGATCTATCTTGGCTCAAGAGGTCTTGAAATTCTTTACAAATTTGTCTAAAATAAAAGATTCAAAATTAAAGTTGAACTCTTGAAATGGGGCTTTACTTTCATCCCATGATATTTTTTCAAAGGCTTGTTTTCTCTTTTAAAAGAGGACTAGATAAATATCATAAAGCAACCTCTGAAGTACCATCTACAACATACAGATGAGGTTACAATGAGTTACAATAGTAACTATGCTCTCAAGTTGATCATGCTCTCAAGATGATCATGAAACCTTTCAAGTGAGTAACAGTCCATGAACATTGACAAAACCAATGTCCATTTTTAAGGTGAATATTCATAGATTAACATCAGTATAAGGGGAAAATCTATACAACAGGATCACAATTAATAATTCCTTTTAAAAAAATTAAAATGTGATTCTGGGGGTGGGGTATCATGTTTGTAAACAAGTTTAAATCAGGCTATAGGCTTATTTCAGAGCCAGGATTCAAGTAGACTTTGGGAAATCCCTTTCCCCAATATTTCATTATAATTCAGACTCTTCTGGACTAAATTTGTAGTTTTAATATTTGAAGTAGACAATCACCCAAATTTAGTCTACTAGCCTCATTTTGTCTCAGAAAGATGATTACATTGTGCTCCATGTAAGATAGTTTCTTGCAAAAAAGTATCAGCAAGGGCATTTTTCTGCTGCTTTTCTTAATTAAAATGATTATGATTTCTGATCATTGGTTTCAGTTTTAATTACCATATTACCATGATTGTTCAATAACAGTAAAGCCCTTGTGATACATAGTCCAAAAGATATGTCTGAAGAAGCAAACATATGAAGGAACCGTGTGTGTGTGTGTTTTTTTTTAACAACAAAACACTAGATTAATGCAGAAGCTGAAGAGTGAAGTAAAAGACTGCTGAGGAATTGCTCAAAAGAATCCATCAACTAAGTGAAACCACTCCATATTCAAGGCATAATATGATAGTGATTAGGTTTTTTGTCTGGATTTACAATGGGCAGTCACAAAATGTCATAATGTAGCCCTGACTATAATTACCTATGGAGCCAAAATCAAGTACAGAAGGGTCAAATTATTCCAAGTGAAAGTCACTCCATGGGCCCAGCCACTAAGTCCTCTCCAAAGCATTTGTGTCATTAAGCAAAAAACTACTACAAAGGGACAAAATGTCTTGAAGCCCAAATAACGTACCATTGAGTTAAAATCAGAGGAGCCTTGTTTATTATAAGGTACCCCATATTTATCGAATTCTTCTGGAGATCATTTGAGACTTTTTTTTTTTTACAAGCAGTGAGTCTCAGTTTTAATGCCAGTGTTCAAATATCATCATTTCACAGAATTTGCCTTACTCATTTTGAACAGAGGTGAAAGTAAAAGAGGGTCATAGGGAAAGGAAAAGCCAAACAACAAACAAACAGATAAGTCCTTACCTGCTCTAAATCAAACAGGATCCTCCATACCCCCCTGCTAATGTTTGGTTGAGTCTCAGATGTAGCATCTAAAGGCATGTTTTAACAGTGCATGTGTGTACTTCCACTGAAAATATTTGATCCTGAACTTCTCACTTTTTCTGTTCTGAGTTAGACTCAGTTGGCTGACTTTCAGGTGTATTGCCTATTTTTAATTAACGAGTAGCAACTTAAATTAAATGTTGATGTTATTTGTTGGCATCAAATGATGACATTTGGTGGGACATCGTTATCTGTTGCGCTTTATGTTATTTAATAGAGTTAGATGTATTGTTATCTTTGTTTTTAGAAGATGTCTTACTAAATTTTAAAATACAGACTCTTGCTATCATTTTTCAGACTAGCAATGTGAATTACTACATGGTAGGTCATCAGTATGATGCATTATTACAAAGGAATATTGGAGTTGTTTAACGACTGGTCTCTTAATTTTCTATCAAATTAAAATGTATTAAAAATTTAAATGGAGGTTAAAACATTGCTTTACTTTGTGTGTTATGATATGGGAATTTCTCAGATAATTGAATAAACTAATGTATAAGTTGGCAAATCAACTTCTTTACTGTTTAAACAACAGAGCAAGTTACAATAAACTTAAAGTTGAGGAAGAAATGAGGAAAAGGCAAGTGTGGAAAAATGTAACTTATGCTAAGCAAGTCAACTACTCCACACATGAAGCTGTATCAGGAGAAGTTTCAGAATTTTCAACCTTGATATTTGATTCTTCTGCTTAACTCACTGACTTCGGACAGCCTCCAGACTTAAAAACAGATGACAATTTTGTAGATTTCCTTTAGGCAATTATCATCATCACATTATGACAGTAACAGAGTTATTATTTTTATGCTTAGTTTTATTCTTATTTAAATTATTATTTATGAAGCTACAGTAAGAAATACTCTTATTTCTCCAAACAAAATGTCACATTATGAATTACGTAACACAAGGTGATCTTCGATGAATCATAAATTCTAACTTTATCACTTATGTCATTGTTCTTAAGGATATAATTTTTTAGCTGATGTCTGAATTTAAAGTTCTGTTTCTCCTTTTGACTATTAATGTTATGGTAAAAATTAAAACTCACTAACTATTCCGCTTTACCCTAATGCAGATCAAGTGTTCATCATATTTAGTTCTAAATTCAATGAAGAGGTTTAAATGTGTTTTTCATAAATCAAATAAATGTTTTGTCCAGTACATTTTTAGATTTCAAAAACTGTCTAACTCAGTTTCTATTACTCCCTTAAATAATTATCTAATTACACGAAAATATTTGGTTAATCAACAAAGCACTGGGAATAAAGAGGAATTAGGAGGGTAACGGCACTTAATCAATGAGTCTTTCTTACAGTTGTATACTCGGCAATATAATTAAATACAACAGAATCTGTTATTCATAGAGGTAAAAAAGAAATACGTAAGCCATTGTGCCCATGTGGATCAGCAAATGGATCTCTCATCTAAAGGATTTTGAATTTTGTATATATTTTTGATACAATTGTCACAGTCTTGTGAACAAAGGTGAACTGATTAGAATGTAATGAATATCCATGTAGATTATTTAATTTCAACACTGAGCATTTTAATTGAAAACAGCCAATGCTTTACCATTGGAAAATTTAGAAACTACTCAGAACACATGTTGGATCCATTAATATGTTGCAGAAAGGCATTTATTCCCACACACCCCTTAATTTATCTACTTATATTGATGACTACTTGTATTGAGTATGTTTGCTATGACTGCAGAGTCTCCGATTCTTCAATTCTTGTTTCACATGATCTAATAAGGAGATGGAATGGCTATAAATAACCACAAAAACAAAACATTTAGTCTGTCTCCTAATTTCTAGATGTTTATAGCCTATTTACTCTTACTTAAAGTAAGGTAATTGGAATTAGTGAATTCAATTCTTGCTTGACATTTAATGGTCTGCAAATGTCCAGCTATGGGCAGAGGGATCAAAGAGAATTACATGTTCTTGAAATATTTCATGAAATCAAAGTTCAAAATATCACCTAAAATAATATACATTACTTAGATCCCATGTAAAAGGGAAATACTACTCCCTAGTTGAATCCACTACTATAAAATAGATGTCTCCATACAACTTTGACAAATATGAAAGTACTTCTCTTACTTCTCCCAAGTTCTTCTAACATTTACTTCTGTGAAAACAAACTCTCAACATCAGTTTGAATGCACTGACTCCCAAACACTTAAACAGAGTGATGGGAATTCCCAAGAAAATGGGAACTTATGTCTGGAAATTTAATGGTGGCCTTGCTGTGGATGGTGGGAGTGAACAGTTTGAAAATCTGGAGGAAGGAAGACAAGAAGGATTTCTCTGGATCGGGGGTGAAAGTCTTAGAAAATGCATGATAAAACCACAATCGAGTAATTTTGAGGTAGGAAACATGAAGGTGTTTTCTCTTGGATAATTAGTATTTGGGGTTAATAGTATCGTTCAGAGGTATCACATGGGTATGTTGGGAAATTTGTAAAATCCTACCAGCTAGAATGATATGCTTTGGGAACACCTAGGAGATACTACCTAACTTCTAGCACTGTCTGTTTCTCCTGATCTGTAACAATTTGTTATAGTCTCCTGAGATTTACATTAAGGATACAAACTAATGAACTAAATGTACTTTCAGTTCCTTCTGGAAAAACTGAAATATGGAGGATGAAGACCCCTCTGGGTCAAAAACTGTTTGGAAGAGGGAAAAAGTAGAAGCAAAGTAGAAGTGAAGACCACCCCCCGACCCCCCCCCACCCAGGGAGATAAACTGCACAAAAAATCTAGGTTTAGGTCTTTCTACTAGCAAGTGTTCAGCAGCTTCCCTAGCACAGAGCTCCTCTCAAAATTTTAAATCCAAGTGTTATATCCCTTATAATGTTCTTTCTCTAACTCTTAGTCTTACTTCTGTCTTTCTGCTATTCCTTTCCCCTTTATCTCCTTGTTTTGTCTTTTCTCTTCTTTTGCCACCACCTTTCATTGCCCTTTTCTTTGGGGCAAGATGAGAGAATTATCTAGTACTCTCATAAGAGCAATGAATAAATATATCTGAAACCCAAACAGTGACAGCCACAAGCAGCACAAACCCCAAATAATGGACTTAACGTTTCTTGGGCAAGCCTGTTGAGTGGTAGGTATGCCATACAAAACCTTAAATTTATAAGAAGATCTATGTTACTTTAGATGTAGTAGAAGGAGGAGTATTTATTTTTGGTTTTGTGCATTCTGAGACATTTACATTTTAGCCAACATATCGTAAAGTCATTTTAAAAAATCAGTTTCTAAGAAGCAATGTTTCTAACACTACCTACCACACACTTTCTCTTTAAAAGTTTTCCCCAAATAAGAAACAATTTATAAATGATAATTTAACCACCTGGGACTCTTAGTTCTAAAATCTGAATATAGAGTTAGGAAATTAAATAAGATTATTAATGGTTTATCTGTAGCAATAACTTGTTTTAGTAAAGAGAAGAGAGCAAGAATTAGCTACCACTTGAAAGATTTTCATCTAAATTTTTTTTTGTCCATGCAGTGCAGCATACGGGATCTTAGTTTCCCGACCAGGGATCGAACCCGCAACCCCTGCAGTAGAAGCATGGAGTCCCAACATGCACTGTTTTTAGAAGTCCTCTAAAAATTTGAACGTGATTTGAGTAGTACTTAAGGTTCTGCTGGGTTTTCACACAGTAAATAGTAGTTCTTTCATTAATTATCAAAGAACTTTCAAGTTTGAGGGAGTTTGAAGTTATCTTATGAAAGCTTCCCCTTTTCCACATCATTTCCCTCATTATTTTAATTCACATTTTAATTGAACTTTTTACAATTTTCAGGAGCTTTCTCACACATTCTATCTTTTCTTTTTGACAATATCACTACAGGGGCTGGGGCAGTTCAGAGATTATTTGCTTAATTATATACAAGAAAAAATGGGGCACTGATGCCAATCCTTGATGCCAATCCTTGATCCCAGAGGTCTCTCTGTTACCTCTCATGCATCTGGGTCTTCAATTTTTCACATTCTCCGAGAACTTATAGTGTTTTAAGATCTTTCTCCTCATTTATTAAGGCACAGTGAGTGGCTTAGACCGAATTGCATAGCAACCAACCAGCATATTTGCCTGGAATCTACATCTCTTAAACATGTTAGGCATTCCTACTATTCCGAAGAGGTTTTCTAAGAACTTTTGTCAGTGTCAGTGGTAGCTCCATCACTATACAGTTTGCAAATCTTGCTATGGGTGCAATGTTGGGGAAGTCCTTGTTTAATACATCTAGCTGCTGGTGTGTGAGACCCCCCTTAGAGACCAGGTGCTTTCTAAACTGTTTCCCTCATTCAAAGAAAATGAAAAAAAAAAAAAAATAGGATGAACGCACACAGTCTTCCCCATTCTGCTTACTTGGTCGCTAGGATCATCTTTTTTCTTGCTGTCTGTTCTTTCTGTTCCATGTGTTGTCTGGCAAGATGTTCTCCTACTGCTTTGGCTGGAAACTCTGTTTCACAAGTGTAGCCAAAATCTCGAGCCAAGTGTAACGCCTCCCCTGTTGGCAGACAATAAAAGTCAGTTTCTCACTAATTTCGTTGGAAGACAATAGAAGTCCGCTTCTCACTAATGTCCAAATTCAACAAGAGGAACACTTTCTCTTTCCTCAAGCCACATTCCTGGTTGTGGTCATGTGGATCATTTTTCCTATTCATTCTAAATAATCCAAGGGAAAGGAGCTTTGGGGGTGGGGTGGGGTTAAGAAACATGGAGAAACAGAAGCTACTTACCCGGCAGGGGTATGTGGGAAATTGAGGGGGAAAATCAGAAGCACAGTCTAGGAGTTTTGATTCCCCTCGAGGCTCTGACCATTAGACCAGATGGACATCTGAGATCTTACACATGAATGCCCTGGGGGAAAAGCTCTACGGGCATGTCATTTTGTTGCTGCCCAACCTACAACCTATTCTCAATGTATCCTAAATATTCAGATATCTTTTCCATGAGACCTATCAGAACACTGGCAAAAGGTCCACATAAATTTTCAAATAAGTGGGAACACTTTGGAAAGGGAAATAATTGAATTATATCAATTTCACCACATTATGTTGCTAAAGAGATTATACTGCCTAGTTATGGTACTAGCATTATCCGGCTTTATGGTGAGCCTCAGTACCTTTTAGTACTATGTATAGTACTTCTTCAGTACCTTATAAAAAATACAGTGCTTCTTAAGTACAGTATAATGATAAATAACTTTTGTTCTTTCACAAAATCTGAAAGAAATGGGGTAAAAATGATTTATTGGCAAGGTAAGATTTGGCCATGGACTCCAGTTTGGAAAACAACAGTTTGTTTGTTTTTTTTTTTTTGCAGTACGCGGGCCTCTCACTGCTGTGGCCTCTCCCGTTGTGGAGCACAGGCTCCAGACGCGCAGGCTCAGCGGCCATGGCTCACGGGCCCAACCGCTCCGCGGCATGTGGGATCTTCCCGGACCGGGGCACAAACCCGTGTCCCCTGCATCGGCAGGCGGACTCTCAACCACTGCACCACCAGGGAAGCCCAAACAACAGTATTTTTAAAGCTCAATCAAGCCAGTACTTACTTGACCATTAAAACTTTAAAAAAGCAAGCTCTCACTACATATATATTGAGCACCTACTTCATTCAAGGCAAAGTGCTAGGGAGGAGTAAAGGCAGATGTAAAAGGGCACCAAAGATTGTCCCTGTTTCTAGGAAGATGACGATCATATCAATGATAGTAGTCACAGCAACAACAAATCCAGAAACACCTTAGTAGCACTTTATAAGTTATATTGCATCTACATAAGCATTATCTATAACCTGTACATGTTCATTGACATTATATTGATATTATATATAATACAAGCTATTGTATTACACGTATCAAATAAATGTTAGAGATAAAACGTTTGACACAAGTTCAAAAGAGGAGAAGGTGGTACTCATGGAGAGGTGATCCAACAGCTACGTAGTCAATCAAATTTTGCCATGAAGAAATTAAAAACTAGTCAGGTTTGATGACCAAACCTCATGACACTTGTTTGGTGACTGGCCAAAGTAATGGATTTGATCCTGCTTTATATTCATAGAATAACAAAGTAGTCGATGAATTAATATCAGCAAGAAGTAAAAATGATTAATATTACTATAGAAAAGGAGGAAAAGTTTATAGATATACACAATAGGCTAGTTAATATCAATGAAACATTCCTTAGTAAAGATACTATTTTTTTCTCTAAAAACAAAGAAATATTAATCTTTCAGATTGGGAAACTCATATTTATAAAAATGACTAAAAAATTACCAACAATGGAAAACAGGAAAACATTTTAGAACAGTATAGAGCTGAAAAAATATAATCCTAAGAGTGTTTGTCCCTTAAATTTTTCTTGGATATATGTTTTCCTCTTAGGATTTTTAATTGTAAAAAATGTAAATAATGACGTTCAATGTTTGTGTGTGAGTTTTTCTTTTTCCCTAAAATCTTCTATCTCAAAAATTTTCCCTTATATGTATTAAGGCGAAGAAGGAACAAGACTAAGGGCTCTTCAATGATGGTTTATTTATGTGATTTATGCCCACAGAGCTAATAGGAACGGGTGGGGTTCTCACCCTTGTTTGTTTGACAGAAAGGCACATTTAGGCTATGGAAATCTCCACTGTGACTATGCAGATATTAGTTAATACCCTGATTTGAAGTTTCAGTGTGTGCAAATATTAACCACACATTAAAATTAGACTCGAGTTTATACAAGTGTGTTTAATTTTTATTTATGTTACTGTGAGACACGAACATTGTAATTCATCCTTTTCATGCATTCCCTGAGTCTTTAACAACTTTTTTTCATTCACAAAATGTGAGAAGCCCTGTTCTAAGCCTTGGAAGAGTCCAATAAAAATATGACTATGTGGTAAACGTATTAGATCAGATAATGTTTTGTGAACTATCCAATCATGATTTCCCCCTCAGTCTGTTTCAAAGCAGCAGCAGGTCTTTAGTTAAGATTTTTATATTCCTGTGGTAGAAAACATCGTTTTCCCTCCATTTTAAGCAGAAAGATGACAAAAGTGGATGAAAAGTGTCTCTATATTGACTAGTCTAGGTAGTGCTAATTATTGAGGGGGGTCACATTTTTGGGTAAACTGCAATGTACAAACAATATTTTTTTTTTTTTTTTTTTGCGGTACGCGGGCCTCTCCCGTTGCGGAGCACAGGCTCCAGACGCGCAGGTTCAGCGGCCATGGCTCACGGGCCCAGCCGCTCCGCGGCATGTGGGATCTTCCCGGACCGGGGCACGAACCCGTGTCCCCTGCATCGGCAGGCGGACTCTCAACCACTGCGCCACCAGGGAAGCCCTAACAATATTTTTAAAGCACTTATTACCAGCAGTTTATCACCCTAACCAAATAGGAAAGAAAATGTGTGCTTATTTGGCAGAAGAAAAGGCATGAAGATTTTTTAAAAAGAGACATTGTAATGCCATGTAGGATGGTGATTTTTGCTAAGAAAATGACAGAAGGGAGATAATTCAATAAATTTCAAATCTGAGGTAAAAAGTCATAAAGCTTGACCCATCAAAGAATGGCTACAGCACCTGACCAGAAGATAAGCTCATGTGACCTTAGGACTCAGAAGAATTTTGCACCTAGCCCAATAGCACTGTTCCTAACATCATGCTTGTATAGCAAATCGAGTTATGTGAACTGATATATCTTCATATTGCAATATTGACACAGAAATAGATATTTAAATAAAAACTTAAGAGATTATTTTACATATATACAATATATACAAGTCTCTCTCTATATATATATACAATATATACAAGTCTCTCTATATAGAGACTATTATATATATGAGACTATTATATATATATATACACACACACACACACATACACACATATGCATATATGTGTGTATATATATATTTTTTCCCCCTCTATTGTTTGTGCCATAGTAAGAGAAGTGAAACAGTGCAAACAGGAGGATGGCAGCATGCCTCTTAAATTTTGTGTTAAAACCTGATTCTTGAGGATCTGGCCCATTTTATGCAAACCTCTCACCGTGTGGTAGTTTTAAAAACAGTTTGAATGGAACAGCTGCTATTTACATTTACACTGACAGCCAGATCCTTCCTTCCCTTAGCTCTGTTTACTGCTTTCTCCTGCTTGCGACGTAACATTGTTACTGGATGTATAGTGATGCTACATCAAAAGAAGTGGCAAGTGAAGACACTCTGATGTGTAGTTAAAATGTGTAGACCATGCCACAAAAGCTTTGTGCGTGAGGACCCAAGAATGAACGAATTAATGGATCCACGAATTAAAAGACACATGATATTCAGGAAAAATGACAAATCTACAGTTCAATCCTGTACCACAGATACCTTAGAGTCAACAGGTTTAAGAAAAATAGAAATTTTTGGAGCAGAAAAGCATGTGAATAAGACTCTAGGGGATTTGACTGATTTGTGAAAATAAAGAACTATGAGCTTCTCTGTCTCTGTGGGGAGATGAAGTACCCACGTGAACAAGTAGGTGCAGTAACCTGGGGTGACAGTGTGATCCCTGGAGGGCTAGATCCCATATAGCAAACATGGCGGCTGTTGTCTCATTTCTGTGCACGATGAGATGGGATGCCCCGTGGTGGCTGTTTTCCAGAGAGGATTTAAGCTCTTCCTTTATTTCAGTGCAATGTGCCACCTGACAAACCAGTACCACCCCACCCCTGCTTCTTTACGCCACTGAAGCAACACAGTAACTTTGGCAAATACGTCCACTGTACTTCATGTCATTCCAAAAATTACTGTTTTAGAAGTAGGATACATGGGGGATAGTTTGAGAGCTTGGACAGGATATTCTAAGTGCAAGGCTTTAGGCTCTCTACGCCAAGTAGTGAGACCCCCCTTCCAAAAAAGGGGAAACCATTTTTCAATAGTAACAGCGGCAGTTAATGACTCATGCTGAGGACCTCTCTCTCAAAAAACCAACACAAGCAAAGTTACAGAATACGGGAAGAGCATAAAAAGAGAATTTGCTCTTTTTCAGGGCATTCATTTTTCACACTCAAAAGCAAAAAGTAAAAAACTAAGGGTAAATATTAGGAAACACTTATATGGCAATTATTGTTGAAGCCCAGAAATGGAAAGTTAATGCGAAAAATGTTTTCTGAGGAAAGTGGATTGATCATTTTACTGAGATTCTCGGTTCCCACATTATTTTACCTGAAGCAGGTCTAAATGCATTTTTAAAATAGAAATGAACACACCTCATTTCAACATTTTATCCAGTCATTAAGGATTTTTTCTCCTTTTAGAATTATTGTATTTTAGAAGAAAATGTACTTTAGACAACTGTAAATCAATATCTAAAACTAATTTGTACTAAAGGATACTTGTACATTGTTATTCACTAGACAATTCTCACCAACTGTCACTAAATTCATTGCCTTAGAAAGAACTCAGGTTTAACTTCTTATTGTAATACCCTATATTATTAAATGAAAGCAACAATTCATATGTGTTAAATTCCAGTCACATATCTGTGATTTCAATTTTAATTACATGTATGGAAAATAGCACATTCAAATCTATCTCTGGGATTATTCTGAGAAGCATCTATTAGATAGCAAATTTGAGAATATTTTCAAATCTGGATGAGATATTTTAAAAGTTATTAAAAAAAATATCAAGCTTCAGTAAACCCTAGAGCTGAAGGACAGGTTTAATGTACCTGTTACAGGCTTCCAGAACGATTCTAAAAGGAGTGCACTCTGTGACACTATATATCATATAATCTACACTATAGGTAAGTGTCTTATAATGTGGTAGTTTCCCTAATTAACGAGGACTTTGTTTAAATACCAACACTTTGTTCCTCAGAGTGATAGTTTTGTTCCCCATTCCATACTCTGTGCTTAGTACAGTACCTGACTCATAATAGGTACTTAGTAAACATTTGTTAAATGGAAAAGCTTTCAAATATTTTATTGGTTAATTATAACAATAATCTTGCGGGGCACCCCTTCCAAAGAATATAAGTGAAAAACTAGAGCAAAAGAAAATTGCTAGAAAGAATGAAACATATAAAATACCCGTTGAGTATATCATTGTATCAGTGGAGCCATTTAATAAAATAGATTATGCTTGAAGACAGTGTTTTTCAATCCTTGCTATTCCCATAGCCTGGGAGTTTGTTTAATATGTGTGTATACAAGCATGTGTGCATACACACACACACACACACACACACACACACACACACACACACTAGGGTTTTACCCCCTGTCATTCAATCTCTGGAGCCAGGGCATCTGCATTTTTTGAAAGCTCCTGACCTCATCTCAAGCCACGGTTGTCCTAAGGTGAAGGGAAAGCATTATGTGGGGATGAAATATACACCTTCCCCCAAAACAAGGATTCTGTGGCTTATATCAGTAAAAAAGAAAACAGTTACTATGGAGTTAATATTAAACTGTAAAGACCTCTGTCTATCTGGGTTCTTGCATACTGAGTTCTGCCTTATTTGGCTGATATATAATACACACTCTAGAAACAAAAATGGCTATGTGGTGGGGTAAAGGAGAGATATTGTTAGGGGAACAAAGTCATCAGTCAATTTAAAAAGTATATTTGTTTAAGGAGATTTAGTGTAAGATGAAACTTGCTTTTCATAACAGTAGGGGAAAATGGATTATCAATAAAAGATGTTGGGACAACTGGCTGGCCATCTGGGAAAAAAAAACAAGTAAAATTAGATCTATATCATACATCCAACAACAACAAAAAGTCCAGATGGATCAAAGATTTAAACATAAAATATAGATCCACAAAGTAATTAGAAGGTAACATGGGAGAAATATTTTATAATCTTGGGATGAAAAAGGACTTTCAAAATATTACAATAAAAATGAAAGGCCATGGAATAAAATATATGAGAAATATGATTATATCAATATAAAAAAGTTCTGCATGACATAGATCTGAACAAATAAGCAACTAAACAAAAAACTCATAATAGCGAACAGACAAACCAGAGCCAGGGGTGGAGACGCTTAGCAACTCATATCAGAGGCACACAGCCCGTTTTCCTTATATACGATGAGCACTTACAAATGAATGAGAAAAATGTAAAAAATTACCCTATTGGTACAAAGCAAGTGAACAGACAAAAAAGCTCATAAAATTCTCCTAAGAATATACTCAACCTCCTTCATAATAGAGGTAGTCTATTTTTTTTCCACTCAAATTAGCAAAGATCAAAAAATTGATAGCGCCGTGCTTGGGCTAGAGTATAGGGGAGTACTAGCATATCAATGCTTCTTACCCCCATCACTGATAGAATTATAAATTTACAACCACTGTAAAGAGCAATCTTCCAATAATCTTTTAAAATTACAAATGCGAATATCTTTTGACCCTGCAACACATTCTTAGGAATTTATTGAATAGATATACTTGCATATCTGAAGAATTATTTATCTAAGTGTGAGGTTGCTTATTGTAGCACTATTAGTAATAGCCAAAGATTAAAAACACCCATATGATATTTAGTAGGTCACTGGTTAAATAAGTTATGATGCACTCAAACAACGGAATACTGTGCATGTTCAAAAGAATGAACAACTTGTAAAAACTGAAAATAAAACTAAGATAATGTGTGAAAAAATGTGTAGAACAGTGTGTATAGAATGCTATAATTTTTAAAATAAAAACCAAAACTATGCATACACATATATATCCTTGGAAGGAAATAGAGAAACCAGTAACATTTGTTTCTTCCAGGAGAGGATCTAAATGGGGAATAGAGTGAAAAGGAGACATTTCACTATATACCCTTTGTAACTTTTGAATTTTTACCATCTAACGAATGACCTACTTAAAATTATATTAATTAAAAAGCAAAACTACCCTCTGACTCAGTTCTTAGAAAGATTTCATCTAAACTCAAATACTTGTTGTAAATGGAAACCTAAGCAATTCCAAAACTTTCATTACTATTCAGTAGGAGTTAGACATCATTAGGAATAATTATAATCTACAATTTTATTAGAACACCGACAAATTTTGACAAACGTAAACAATGGAAAAAAGCAGACACTGAGTTTTGAAAAGCACATTAGTTGGCATGAACTTTGAAAGAGAGAATAGTAGAAAAAAGAAAAAACCTAGGAAAGTCACGCAGAGACGTGCTTCTAAGGAAGCTTTGTGATTTGCAAGAGTGAGTAGTATGCTGGACCAAAGGGGCAAAGGCAGGACTGAGCCAAACAGGCTTGGATACATCTGTTTTTTTGTGCCAGAATAGGAGTAGGAATCTAAGCACGCCACAAGCACACAGACAGACACAAGGGCATATGTGCAATAGCCTATTTCCTCTACCCCCTACATGTAAACACCTTTCTCCCTGAAAATGAATGAAACCATAAGATGCAGGTCACGGGAGCACTATTAGGAAGTAAGCAAATGATTTAAGAAGATTCCTCTGAGATGATGTGTATTAATCCATAATATTGTAAGACACTGAGATCAATTATTGAAAATTCTGATAGACATGAGTTCTCAGATATTAGACAACAATATCGAATTGCTACCTAATGATCAATTATCAAAGCAGGGTCTCTCGAGAGAAACTATTCCATGACTTAGAATAAGAAATTTACAGGGGCTTCCCTGGTGGCGCAGTGGTTGAGAGTCCGTCTGCCGATGCAGGGGACACAGGTTCGTGCCCCGGTCCGGGAAGATCCCACATGCCGCGGAGCGGCTGGGCCCGTGAGCCATGGCCGCTGAGCCTGCACGTCCGGAGCCTGTGCTCCGCAACGGGAGAGGCCACAGCAGTGAGAGGCCCGCGTACCGCAAAAAAAAAAAAAAAAAAAAAAAAAAAAAAAAGAATAAGAAATTTACAGATAATACCTATAAGTCTGAAAAAAAAAGCCATTTTCCAAGAAAGACCTTAAGATGACTGACTAACATAGACTGCACTAGCATTTACTTATTGAGCCCAATTCCACTGGCAGCTCTGAAATGCAAAGCTGTGCCCAAGAAGACATTGTCAATGCCAGAGTGTTTGTGTGCAAAAGGGGACACCAGGGTCCCCTAGTGATTAGGCTCTTCCAGGTCATCGTGTGACTAAAGTGAGCACCAATTAGAACTATTATAACAATATAACAAGGGGTCAATGTATGACCCTTTTAATATCACATACATTTTTAGAAGAAAGCTGGAAACCTTTATCCCAGAGGAGGGACTTAGGTGGAAATGTGATGTCTGGAATGGCTGGTGAAGGAGTTATGTTGGGATGATGGTCCTTTCAGACCTACAGCCATGCTGTGCGTCCTTGGAGATTAGCCCTAAGCTCCACACACCCAGAGAAACCCACTCTGGTACCTGTGTGAAGACAAGGGGAATAGCACCTCTGTTCTAAATTCCATGAGAAGAGCAAATAATGCTGAGTGTGCCCTGTGCGTGTATTATCACTGATGCTTGGCAAAAGGATTTTGGCATTTGAATCCTACAAGCCTCAAGCAGTGAACAATACCTCTTCCTAAATTAAAAAGCCATGGACTAATCATACGAAGAAAATTGCTCCCTAATAGCTCATTTATAGGAAAGCGTTCATTGTCAAGTTGATCGTTCTTTTCCCTGGTTTCTTGGAAATGCAATCATATAGGCTCAGGATTAAAGACAAAGGGGGAAATAGCACCAAGTGATTGCATTCCTGTCTCCTACCTTAGGTTGATTTGGCTGAAGTGGAAGGAAAAGGTTTTGTAGGATAGTCTCCTAACTAACTAACTAACTAGACTGGCACCCTTTTGAAAGTACAAGAGACACTATTGATAATTTTATTCCAGAAAAACAGAAAGAAGCAAGATTTAATGTCATCCTAACTTTGGAGGATTAAGTGGCAGCAGATGGTGCATCAGGATGTTAAAAACAGCTTGTCCTATTGGATGCAGAAAAGCCCAACAAGCTTGCCCAGGATTCCTAGCAGCATGGATGTCCAATCCATGGTGAAAAACAGGCTCAGGAATTGATAACTTCTTTCTATTCCTTAGTTATATTGTTATAACTGTTGTAACTCTAACTATAAATATATAGTTAAATTCAGAAGTAGTTCAGCAATGCAACTGTTCAGAATCCATGCCACTAACATAAATCCGAGTGGAAAACACATGGTGATGTTGCAAACCAGAAGAACTGGGTTCTCCTCCTTGCTGCTCCCCCAATCCTGTGCAAAATGGTTAATCTCACTGTCCCTTAGTTTTCTCATTTGAGAATAAAGATAACTAAAATTTATCGACACAAACTTTTTGCTGGGCACCCTGTGAACTGCTTTATAAACATTCTGATTTCACTCCAACAACAACCTTATTATTAACACCCCTTTATAGGTAAGGACACTGATGCTCAGAGAGGTTGTGAGTCTTTCCCTATAGCACACAGCTAGTAAGTGGTAGAAGCGGGTTCAAACAAGGCTATTTGGCTCCGGAAGCACACTCTTTAACCATGTGTGCTATGTCCCACTGCCTTAGACTACTCAATCTTCCATTTCCCTCCAGGGTTAAAGTTTTATGATCCTGAGTAAATTCTGCTACTAAGTAACACTATTGTTTAGGGAGAAAGAGACAAGAGAACAGGTACTAATTTTTATTAAGTGCCTCTTTGCCCCACGGTGTCAAGTGTTTAATGTAGCGAATGCATTTAATTCTACAAAAGACACACAAAGCAGATGTGGCGGAAATGGGAGCTGGACCATCCAAGATTTGTCCTTTCTTTTATACTATAGAGTTGTTGCTGAGAAGATTCTGCCCAGCTAGGCACTACATTTTCTGGCATATCTCATGCCTCTGGAATTAGGCATAGCCATGGGACTAGTTGTCATGGAATGTAGACGGTAGCAATGTAGGCCAATTCCTGGCCAAGTGGGTTGGAAGCTGTGTCCTTTCACCATCGTGTCTTTCCTTATGGTGAGCTGAATGCATAGGGCTCCCAGGACCTAGAGGAGGGCATAGCTAGAGGTGGAAGTACTCTGGTCCCTGAATGAGACTAAGAGGAAGGAAGGGCCCGGGGGAGGAACACCCACGTCATCTGTGAAGAGTGAGAAAGAAGCTTCTATCGTGTTAAGCCACTGAAAATTTGGAAATTAACTGTTATAACAGCTAGCATTACCCTAAACATCACAGATAGTGTGATCCTTATCTGTAAATTAGGAAAATGAAGCTCAGTCAGGTTAAGCAACCTGCCCAAAGTCAGCCAAATGTCAAAAGTGTTATTACTGGGGGCAGAGGTGGAGGTACTAGTCCAAGGGATGAGGTGAGAAGCGCAGGACAGGGGCTGGGAGCTTACTTTAAAAAGAAAGGAAAGAGGGCTTCCCTGGTGGCACAGTGGTTAAGAATCTGCCTGCCAACGCAGGGGACATGGGTTCGAGCCCTGGTCCGGGAAGATCCCACATGCCACGGAGCAACTAAGCCCGTGCACCACAACTACTGAGCCTGCGCTCTAGAGCCCGTGAGCCACAACTACTGAGCCCGTGTGCCACAACTGCTGAAACCCACGCGCCTAGAGCCTGTGCTCCGCAACAAGAGAAGCCACCGCAAAGAGAAGCTTGTGCACCACAACGAAGAGTAGCCCCCACTCGCCTCAACTAGAGAAAGCCCGCGCGCAGCAACAAAGACCCAATGCAGCCAAAAATAAATAAATAAATAAATTTATTTTTTAAAAAAAGGAAAGAAAGAATTAAGGAAGGAAGGAAAGAAAGAAAGAAAGGAAGGAAGGAAGACGGGAGGGAGAGAGGCAAGAAAGGAGGGAAGAAAGGAAGGAAGGAGGGAGGGAAAACTAAAGAAAGAGGCAAAAGGGACAAAAGGTTTAGATTTGAAAAGAGTGAATAGATATCACACACAATATTTGTAAATGGTCCCCTTTCTTTTGTTGATGCATATTTATACCCTTCACTGCCCCATACTGTTTTTTAAATATATATATAAACAGAATTTGATACCTGGTCATGATAAACTGAAAGCCAAGGTATTTATGTTTAAGGACTTAACTATGCTTGTGGAACTCCTGGTGTTGCCTGAGAATGCTATATGAGCCCCTGTAAATTGAGCAGAACTGTCCCAGGAAAGCACCCCACTCAAGTGAACAAAACTTCCCTCCAGCAACACTCCGTAACTTTGGCCATCTTGGAAAACCTCAAGTGAGGTGGGAGTGATACACAGGAATGACTCCTCATTCCTGCCATAATCGACTCCTTATACTTGTTTTAACAACCGCCAACGCTGCAAAGATTGTTCTGGAATAAAATATAGAGGAAGCAGCTAATTGGTGATTCATAAATAACAAATACATAGCAAGAGTATTAGAACTAGAACAATAATATTGGTCAAACTCTTTGAATGTTCTCCAGATATAGAATTTCTCCCACTCTGGAAGAGTCTGGGATTATCCCAAGATCTCAGGAAGATCAGCGAATCAGGTTAAGCAATTCTAATCCACTGAATTTTCCAGAAAATGACAACTCTCTAATGTTATAGATACCAGAGTGGACAAAGGAGAAGTCATAGCAATGTGATTAACAAGGGAAAATAAAAAGAACTCCAGGCTTATGATAAAGTGGGTACAAGAAGGTGTACCAACCATTAGTTATATATTTAAACCCCATTAACTGAAGACATATGGGTAAAAAAGGAATATTTTCTAGTATTACATTCAGTGGACTCTGAATTCAAATACTCATATCTCATTGTAGGTCAAATATATCTGTGCTATGTGGACCAAAAAAAAATCCCCACTCTAAATACGTGCCTTACTAAAATGTTCACTTTTCAAACAACTTTATCTGGTGAAAAAAGTTAGTCATGAGTTCTTCATCCCACTGGTTATTAGGCACAATGCTATTTGTAACAGAAATGTTGTGGATAATTTAAATATTATAAATTTGCATGAAATAGCCCTCTCATAAATTCCTAAAATATTCCCTAAAATAATGACTCTAATATGTTGATTTGACAACGATGCAAGAAGGGCACTATTAGTAGAGTGACTCCATTTAAGAGAAATACAGGGGGAAATGATTATAAAATAATTAAAAACAAAATGATTGGAAACCCAAGGCAAATGTGGAAACCCAGGAATATCACGATGAAACCACTGTGAGGTTAGTGACAAGGGTAGTGTTTGAAAACCATACCTTCATTTGCTAATTTCATTCCCTGTTATAAGGTACCTTACTGTTCACTGATTGAATCTTGACAAAGGGTAAATCATGTCTGCATGGAGAGTCTAGCAGTGTCCCCATACACTACTCTTTCTTTGGGATTTTTATCATAATAGCATCAATGGCAAGGCTGTATTCAAAGCATCCCCACAAAGGGGCCGAGACAAGTACTAAAAAGTCACAGAAGGTCGACCTTAAGGAGATTTATTTCCAAGTGTGGTCAATGAGGAATAAAGCCAGTCAGAATTATCTTGGTCTCAAGTGCTGTACCAAAATGGGGAAGGACTGAACCATTGCTGGATTGAACCCCAGCAATGTCTTGGGCCATCAGGGAGATAAAGAGTTTCTAAATGATGAAAAGGATTAGTATTCTTTCCTACAGAGCCTTAGGTTTATAAGAAAGCTGATGGACCATTTCTGACAATTAGAAATCTCATTTTAGAATTTCTGGAAAAAATTAATCTAAAATGTCACTGGCTCCCGCAAAAATGTTTGATTGAGGGGCAAAAATATTACCAAAGACATGGTCAATTCAAGGTCTATGAATACCAACCAGTAACCATGGTAAAGTTTTAATTTACCAGCTAAAATGGTATAAGCAAAACAAACTTGAAATAACTGAATCAAATCCATGTTAGCACAAAGAGGACGAAGGTCACAAAATATTAGGTTCTCCTCTTGTCCTAAGACCACTTGTAGTTTTTTAAACCATGGGTCATGACCCATGACTCAACAGTGAGTCTTGAAATAAATTTAGTGGGCTTACATTCAGCATTTAAAAGTAGTGGGTTTACAATCAGCATTTTAAAAGAATACAAAAATATGGAATAGAATAAAAATACCATAGAACATAGTACATAGTAGTGAAACTTAAGGCGCATGCGCGTGTGTGTGTGTGAGAGAGAGAATGCACACATTTGAGGGTCATAATGTAACATGTGGGGAGTTGAGGAATACAAAAGGTCCCTTTGCCCCTAAATCTCATTTCCTCAGTTCCATCAGAATGCCTGGAATTCAACAATAAAATATTTATTTCTCTACACCATGAATATTTGGGGGATTTCAAAAGCATCCAGTTAAAGTGAGATGCATCTGAGAAGGATAAAATCTTAAGTTCCATCAGCCGAGGCTGATGTGACACCTCTGTGAGCAGAGGTGAACACAAGCCAAGCACTTCTGTGATAGGAGAGTTTTGCTGGAAGAGTAGCTGGCAAGACCACGAGATGGTCCTAGGATTTCACGTTTTAACCTGTATCCTTTCTGTGAGCATCCATCAATGATTCCCACACAGGGTGCTCTGGTGTTTTGGGCTAACATAAAAATCAATAAGAAGAATTTTGACTATACCCTTTTAGGGTTCTTCAGGTTTTACTGGATGGACATTCACAGACACCTTGGATAAAGGTCTCTCTTAGGGCCTTTACTTTTCACACCAGTTACATGAAAAGTATCTCAAGGAACATTTAAGTCAATGATCCTTAAACCTCATTATACATCAGGGGGTGTTTTTAAAAATGTAGATAGCTGTGCCATACCCCCAGAGATTGCATTTCAAGTGGTTTGGGAATGGGGCCCAGGCCCATGATTTTACTGTGGAACTGGGCTTGAGAACCAATCATGTTCTACGATTCATATGATTCTTGAACCCACTCTTATATTTTGAACATATTTTGTTCTTTTGTTAGATAGCTATAATTTTCATGATGTTTTCACTTATATTAAGCAGGAATCTGTCTCTCTTTAGAATCAATCCATTAGTCATTTTTTTCTACTTTGCTCTTCCTTTAGTACGCCCAACCCCCATGGATGGATTATGGGTCAACTCCCTTTACCATATGCCAGCTCTTAGTATTAGCGCACACAGGCAAACAGCACAAGATATATACCATAGTAACAGTTAACACTTATTAAATGTTCATGACCAATAATATTATTGTGGTTGTTATCATTATTACAATTAGGAAGTAAAGCAAAGATACCTGTTAATAGCAAAATCAGGGACTTCCCTGGTTGCCCAGTGGGTAAAACTCTGCGCTCCCAATGCAGAGGGCCCGAGTTTGATCCCTGGTCAGGGAACTAGGTCCCACATACATGCTGCAACTAAAGATCCCATGTGTCACAACTAAGACCTGGCACAGCCTAAATAAATAAATTAATTAATTTTAAAAAAAAATCACCAAAATAATTTTGCCAAGACCAAGGTCAAGAACACACTATTTCACAGAGTTGTTCAGTAAATAGTGTGTGTTGATAATCTGGAAAAAGGCAAGATGTTTGTTTGTATGTTTCACTTACCTTTTACTTCCTACAGTGTCTTATGGTCAAGTGAGAAACCAATGCAAGAAAAGTGTCATAGGTGTGTTCAGATTAGGCTTGGCAAAAGGGATTCTTCGTTCATATTTAAAACAATAGCATTCTAGGTTATGGAAGAACTCTCCTTTGAATTCAAAAGCTCTTCCACAAAGTTTAAAAGGTCTCCAATAATACCTCTTCTTAGAAGACTGAATGAGAATATGTAAAGTTTAGTTCTTACAGAAGAAACACAAGGGAAAAGGTAAATTGGAAAAAAAAAAAAACTTCTGGGAGTATGTTTCCACGTCTGCATCTACCCCACTGGCTAACCTTAACCTTTCTGTGAGTCAGCTTACCCACACATAAAGCCGTGGAACTTCACTGTACTTTAAGAGATGTCTATCGGATTAATACAATGTGCTCTCAGGCTTGGTGCCATGCCTTGACTCCTGTGAACTCTCTATAAAGGATTATTATTTATCCTGTAGATCATGTTGCACTGAATAACAATGAGTTAAACCAGATTTATCTGAACGCTAAAATAAACAATAATAAAAATGACAATTGCAGAGTTTTTTTGTTGCTGTTATGTGGGGAATACTTATCTAAGTACCTAAATCTTCTATTGTTATCTTCTTTCCTATTACTGCCAAGATTAGTAAATCAGATGATAGTTTATGAATCAATGTCTAAGCCTTATATTAAGTCGAATTTAATCTTCATTATCATGATTAGTTGGGAAATTCACCTGTAACTATCTTAACAGTATAGACAAAAATGACACAGCGTAATCAAACAAACCTGAATTTCAAAGAATTGCTAACCCTCCATCATTAACTTGCGGAGCTAAAAAGTCATACCTTCAACTAAGGAAGTGAGGAGGGTAACATTGGCTGCTTTCCGTCTTCCGGCTGGCAAGTTCAGGCCAAGCCTATCCAGCTTCTCCCTCAGGCAGCGACCCCCATTCTTGGATTTTGCTCTGTCCGAAAACCAACAAAAGCTAGGTTTTGAAAGTTGAAATTTGGAGTAAAATGACGAGAAGACTTGACCACGTGGGGTATTCAACATGGGACAGAAAACGTAAGGGCTGAGGGTTGGGGAGCATGGTGCCAGTACAGTTAGAAGACCGCAGTGCCAGAAAACACCTTTTTCTTACCTTCTCAAAATGCCTCCCAAGAGTGAAGCATTGAGGCATTCAGGTGGTGAGAGGCGTCTCTTCACCTCAGCAATGGTCACCTTGTATTTGGAAGTAGAACTGAGAAGGGACAAACGACCGGGGACAGAGCAAAACAAGTCTGTGGGGTTGACCATGCAGGTGCCACCTTTGGAGGGAAAAGTATATTATATATTAGTGACTGTGTGAGCAGATAACAACATGAAACACATGCGATAAACTTACTATCACAACACTACATAGGATTTGGAAACACATGGCACAATTTTCCTTATACATCTACCACCTGGATTGTCTCAGAAAGCTGCTCTGAAGATGTCCTTTCAAATAACACTCAAGGTTTTCCTTTCAAATATCACACAGAAAATATTTGTGAGGGTATAAAAATTAAACTATTTTAGCCAAAATTAGCATCCTGTGGAGTGTTGGCTGGCCCACCAAAGTTAATTTTGACATCATCCACATCAAGAAACACTTCAATTAGGTAAATACCCACAAAGGGTAGGTATTATATATCCATGGCTCTGTGTGTGTATGTTTTTGTATGTGCACGCATATACACAATAGATAGATTTTTTTAATCCATGACTTACTATATAGACAAAACTTTTGAAGCTCATTTCTAAAATGTTTGAGAAGTGCCATCTCTCTCCCCTCGTCCAACTAACAACTATAGGCACCAGAGTCATTCAATCCCCAGGTACCACTAAAAATCATGTGCCCATTGCCAGAAACTCTCAACCCATGTGAGTGGATAATTGGTCAAATTTCTCTACATATGTCAGCCGTCAGGATCAGCACACACAGTCAATCAAACACAGCACCAGACTTAGAACATAGTAATAGTTACATATTAAATGTTAATGGCCAATAATATTACTGTATTTGTTATTATCGTTATTACTAGTAGAGAACAAAGCAAAGTTAACTGCTGTTAGCAAAATCACTAAAGCTGGGGCTTCCCTGGTGGCGCAGTGGTTGAGAGTCCGCCTGCTGATGCAGGGGACACGGGTTCGTGCCCCGGTCCGGGAAGATCCCAAATGCCACGGAGCAGCTGGGCCCGTGAGCGATGGCCGCTGAGCCTGCGCGTCTGGAGCCTGTGCTCCGCAACGGGAGAGGCCACAACAGTGAGAGGCCCGCGTACCGCAAAAACAAAACAAAACAAAACAAAAAAATCACTAACGCTATTTCGCCCTGCTGGGGCTCCTGGAGCAGAAGCCTTCCGTCTCCAAGGTCCAGAAAGCCCCCTGGAGCTTTTCTCTCCTCCAGGAATAACAGAGAACATCCCCTAACCTCAGGCAGCTGCAGTAGACTCGAGGACCCAAAGCGATCATCAGTGGGGAGGGTTTCCTACTGCCAGATCCTCCCTTAAAGCAAAAATCCTGAGCCAGTGTCCACGCTGCTAATGCAGTGGCTGTACAGCCTCAGGATCCAAGGCTCCTCCCTGTGCACTGAACAATCTGAGGGCAGAGCTTTGGAGGCTCAGTGGCAAGTTCAAATTCAAAGGTTGCTTTTCTGAGCATACATTGTATTTCTTCAGTTATGGGTAATCTTAAGACCCATCTCCAGAAAATGGTCAAGTTCCATGAGGGAAATGAAAAAAAAAGTAGGTGGAGGGAGAAAAATGGGCAGGAGAGTGTTGTCCAATATTTTTACTCAAAGGGTAGTTCTCAGCTGGCAGCATTGGCATCTCCTTGGCAGCTTGTTAGAAATGCAGAATCTCAGGCCCAACCGCAGACCTTCTGAGTCAGAATCTGCATTTGAACGAGTCCCTCAGGTGACTCATGTGCTCATTATGTTTTGAGAAGCACTGGTCTAGGACTCACCACCTGCCTTCCCTTCCTTGACTAAGCAGCTCAGATGGAATGTCATGTCGATCAGGTCTGTGGCATTCAGATTCAGGTGTGTTTTCTAGGCACAGGGGCTAAGGAATCTGGGAGGATGTTTAAAAGGGCAAAGGGGCCCTGGACCTGGGTGCAGAGAACAGGCTAACTTTGCCCCACTCTTAAAGTGTTTCTACCCCTGTGCTTTCTGGAATTCCTCCTGCTGTCCTACAGTTATCCAAGATTCCCCTGAAAGTGCTAGGACCCGGGTCTTTCTCCCTAAGCATTCCGAGGCTGGAGATCACCCTGAATGCCCCCTACTCCAAAACATGAGACCGGATATTGAGAACATCCAAGCAGCCAGCTCTCTACAGGCTGGAAGACGAGTCCTGTACACTTGGCTAAATTCCCAATGCTAGTGTCTGGAAACCTGCCCTCAGTTTGAAGCCTGAAAGGTCATAGTCTCAATGATCGAAATGAAATCTTCTTCTTGGCAGTTAAACTTGTGGCCAACATAGTGAAAAAATGTACAAATGCCTGCCTCAGGAGCTGGAAAACCAAATTCAACTGTGCTTCCCCACCGCACATTCTCACAGAGAATTTTTAAACAAATAATAATAATAATAATAATTTCTGCAGATTTCTGGTCTAGAAACTACCACTATACTTTCACTGATACTCTCACTTTTTACCTCTAGATGCAAAATGTATTTTAAAAGTAAACTCAAGTGACCTGTCAAAAGTTGAGATGAACAGGAAAGTAAGCTAGATATCAGTGAATCTGGGTTTTATTGTCATGTTGTAAGAATCATGACCCTGTTAGCTTTAGGACTTAGGCAATAGTAAGGTCATCTGAAGCAAAAATATTAAGAAAATAAGGGAGTTCCCTGGTGGTCCAGTGGTTAGGACTCTGAGCTTCCACTGCTGGGGGCCCGGCTTCAACTCCTGGTCAGGGAACTAAGTTCCTACAAGCTGCATGCACAGCCAAAAAAAAAAAAAGAAAGAAAGAAAGAAAGAAAAGAAAAGAAAAAGAAAGTAAATAAATAATAATGTTTTTACTGAAAATTCACACATTTTCTCCTGAAAATGGGCTTTCAACCGTGGTCACTATGAATCATCAGCAAATTTATATTCTTACATAAATCTTCCTCTCTTGCATGCTAGCCAGTACACACACAGTGGAGAACACAAGAATCTCACCCAACCGGTCTCAAGTTTATTATGAACGTACGTGTTGTTTTCCAGGAAAGGAAAGGGCACAATTTTAGAACTTTCCTATCTTTGTTAATCTGCGGTAGGTTAAAAATCAAATTTAGGGAGTTGCAGAAGATTATAATTTTTGTAAAAGAAGGAGTTATATTGGGCTTTCTCCAACTGGGAAACTGCCCCCTTTGGGCAAAGTGAACCCCCTGAAAGCCAGCTGCTCTCAGGGAAGTCACTGAGTCTGCCAGCTAGCCAAGAGAGAACTCTCTGGGCCCTGGGTCTTCTCTCCTGCATCCAGGTTAGCCTTCTGGCTTATGCTCAAATAAGCATTTATTAGGTAAGTCACAGAGGCTGCATATTAAGAATATGCTTTATGCACACACAAATTGCCTGGAGGATTTATTTTGTATTCAGGATTAGCCATCAACTCCAGAGTCTTTTATTTTTTATGTCACAGCATCTTTAAAGGGAATTTCTGTTACTTTGATACTTGGCATTGCTGCAGCCTTGGGGAACTCTCTTGTCCTGGTTAAAGATTTGGCAACTTGTAGAGCTTACAGCAGCATGTGGGGAACCTGATATCTTTCCTCCCAGTGGTTTATTTTTTAAGGAGAAAGAAAAGAGTAATAGGTCAACATAACCAGAGTTTTGCATTTGGAATGAAGGTGGGACATCTCTAAGGGGCTCCAGACTACAGACGGCAATGATGAGATTTCAAAGAAGGAAAGTCATGAAGGGTCAACTACGTCAAGCCATTTAGAGTGTTCCTCCCCAGTGTCACTAGCTGAAGTTCCTCTTGGTGTCTGTGTCGCATGTCAGCTCTTATTAAAATTACATAATATTCATTCTAGACCCCGCACTCCAATTAGGGGTGTCTCTGGTGCCATAGCTAGGGTCCTCATGCCGAACTTCTCTAGAGTACATCCCTTTTCCATTCATAGTGCACAGACGCAATACTTCCATGGGATTGACTAATTTAAAAATCGACATTTGGAGATAGAGCTTCCTACTTCCAGTGATGCTGCAAACTCAGATGGGTAGCTATAGTAACAGCATAAGAAATCATCTACTCAAGGTCACTTGTTAGGACGTGGCTATCATAAAAGGGATAACTTTGCCAAAACTACAGTGAAAAGTCAACCAAAGCCTGTGTGGGGAACAAAAGCAGCACAAAACACAGAGATGCAGATCCTCCAGCGGCCAGACTTTGACAGATCCCGTGGGGCCAAAAAAGCACGGGGATGGGGCTGCACCCGCCTTGGCGTGCTGGGGACGATGTGGGGGAGGGAAAGAGGTAAAAGATTGGCCAACAAGTGACCCATGCGACCTTAGGCGAGGAATTCTGGGCCTCAGTCTGCCCATCTCAAAAATGGGGATGCTCACACCTGCTCCAGTTATTTCCCTTATTTATTGTGAGGAGGTACAACGGAAAACGGACGCACGCGTGCTCGTTCACCCGAGTTAAGGCCACTCAACCTTACCATTGTGTTGAGCAACTGCCGCGGCGCTGGATGCAAGCTGCAGAGCGCGACAAGACCCGCCCACTTTTTACGCAGCTACGGAATCGGAAAGCCAGGCGCCAATGCCTGGGTCCGCTTTTCCTCTTCTTCTTCCAGGCAGTTAGGGCAGAGGAAAGAGTCCGGGCCCTCTCCCAGGAACTGCGGCTCCCCTGGAACCCCTAAAGCTGCCTCTAAGCTACTCTTTCCCTCTGGGTGCCTTCCCGCCTCGGAGCAGAGCTGAGGACGGCTAGAGGCCCCGCGCGCTCCGCAGGTGCGATCAATACTTCCCGGCGGGCTTCCGGGCGCGGGCCCGTGCGCGCAGCCTCTCCAAAGCCGCAGCGCCGCCCCACTCGCCGCCGCCTCGGCGTCGACATCATTAGACCAAATCTGGAGAGCAAAATAAATGTTCTGTTCGCCTTACAGCCAAACAGATGTTTACAATTCAAATGAAAGAAATACAAATGGCAGGGATTTTTTTATCTCCCTTCTTCATCTCCAGTGATCGCTCGTTTTTTTCTGACACATTAAAAAATGTGTAAGTGATTACAGGAGTTTCCTGTCCCTGTTTGTTCTGCGGCTGCATTTCTGTGAGTTGCGTGTGTAAACGGGGTGGGGTAGGAGCATTCTCGGCTGCTTTCTCTCTAGCCTCTCGCCCTTCTCAGCCCCAATTACACCCCCCCCAGCCCCACGTAATCCCCTCCCTCCACGCAAAGCAGATGTTAATTGTAATCAAACAGTAAAGGGATAAGGGGCCTAACTGCCATCAAATAGGCCTCGGATGCCGTATCCGCAGCTAGTTGCACTGTCTGGGGGAAGGATATGTCGTTACAGGTATTACTGGGTTACCAAGTCTGAATGCGCTTATCCAGGTCGAGATTCCACGCAGAACAAAAGAAAGGGAGGTCTGCACGGAGAGACCTACTGGTTTAAGGTAGTGGTGGGTGTGTAACGTGTGTGCAGAGCCTGCTTTGGCTTTTGGTGATGTTCAAAGCAATAAAGAAATTAGAGAGACACCAGTAGGCTATGGAAAAGTAGCCCCCCTCCCCCTAAAATAGATTTCCAACAAACCATGCCTCTAGATCCTTTGGTACATGAATTTTATACTTCATATAAAGGAGACTGAATTCTGCATCTGCAGCATCTGTGTTTGGGGACTAAGACGGCAAACGAAGCCCCAGGTGTATTTCTGACAATATTTTCACAGTGGATGAGCCACAGAGATGAGTTTTGGTGATCTGAGTAAAGAGAGATTCCAGGGGTTCTGACAAAAGAAGAGGAACAGGGCTTCTCACCCCCCCACACACACACCCCTTTAATCTTACTCCTTCCAGGAGCTGCTGAAAGACTCAAAGTCTCTCTTTAACTCCAATTCCAAAGCCCAGGGCCCTCGCGAAACCCGAAAAAACAAAGGAAATCTCATCCTTCTGCTCAAGCCGCCTGTGGACAGCCGTGAAGGCTGCAGACGGGAAGCGTGGTCGGGTCCATCCACCCGGTTAATGGCAGACTGGGCGACTGATGGTAAGCCCCCTTTCACGGAAGCTTTTTTTTTTTTTTTTTTTGAAATTAAATCAGATCTGACAGTGTTTGCACCGTAGCGTAAATGCCTCCGCTGGCGTGCCAGTCACCTCTAAGCGATCTGACGCACTCCAGCTCTCTTAAAACGTGCAGAGTTCAGATCATATTAATTCCCCCAAAATGTTTTGATTCAAAGTAGTTTGTATTTTGTGTAGCCACGGGCAATCCAGTAAGCGCTCCTTCCTGCCCGTGGCCGGGTCCGCTCCCTCTCCGCGTGGCCCAGAGGCTATGGCGGTATTTAAGCTTCTGAAATTAGCCTGGGGCTGCAAGGCAGAGTGATCACAAAGCGAAACAAGGGCGCTTCCCCTCTTCACTTTTTTCTTTTTTTTCTTCCTTTTTTTTTTTTTTTTTTTGAGTTTGCCATCCCGATTTAACAAAAAAAGACCAGGGCCAAAATGTCACTTTCCACCCAAATATGAAAAAGCTGGGTCTTCTCATCTCATCTCCATCCTCTTCTGAAAGCCATGGGCCAACTGAACCCCTACCCCTGCATTTCCAATCTGGATCCTCTCATTATTAGTTTCATCATCATCATCGTCGTCATCAACATTGTTCTCCTACTATTAAATTCTCAGAGCGAGAAATGAAAGGGATGAGCAGCTGACAAAGGGGAAGGGGCCATAAGGGAGCCTCAGAAGATTCAAGGGGAAAAGAAGAGTGGGTTTTCCTTTCTTTTTCTTCTTCTTCTCCTTTTTTTTTTAATGATTAAAAACACAGACGACTCCTGTAAATAGAAGCCTCATTTCTTCAAGAGATGCCTTTTGAAACCCAGTATCTGAATATTCAACGAAGGCAAAGCTCCACTCTGTACGTACAACATTAATATGATCTCTGCAGAATTTGCTACTCAGAAATATTAACATATCAAAGCCAGTGCCGGAGGCGAGAGAAGCTATCGATACGCGAGCACAGGGTAAAGTAAAGATTATTGGTTCTGATGGTTGGAGTGGCGGAGCTGCGGGCAAAATCGCGCACGCCATTAACCGAGAGTGAGCGCTCGGGGAGCTGCACCTCCGACGCGGTGGCAAATATTTTATCTAGGTGGTAATTACCTCGCCGCTGCCCCTCTTCCGCGTTCTTTGGCTATAGGGCTTCATTATAGGTAAGAACAGTGTAACTGCCACTTACCAGAGTGAGTCAGGGAAATGGTATTTTGTTCTTTGCAAACAGAAGTGGCCAAATTTAAAGAACTGAGACACACACCTCCCCCCGACAAGCACACATACCACACTGCAAACAGGACAGCCTCTCCCTGGTGAATTCGTGTAGGGCATTTAGGGCACTGTCTTTTTTTTCTAAAAGAGCATCCAGGGGTCTTGAGAAGTGAAATCTATTTTTTTCCTCCCACAGTAAATTCTGGAAATCATTAGAAATGTAAGTGCATCCGAGAGCTCAGCAGGAGAGGAAAAAATGGCAAAAAGTTTTGCTTTTCAAGAAATCATGTTTCATATGGCGAGTCACCTGTAAAGCATGGATTAGAAGAGAAACAGACTTTTCCATCTGAGCTATTGCACAATATGGCGACAGAGCAGAGCGCTTGAGTTAAAGCCCTCCCGATTTTTGATGAACAAAGGTGACTCGAGCTGTTGATGTTAGAATCCTGTGTGCTACCAGTGACAATAGAGAGAAGGGACTTCCTTAGCGTTTCTTCAAAAACGGGGAGTCCTGAGATGACGGAGCTGGGCAGGCGGCAGGACAAACATCACCTTTTAATGCAAGACTTCCTTGCTATCCATTTGCAAATTGTCATGAACATTGATCCTTTCAGAGTAAACAGACACACAGAGACACACACCCTGGTCTCTGAGGCTCAACTAAATTAATTGGCCTTTCTCTAAGACATGTGGAAATGGAAAAAACTCAGCAGCTAAATTCTGAATTCCTTTGCATGGAGGGGGGAAGGATTAGGCTTTAGTCAAACAATACAGACGTAAACCCCAAGTTACCTCCCCTCTCTCCTTGGAGCCACGCTGTTCTTCTAAAAGATCAATGTTTGGTTTAAAATAAATTCGGCTCCTAGTTTTAGGTGAATGACACCGAATTCTACAAGAGCAATCAAACATCACCTAAGGAAGACCATTTCCATGGCCCTGAGAGGATAGGAATGTAGTTTCCATCTTGTAGTGACGGGAGAGCTTTGGCCTTTCTTGGGCGGGTGGTGAGGGCTATCCCCTAAATCTCTTTCTGAAAATTCAACTGATTGCACAGCCTCCTCCCTTCCAGCTCTCCGCCTCGGCCTCAAATAATTCTCACCCCCTGCCAGCTATTGTACGATCGGATGTAATTGCCAAGCATTTGAGAAGGTGATGTTGGAGCAAGTGCGGAACTGAACGCAAAAACGCAGTAGCTCAAGCCGGGCTCTGGGAGGAGGCAGCTCCGGGCTCTAATTAGTGGCGCTGTCCTTCAGCACCACCGACATCTCCGTGCGCCCTGAGTGCTTGGCCTCACCTTTAGTGTGAACACCCCAACGGACCCGGATCAGCACGTCACCTGGTCCCTCTTTCATTGTGTATTTTAATCCCTCTCTCCAATAATATGTATATTTTATTTCAATTTTCACTAGTCTGGGCCTATTTCATGTCATTTCAAAATGGCTGAGTATTGGCCTGGCTGACAAGCTTAATACGGCCCATTTTAAAAAATCTCTGTGGAGCAACACTGGCAGTTTAAAAAATAATAATTTTCAAATCGCCATAGGGTGAAGCAACAGATTTAAATAGCCATTTTCCATGTAATGGAAGTTCCAAATATCCACTCTGACAATAATCAGTTTCCCAAAGGAAAACTCTGTTTTCTTCCCACCTCAATTTAAATGGAGTTTCACATTGGACATTGGGTTGTAAAACCTGCAGTTTAAACATGAAATAATCCATTGCTTCCTATAGATGCATATTTTTCTTTGGAAAAGCACTGGAGTCTTTTAACAAGCTTTGAAAGGGATGGACAGGGACTGAAGGACAATTATTTGGTGCCATCAGAAGTGACTCAGTTTTTAGTGGTTCGGTTACTAGAGACAACTGCGGCCCTGGAGCTGGAATTAGTCCTAGTGAATAGGCCACATCTTATTAATTCGTATGAAGTTGGGATAACAGCTGGTCCGCCTTGCCTTGTGTGCTCCTCGGGTTACTCAGCTTGCTAGGAAAATAAGCTTCAGAGGCTCTGGGTACAGTGAAGTGGGGAAGCCAGCAAAATTGGCACTGCCTTGAGGCCCTTAAAATGTCATAGTTCAAAACCTTTTGTCAGAATGGAATATTTGAGATGCAGCCCCCATCAGTGTCTGAGCCAAAATCAACAGCTCTCCACCCTTGCCTCCCCCACACCTTCCAATTCCATGGGTAACTCTGGATTCAGATGTTTCCCTCAACAGATGGGAACAAGAGAGCTTTATCCGGTACAGTTAACACCACCTCCTCCTCTCACCCTCCCTTAAAGAAAGAAATGTTCTGGACACTTAGAAAAACGAGGGCAGCTACAATATTGGTGTTTCATTAGCCTTCCCTGAAGCCCAATGAATTTAACCTTTCAAAGCCTCAAGCTAACACCATTACCTCAAACACCCAGGCTGTGGCTGGCACATTTAGGGCTAAAAGAGACCAGAAATTCTGCTCGAGGATGTGGTGATGGGGAAAGGGAGTGTGAGAAGGATTTTTTCCCTTTTTTTTTTTTTTTTTTTTTTGCCTCTAACTTTGGTTCTGTCACTGCTCCATTGAGGAGCAGCAAATCTCTTCTATCACAGCCTTTTGGACACAGGCTGGTTCAAGCCTCAGTGGAGGAAGGGAAGCTTTCTAATGTGGGTATGCCTGTGTGGGACAAGAGTGATTGACCAAGAGTCATTGTTTCCTTTATCATCAGATGGGGATCTGATGTTTAAAAGCATCACTGGACTTTCAAGACAAAGTGACAGATGAGAGAAGAATGTTTAGTTGTAATAAGTTGTTACTTACCTCTTCTTATCACTCCACCTTGGCCATTGAGAACGAGACCACACTGGGCTTCCACAGAGCCCTTAATAAAAGAAAAAGAAAGAAAGTCACTCATATAGATACTAATAGACACGTTAATTAAGTCTTTCAACCTGTCCCACCCAGAACCCCGTCTCCCCATAACCCCATGGTAGACATTTAAATGCAACCATTGAGCTGAAGCAAGTTTGGCAGCACACACAATTTTAAGGGGGAAAAGTGCCAGAAAAACCACAATCTAAAAGTTGTATAAATTTTAAGGTATGCATTTTACAGCACCATACAATATTACACTTCAAAGCACAGGAGTGCCTTTTATCTTGGCATAAGAGAATGAGAAACCCTTTGAGTCCCCATCAAGGCACATAGCATATATATAGACAGTTTCCACGGCACTTTCTGCGTGGAGCAAATTACACCAGAAGTGTCAAGTTGGCACTGTGGGTTTCTTGGGAGCTCATAGGAGCTATTTCAAGCGCAGGATTCAAGATATCTTATGAGGGTTCTGTTTTACCCCAGATGTAGGAGCATCCTATCATGCTACCCAAAGTGTGTCTTATGGAGGAAACACCTTCAGTGTCACTCACTGTAGACCTTCAGCCTCCTAATGGATTGAGGGATCATTTGAGCTGGGAAGGAGGAAAAGGTCTGCTGATTTTTGATTAAGAAAAATAAAAATTTCTCTCTCTCTGTCTTCTTTCTTTTTTCTGAGCCTAAATGTGTTAAAGGCTCATTTTCCTTTACAAACAAACGAGGTATTGGACTTGAAAGAGGCCTTGAAGGGTGTTAACCTACCCAACAGCCCGTGAAGAGTTAAGTAAATGCGGAGAGAGTCGGTGCATAATAAAAACCCACTTTACAAAACAACCTTTACAGCCCTGGCTCCCTTTTGCTTCTCCATTTTCACCATATTGAGGCAGGCCTGTAAGACCCCCCTTTTCAACCTACTCACGAGTTCTTTCTTATTTTAACTGTTCTGCCTTAAAGTGATTATCAAATCAATATGAAAAAAAAAAGTTGGAGACTGAGCATAAATTAAAGCGGTGATGGGAAAAGGTGTGACAGTTTCCTTTGTTGGCCATAGCAAATCTTTTTAGGGGACTCAAAGATGGAACTGAAGCCACAAGACTGTTTGCATCTGTTAGGCAGACTTAGACCGCCCTCCAAACCATTGGACTTTCACTTAAAATTCTGTGCAGGGAAAAGTATATTTACATTTGTTGCATTTGAAATGAGGCATATGCTGATGAATGTTTTAAAAAGGAAGAAATAAAAGGAGAGAGACGGGTTTCTCCCACACACCCCCTCCCCATTTCTCTTTTTAAAAGTATCTATGACTTTTTCTTTTTCTTTTTCATTCTGACAACTAAGTCCAGGAGGAGTGGAAGAAAATAACTTGCCAGACTTACAACTTGCCTCTATATCTATATCAAAAATGTATATACACACTTCTGTAGACATAGATACATAAATATATCATATACCGTTCTCCTCTATTTCTTCTAGTGTCTTGGAGTGTTTCTCTCATGATGAATTTTCCCTCGGTATGAGCAAAAAATGGCAAAAAGGAGGTTAAGAATGTTAAAAGACATAGGATGAAAGTAAAGTTTTCAAAATATCTGAAATGGAAAAGGTAGAGGCCAGAAGTTCTCCAAGGAAGTGAATCACTTTCCCTCCCAGTCTCTGGCGCACCGTTAAGATGTTTATTTTCTTAGAGGAAATGAATCTTTGTCTCTTCACTTAACAAACTTTTCCCCCTCATAAGTAAAACATGTTGTTTGGTCGGATGACATTGCATAAATGACCAGTTGAATGGCACTAAGTCGAAAATTGGATAAACTACGGTGCTCTTTTGCACGGGATTCGCTCTTTGTCTCGTGCTTGCAAATGTTCTAATCCCCTCTTTTGAAAAATGCCCGGCTTTGTGCCTAGCACAGGAAAAAAATTTGTACAGATACAAAAAAATCAGCGGCAGACGTGGCTATTAAAAGGAGTAAATAGGTTTTAGTTGAGCTAAGCATTGAATGGCAGATTTTTTTCCTCTTGAGACATAAGGAGATCCTTGTGAAAAATGTAAAAATGCCCCGAGCGTATAAAATTATTTTGTGAATGTAAATGTAGAAAGCAAGGTTTATGGAGCCAAATCTTTTTTCTCGTGCACCGATTTTGTGGCTTGGGCTCTTTGTTGGGACTGTAAGGGCTTCACTTTAATTTTTAAATAATCCCTTGCTCAGAGGTAAGTGAGGGGGAAAGATTTTCTGTGCGCAACGAGGGATCTCTTATGTCTCCGACTCGTGCTCTTCCAGTGTCTCTCCTTTCATTTTGGGGACCTTGGAGAAAGTGGCCACCTTCGTGTGAACTCGCAGACAGAGCTGTACTTTCAGCCAAAAGAATGCACAAATTCGTGTCTTCTGGGTTCTGTTTGGGACATGTGTGGACTTATTTGTTTGAAATGTGGCTGTGACAGTATGTCTGCATAATCATATATTCTATTGTTGGCAAACAATGTGCAAAAATACATTAAGAGAGAAAGTAGGAGAGATCATTTGATTGAGTCATGGCCTTCACCATATCTGAATTCCTTCTTCCTTCCTCTCTTTCTCCCTTTATTACTTTCTCCCTCGCTCCCTCCCTCCCTTTTCTCCTTTCTTCCTCCCTTCCTATTCATTTTCTCTCCCCGTCTCTCTTCCCTTGTTTCCTTTCCTTCTTTCTAAGGAGTTGCATCTTTTCTCAAAATTAATGGCTTGGAGAGTAAAAACAAAGTTGTGAATCGTTCAGCCAGGTGACGGGATTGGGTGCTGCTCAGGCGGCGAGCATCAGGCTCAAGCCCACAACCCGGCCAAGTGCATTGTGCACAGCCTTTCATTGGGGTAAATTTTTGAGGCTTACATTTGCGATTCTTTACTGTCCACAACAATCTAGGATATTTGGTGGAATTTTCGCTGGCGCTCAGGGTCCCCCAAATGTTCTGAGAACAAACCAGCCCCCCCAATTCATAGTAAGCGCCCCACAAGCTCAGTCTAGGACAAATGCCTGGAACACGAGGGTAGACGCAGCAAAGCGCCGAGACTGAGGGTGCGATTGGTCATCAACTCATCGGGTCTTACTCTGAGTCCAGTTGGCCCAACCCCAGGCTACATGATCTCCCCCACCCCATGCCTCAGGGACAGAAACGTGGATTCACAAAAGACCTCAGTGCAGACCGCCGGAAAGTGGGGGGGCCCGCAGCTAGCTGGACTCCCGAGCGTCCAGGTGAAATGCCTGCTCCAATGAGAGGGACAGAGTGGCACACGCCTCCTTTAATTGTTTTGATAACTTTCCCTAAGTGGTGTGTGTGCGTGTGTGTGTGTGTGTGTGTGTGTGTGTGTGAGAGAGAGAGAGAGAGAGAGAGAGAGAGAGAGAGAGAGAGAGAGAGAGAGAGGTGGTGGCGCGGGGAGACGGCTTACAGTCGGATTATTAACGGCGCGGGAGGGGGAGGAGAGGAGGGGAGGGCGCCAATTCGCCGCATGCTTATTTACCTGCAAGTCGTCGGCTCCCGCGGCGGCCAGCCCCAGGCTGGGCCCTGGCAGGAGTCTTTGATCTGGGTGCATTCCATACTGAGAGCCATGGCTCATGAGGGACAGGTCGTGGCGGCGGTAGGCATCGAGGCAGCCCAGCTCCCGCCTCTGCTCGTCCAGGCAGGACGACTTGAGCGCCCGCGCATTGTGCAGGTTAATAAAGTCGGTGGGCTCCCCGTGGTGGATCTGCTGGTAGTACTGTTGCGAGTGGTGGAGCGAGTTCAGAGAGTAGGCGTCGGGGGTGACGGCTGGGTGGCTGTGCTGGAACTCGTAATGGAAGGACTGGTGGTGGAGCGGGGTGTACTGGTGGTTAGTGGAGAAGTAGGGGGACGCAAACTCGGTGCCGGTGGTGGAGTAAGTTAGAGGGGAGGAGGAGGAATAGGCGACAGTGGAATTGGCTACGGACTCCAGACAGCCAAGCTGCATCAAACGGTAGCTGTTTGATCCGTCGTGACGTATCTGGAAGGAAGAGGGGGAAAAGGGAGAGCAGAAAAACTTGAGGTTTGTCATTTTGCAACCGAGGCGCGGCTCTCCCGGAGCCGGGAGCTTTCTCTGAGGGGCGCGAGCGCGCAGGGCTCGTGCCGAGCCGCAGCCGGGCTGCGCGCCTTCGCCAGGGAGCCTGTGCGAGCGGGCGGACTGGGGGTGGGCGGCCTCGTCCTCACAGTCGAGAGCTCGGAAAAAAATCCCCCACCCTATATAGGTGCGGGTGACACACACACACACATACACACACGCGCGCGCGCGCACACACACACACGCACACACAGCCCCTGCCCAACTTGCGCAGGGAGCCGGCCCCGGGAGCCAGGTTTGCCACTGACTCCGGGGCTGCGGGCAGCAGACCGAGAGCGTCCACGGGCGCAGCGCCTCGCCACTCCAACCCGCTGCCAACGACAAGATGCCGCGGCTGTCCACGCTGGGATATTCTGCCAGAGCTGCTCAAAATCTTTATCGATATATTAAAAAAAAATCCAGTCTGTGCAAATCGTCCAACGTGCTCATTTTCTTAACCATTTGGGGCAGGGAATCCGACCCCCCCTTTCTGCTTTAGTCTCCTAGAATAAGCCCATTCCAAAAGGGGTGCGTGTTCCCCACCCCCCTGTCCACCTACCGCCCCCCACCCCATCAGTCTCTTTGCCTTCCTGAGTATCTTTTTCCCAGCTCTATCTCTCTCTCCTCACCCCTCCTCCCTTTCTTTATCATTAGGATTATGTTTTTCCCCCTAATTATGCCAAATGTTTCTTAACGTGGCAGAGAGTTGCCCTTCCTGGCGACAGATGTCATAACGAACTTTCTCCCTTTTCCTTCCTTAACTTCCCCCCGAAAGCCAGATTATAATTAAACGTAACGGTCCGATATAAATTAGAGACAGAGGAAGCTGCCACCGCCGCCGCCACGCCGCCGCCGCCACACACACGCGCGCTCAAAAAAAAAAAAAGTAATAATACCTCGGCATCGTGGACTAGTCCCGGAAAGGTAGTTGACATGTTGGGTTTCTCCGAAAGCTTACGATGCAATTTCCCCCTCCAAAAAAAGAATCGGGAAAAAAATCCAAACTTCTTGTATTTTCCAATTTTTTTTAAGGAAAAAAAATGTTCTATAGATAGAGATCTAAATTGTAATGGCTTTGCCCGGATCAGATAGCTCCTTGCCTCGTACCCACTTAAAAACCTGTAGGAACAAAATTTTCCCTCTGCACAAAAGCAGCTCCCTGGAACAGATTTTGTACTTGCTGAGTATTTCTTTGGCTGATGTCGTAGGTCCCTTGGTAATATAGAAGTTTTGAAAATTAAGCATCAGCACTGAGAACTGGGAGGACAATAGGCAGAAGAGATTTATCCCAGGAGACAAGGAATAAATATTGTATCTTCGCCTAATAAGGAACTGGATGTTCTTTCAACATTTTTATCCATTTTTTCCAACCTTTATCATGCTTTTCTATACCGACTGAGGTGGGGACTCATCTCTGCAGAGAGCATTTGTACACATTTTATTGTGAAGATAGAGATCTAGCCCCGATGTGTATATATTAGAGATAGAAATATATATTAATTAAAGCTTTCTTTTACACAAGTAAGTGTTCATGCCTATTGGTTCCACTCCCTGGATGCTGAAAGCTGCTTTTTCCAACGAGTACCCAAATCAATTTCACCCAGACTTGGGGTATCTGCCTTTGCCCAAGTGGGAACAATACTCCTCTTTCCATATTTACATGAATTTGGGTTCTTTTCCCTTTTTTGAAAGGCAGCACCTGGCAGTAGCTTACACTTTCAGCAGCTTTAAAACAAATAACCATGATGGACAGTCCCAAGTTTCCATCGTAAAGAAATAGTGTAACTGGCAATCTATTTAAGAAAAATATAAGAGAATAAAGACTTGTGACAAGATTCTACATTTAGGTGAAACGTTGTCTTCCACTCCTCAACCCAACCCATTTTCCCCCTCTTTTTGTGTTTTCCTACTTCCTTTTCGAAAAGACTGCTGAATGGGGGGGGGCCTGTGTTGTATGGACCATTTAGCAGGGGCACCAGGTATTTGAATACCATTACCCCCCAAAACCCTTAAATGTTTGAAAGTAATATTTTACAAAGAGAGGGCATGAAGGAGGCAGTGCACACTTATCTCTGTCTCCTCGGTGGATTTCTCGACTTCCAAACAGTATTTGAGTTTTACTTCATTCAAAATTCATCTTCCCGCATCAAGTGGTCTAGTGCCTAGAGCGGGTAGCAGTGGCTACAGGCCCGCAATACTGAGGCTCTGCTGAGTCCGCACACCAGCCCTGCCTACCTCCTAAGAACCGGCTGGCCCCAGACTCATCTCAGAGATAGAAGGGGTAATTTCGTCTTAATTGCCATTTCATTTGGTTAGCTTTTGAGTGTTTAAGCTGAGAAGGTGTCTTAATAATAAGCCGCAGGCAAACAGGCAGGCATGTGGCTTTTTTTTTTCTTTTTTTTTAGGTCGGGGTTTGGGAGGGTTTATTAGGATCTGCTCATGCAGGCTAACTGGGGCTGTCACTCAGCGCTCTTTGCTTTATATAAATGGACAAAGGCACACGACAAGAATTGAAATGCACTGTCTGAAATGGAGATCCGTGATGCCTCAGTCCTGCGCAAGGATCAGCTGCCAACACTTGCTCCCCTTTTCAGGGTGCGCAAGTGCCCCCTCCCAACTTCTTGAAATTCCATATTTTGGTCTAATGAAGTCAGCCCAACGAAGATGAAAAGGAAGAATGACCAACTTGATCTTTAAGTAGGAGGGGTAAGATGAAGGCCATTGCCACTGAGAGGCTGACTCCCAAAATGCTTGCAGTGGAATCTTTTGTTTGCCAGGACTGAGAGAGGCCTCTATATTCCACCCACAGACAAAATACGCGTCCGTGGCAGCCGGGGCCTGCCCCCAACACCTTGCCCCAGGAACGCCCTCCCCTGCGGAGGTACAAAGCTCCCCCCAGAAGAATCTACAGGGCCCGCAGGTTATCTGGGGAATGGCCAGACGTGCTTTTCCTGGTGGCTCTTGTTGGTTTCCCAGTAAATCCCAGCTCAAATGGGAAAGGACGGCCCCTTCTCAGACAAGCCGCAAACTCCTCCCTCAACTCCCCTACTGTCAGATACATCTTCATTGAAGGCGAAGGGACCTTCTTTCCCCGGCTTGGGTCCAGGCAGCAGACGCAAAACCCTCTCCCTCGGGAATGACCAGGAGGCTCAGGACGTCTTGGCCGCCTGCTCTGACTGCTGTCCCAGTGCGTTTGGCCTCTGCGTTTGGCCCTGTCGGGGCGAAGGTCCACACGCGGCCCCCGCACTTCTGGTACTCCCGATAATGAGCTCTGGCCTGGAGCTGAGTACATCCACAGAATGACCTCCATTTGTCCCGGCCGTCTGAACCCTTCTGGACATCACCGAAGAACTGGCAAACGTACCTCTCCCTTCCATTCCCTAATCCCACCCGGTTTTCCCGAGTGACTTCTAGGTACCAAGACAAAAGGCGTCCAGGCTTCATTTACTGTGCTTCTTGACCGCCCCCGCACCCCGTGGTATTAGAGGAAAGTAAAGATCACGAGGGATGAGAAAAAAACTTGTATTTAAAGGAGATGAAGCGGGGAGGGTAAAGAGCATCTCCTTTAGCTTAGGAGTCTACTTTGCCAGGGCCTATGGCTTCTTTGGAAAGCTCTCCTTCCATCCCAGTGCCCCAGCTTCCCACACCAGCGTCTAAACTGTAGGGAAACCCCATTTGGCCAACTGCTCCCTCTCGCCTCATCCCAACTTAAAAAAAAAAAAAAAAAGAAAGAAAAAGAAAAAAAAGCTGTTTGTCCGTGAAAGAGAAGTTGGGGAAATCATCAGCGCCATATGCACATACTGGTCAGCAGCTCCCTTCCATCTGCTCTGGGGTTGCTCGGCGCGCCCCTTTTCTAAAGAAACTCATTGAGGCAGGTGTGTGCTGTGCTTGGTGTCTGTGTGTGTGTGATGAGCGCGCGCGCGGGATTTGTTTCTGTCAGACAGTCCCCCCCACCATCTTCCCTTCCCATCCAATTAATAGTCTTGAGCAATTAATAAGTGCCATCCTGCTTGACCCAAAGGCTGGGCTTTTCAGCAAAGCTAATTCCCCTTTCTCTGCTTTGGCCCTTTCCGGGAGAGCGACTGGCCACACATTCTCCAGCGGGAGGTGTAATTGAATTAACTGGCCACGGTGAGTTGGAGACACAGTGACAATCGCCTGGGGCTCCCTCCCTGGGGAAACCGGTAGTGAGCCCGAAGCCGGGCCCGCTCCCGCGCACTCAAGATAGCTCATAAAAGCACAGAGCAACCCTGCCAAGCCGGCACCCTAGAAGCTGGAGAGGGTCTCTCTTAGCACCCAGCGCTTCTGCTCTGCCTTCTGAGTCCACGCTCCACTCCAGGAGGGATTGTTCCACCGCAGTCCCTTTAGGAATCAGCAGAGAAATCTTTATATCTAACGTGTTTGTTTTGGTTAGGATCCAGAGCTAGAGAAGAGAGTTTCTGAATGGTTTCCTACAGTTCAGACTCTGGTGTAGAAAGCTCAGGTCCCTTCCTGGGCTTCTAGGCTGGTACCATACTGGTCACCCCAGTTTTCATCCATTCCCAAGCATCTCCATGGAAAGGGTCTGCCACTCAGTGCGTGTTTGAGTTTTGTGGGCAAGTAGCAACAAGCAAGTGCCTATCCCTAGTTTTATTAAACATGTGTTTCTCCTCCTCCTCTTTCTTCTTATTCCTACTTGGGATTTCTTTTGCTCCTCCAAATGGATTTTATATGGACTTTGTTCTCCTGTTGCGTGAACAGACTTTTCCTACAAAATTGCTTGCATAATTCTAAGTGAAGTAGAGTGGTTAAGGACTGTAGTTATTTGGGCATTTTCAACCAAAAATACTTCCTTGGATATACACATACATCAACCATAGTATCTTCTTTCCTCCCTCTGTTTTTCCTCATTTCTTCCTCTTTAGAGGAAGGTAAAGATGAGATTGAATCCATTAAACATATGCCTTAAGAGAACATGTATGTACATTGTCTAAGAATGAAATCGAGTGTGTTCTGCTCCAGTGGGGCACACAGTTCCAGAGCCCAGACATAAGCTGGCACAACAGGAGACAATTTTCATGATCACGAAGACCCTGGCTTCGGAAGGGTACTTGTACAGGAGGACAGTGGAACACTGAAAAATCCACTATGTTCTTTTCACAAAGTGACCAAGAGGTGTAGATCTGTTCATCAGTACTTCTCCTAACCTTCCAAGCCTCCAAGCCCCTTTCACTCCTTATTCTGGATGCATATAAAGAGCAGAGGTGACTTTAGAGATTCAAAAAAAAAAAAAAGTAAACAACTGCTCTGTCCTATCTTAGTGGTGTTTATTCTGGTTCTATCTGCCCTCACTTCTTTGTGAATCTACTGCCTTCTGAGCACTTCCATCCTGGATAGTCTAAGACAAACTCAACCTGGGGTTTCCAAGAGCCAACCACACAGGGAGCCCTCGGGGCCCTCTCTCAAGAAGTTCCAGTTTCACAGTTACTCAAGCTTTTAATGACCTAGCAACGTCTTCTTATTCAAGGACCTACTCTGACGTGGTTCTCCTAGCGTCTACCAGTAGTAACCGTGGGAGGGTGGGTGGGTGGTGTCAATCCTTCAGGTGGTGGAAAGGGAAACATGTTGGGTCCACCAGGCAGTATCCTAATCCCTGGTTCATTCAGTTTTCCTGATTAGCCAAGGTGGACAGAGAAGAGTGCTCCAAATCAGGCAAATTCTGGGCAGGAGGCAGACATCGAAACTTGACCCAGTTACAGGACCAGGATATTAAGGGAGAAAAGTCATGGCAACGTGGGTATGTAGGTGCTCGGGGTCAGACTCCGCCTCCCCCCCCCCAGCCAAAAATGAATTGCTTGCCTTTCTTACTTCAGTTAGCCTCAGCTGGTGCCAACTCTGGGTGTCTTCCTAAAGGTCCCTCCCCTTTCCTTTCCAGTTAGGATTTGCTAACTCTTCTTCCTCTTGGTATTCCCCACCCGCATCCCCATTCTTCCTTCAACAACAGAAGGGTCACTTTTTGAAAAACGTTACCTTAATTGCAAACGAGAAATGGCAGACCATTCTTTAAAAAAAAGAGCTGTGGGATATTTAGGGGAAATTAACATTTCTGATAGACTCCCCAGTCATTTCAGTTTAAGGGTTGTCATTGATTTTTTTAAACTCCGTTTTCTTTTTCTTTCTTTCTTGTTTTTTTTTTTTTTTTTTTTTTCCCCTCGGTAAAACCTCCTCCGGCAGAACCCTACTGCCCCGCCCTCTGGGCTGATTGTCAAAAGCCTAGCGCGGATCTGTATTCCGCCTTAGCCTTGCAGCCCACAGGCAACATGGATTCCGTAATCGTACAGAGAAAATGCATTTGCAAGCAATTAAAAAGCCTCGCGAACGTATTAGTCGAAAATTAAACAGAAGAACTCTGTCGTCTGAAGTCTTCCCTTTGATAACAGTGAAACTTGGAGCGGAGGCCCTCGTCCGAGAGGGCGGACTCCTCGCCCTTCTGCAGCAGCTGCCTAGTCGGACCGGGGCTCCCACCCTCTCCCCGCAGCGCCGCCGGGGCGCCTGCAGCGCCTGCCTTGTCGTCCCCGCGTGGTCTGGGGGGCGCTCACCCCCAGGCAGCGGGGCGAGCCCGGGAGGGCGCGGCGCCTGGAGACCTCTGGGCTGGCTGTGCTCTTTGTGACAGGAAGCTGAGGCCTAGCTCTCCCGAGGGAGACTTGCCTCTTGTAGCTAAGAAATGCATGAGTTCGGAAAGGACCGCGCTGCGTGCTCTAGCCTCCCTCGGTGGTTTAACCTTGCAGCGCAGTAGGGGTTTTGGGAAGTCGGCCGGCCGCCGTTTCAGTAAATGGAGCCTTCGTTTACTAAGCACTTTTACAAGTGTTGGCTCCTCTGATGTCGAGAACACTCCCTCTCCCCATTACTTTCTTTTTATAGAGCAAAGAATAACAGGAAAATGACGGCAGCAGCTAACACTGAGCACGTCAACGTGTCAGCTCCGTTCCGAGCTCTTTACGAGCATGGTGTCATGGTATCCTTACAGCATGCCTAGGAGTTAAGTATTCTGGGGTAGGTAGAGTGTGTATTAGTGTCAGGATGAGGTAGTATGAGTGCAAACGGGGACCCTGAAGCCCTGGACCCTCCCTCGCCCAGCAGGTAGGCAAGCGGTGAACGTGAGGGTCAAAGAGGTTTCAGTGATAGCCTAGGTCACACGAGCTTTTAACTCAGTGACTTTGGGCCTCAAATCCAGATCTTTTTTCCCCACTACTACATCTTCTGGCTTCTACTGCATCTAAACTTTTCCAGGTTTTAATTTCCTCCTTTTATCCCACATCTCCATTCCTTTCTAGATGCCTAACAGAACATACCCACATTGTACCCACATGGAGGCCCGGCCCAGGTTTCTTTTGCAGTAAGGGAGGGTCATCTTGACGCCTCTGGCCACAAATCCAGGCTCCCTGATCTGACCCCTCCGTTTCCTGGTGACGGACTGCGTGCGGGGCTTCCAGAGTCTGCCCGCCCTACCCAGGCAGGTCGGGTTCTGGCTCTGTCCCCGGTAGGCAGTGGCATAGGCCGGCCGGCTCCGCATGGATGCTCTGAGGCTGCGGCGCGCACCCAGAGCCAGGCCACAGGGGCGGCCAGCGGTACCCGCCAGGCCCCTCTTAAACGCGTTTCCCAGTGCCGCGGCGGCTGTGGCTTTGTGGATCCACTGCTGGCCTCCGGGACCCCCTCATAACCGAGATGGCTAACTGTGCAGTAACAGGACTGTTGGATTTGGAACCACAGAACCTGAGCTTCAATCCCGGATTCTACCTGAGCAAGTTACTTAATTTTCTCACTTGTAAAATGGAAAAAAAAAAGTTACTAGCACTTAGCTCCTCTGGCTCTTGTGAGGCTTAAGTGGAAAAATTGCCCATCTATTATCTCTCTATCTATCTATCATCACTTTGATTAGCCTGGACTGAGGGGAGCATTTAGTAAATGTGGGGTATTATTATTTGGAAGGGGGTATTGTTAAGAAGGCCCCAGAAGGGAGCCTTTATTAGTAGGACATCCTTGCTTCCCTAGGGTCCATTTTTGCAGGCCTTGGACAGATGGCACCAAAGAAAACCCGGCTGGGAAGGACTTCAGAGGTCACAGGATCCTACCCTTTGCTGACATATGATGTATAAAGTCACACAACTAAGCGAGCGACAAGGCCAGAGCCAGAGCTAGAACTCAGACACTTGCATCCACTCAGTCCAAAGCCTCTCATTCAAGATCCAGGGAATGGACCACCCGCTACCCGCACCCTCCCGCTTCTTTTATGGCTAATTTGTATTTCCTCCTGACTTAATTAACATTTTGGTCTTTAAATGTTTTTGAATTTTGTTTCTTCTCTTCTCACTTTCTCTCTCCCCCCTCTTCATCCTCCTCTTCCTCCTCCTCTCCCCCCCACTTTTGCCCCAGGGTCCCCATCCCATGCCTTCCTGGGATTCTGCTGTTTTAGCTCCCTATCGTCTAATCTTCAAAGGCTTCTGTCTCACCTTTGGCTCAATATCCTGGGCATTTTCTCAGTGACATGGTTGGGGGAGGGGAGCGTGTGTGCTTCTCCATCTGCAATACTTTGAGTCCTGGTCACCCTAGCACATATCACATCACCTACCTTCTAACCAACCCCTGTGGGTCTGCCTGGTTGCTGACCCCAAGCCCCTGCCTCTGCTTCTTCTCCCTCCTAGTAGCCTTGGGGAGCTTTGAGGCAACCAGGCAACCAAGGCCTCCTCTTTTTTTTTTTTTTTTTTTTAAACTAAAAGAGCTTTGTCTTCCTCTTCTGTCAATTACCCCAGCAGCCTCTCAGAGGTCCCATTTATTTTTCCATTGACCTTTTCTTCCTTATGTACTGGAACAATGCCTTATTATTTTATTTATCTTAATCTCTGGTGCAATCGCCCTTTTATTCTTCAACTTGGCTGCGCTAGTGTTTGCCTTTACACTTTCTCGACTTTATTATGTAATCTTGCCGAATCTCCACGCTCTGTGCATGCTGTTTAAACCTCATGTCTGTCTTTTACTTACCCTTGAATAGTTTTGTTTTGAAACTCCTGGTCCACCCATATTTACCGTATTCCTTTTTTTCCAACTATCTGTCTGCTGCCTGGAATGCCCAGGGATATTGTCCAGAAATTTATACCAGTTCTGCTTTATTGCACACCTTACCCAACAAGATGTTCCGTTAAAAAAATTTTTTTTTCTACTTTGGCCCTGCCATTTTTGGTGGGCTGTGGTAATGCCTCTTCCTCCAAAGCCATTTCTGCTTACAGGGTTCATGTGGTCCTTAGACAATTGTTAAGATAAATTTCTCTCTTTTGATTTCCCTTTGAGCAAGTAGAGGATGATGAAGAATACATAGATCGTGCCACTGGTTAGCTCTGTGACTTCAGAAAAGTTACTTAACCATTTAGCTCTCTCTCACAACCAGGTTATATTAAATGCGGGTACATGTATATGAAACAACATTGTAAATGATAGTGTGCTTTAAAATGATTGGTTATGATTTATTTCTGCAAATAACCTTCTTGCTGGTAGGTCAAGTTGCCTCATTAGGTTTGTATCAGCCCTAATTGTGATGAGGAGTACTGTTTCTCTTCCATGACCCGTCCTTTCCAACACTAAATTCTGGTTTGTCTGTCTTCGCAGAAATGTCTATGTTGCTACTAATTTCCATGTCAGAAGACTGTGTTCTAGAAGTCTAGAATCAAAAGGGGACACTTCTCCATTATGGATTCACAGAAAGCCTTGAGGGAACCTATAGACACACTCTAAATCTCCTCTGTCTCTTAATGTTTCCTGCAAAGGATGGAGATTGCCATCCCAGAAACAGCCTATTGCCATTCCTACCCTTTGGTAATCCTCTCTCCATCAATTTCCTTTCCTTCTCTCAACCACTCACTCCTTTCCTCTCTCTCTGTCTTCAGGTAGAGAGTCTTAACTGAAGGAAGAAATAAGCACAGAAAAGATGACAACCCACTTGGAGCTTTTTCCCCTGAGGGGTATCCTGCTAACCTGGCTGGGAGTAGATCATGTCACGGAATGTCCATTTTAAGAAGTTCAGTGAAGTGGGACAGTATGGGTTAATGTTTTGTGATCTTCAGATGTGAAAATGACACCTCTCAAGGCTTCCCTTTTGGAGGAATTAGAGATTAAACTTAGCATTGAGATTTCTCTCTGGTACAAGACCCTGGAAACACGTATAGACTGTGATGTATTAAATATGTGCCATATATTAGAAATATCTGTAATGAATGCAGACATTCTGATAAATAATACAGTGTACAGTTCTTTGTATGATTGAACACTATCTACTTCTCATATATTTATGTGCCAGTAGTTAAAGAGAACAGGTTTCTTTCCCTAGTTAAATACGTTGAAACAGCATTAGTCTTTTAGGAGTGTGTTCCAATTTGAATGCTAAGATTTAGATGGTGACAAAACTAAGCACATGTAGTTTCTCTGCTTTGGTACATTCAGTTTTGACTTAGAGGAAGAAGCTCTTCCATTAATTATCTGGGCTCTGGTGGTAGAGGAGGTGTAGTAACACAGGATGTTAGAGAGACATCATTTTAATGGACTTTTCATTGACGAGGTCAAGTGTATCTTAGATACAGCTGGCAGCAAAATTCAAAATTCTTGAAATGAAGAAATTGTATACCTTGACCATATGCTTGTTTACCACTGTTGTATAGATTATGGTGACCAAAATAACCCAAGCTTTAAAGAAGTCTAGGATTTCAAATTATTCACGCTAATATTTTTTTCTCCCTTTAGAAAATTAGCAAACCAAAGATAACTCCAAAATCTGTGTTTTTTCCAGAGAACATGGAACCTAACTCCTACTTCCACAGATAAATAAGACTACTGGCTTAGTAGGAAATAAGTGTAGAAAGGTAATCTTATCTCTTCCCAAGATGGTATATCATACATGAGACAGAGGCTGTGTTATGACTCTTACTTGGTTGGAAAGAATGTCAGTAGGGTGACTTGAAATGACAGAGTTAGGGTTTTATGACACCGTAAAATCTATTTTTAAGAAGTGAGTCATTGACTGGGCATTAAGAAATGCTAAAAAGCAGAAAGATGTTTCACCCATTTTATTTAACTGCTCATGCAACTCCACACTAATGCAGAAAATTGGGCCATCTTCACACCTGATTACAGAGCTCTTTACCATGAAGTCAGTACATTACATTATAGGCGAAAAAAACATAAAGAAAAAGAAAGACCAAAGAAAATCCAGAGCTCCTTTACTAGGAGTGAAATTTGCAAAATCTTTTTGATTCTACTGGAAAATATTTCCAGTCAGTGTGACTCTAGCAAATAGACACAATCAATTTCAGATTGTCTGAAATAATTGTGCTGTCTTATGCAGTAATAACTAGGCACATGTGGCTATTGTGCACTGTTATGGACTGAATTGTGTCCCCAAAATTCATATATTGAAGACTTAACCCCCAACGTGACTATATTTGAAGATGGCGCCTTTAAGGAGGTAATTAAGGTTGGGATTTCCCTGGTGGTCCAGTGGTTAAGACTCTGAGTTTCTGCTGCTGGGGGCCCGGGGTTCAATCCCTGCTCAGGGAACTAGATCCCACATGCTGCAACTAAGACCCGGCACAGCCAAGTAAGTAAATAAATATTACAAAAAAAAAAGGTTAAATGAGGTCATAAGAATGGAGCCCTAATCCAATATGACTCATGTCCTTATAAGAAGAGGGAGAGACACCAGAAATGTATACCTGCAAAGAAAAGGCCTTGTAAGGACATGATAAGAACTCAACCATCTGTATGCCAAGGAGAGAGGCTCCTGGAGAAACCAAACCTGCTGACACCTTGATCTTGGACTTCCAGCCTCCAGAACTGTAAGAAAATTAATTTCTGTTCTTTAAGCCACTCAGTCACTGACATTTTGTTGTGGCAGACTTTGCAGACTAACACAGGCACTCTGAGAAAAAACAAGACAAAACAAAAAAACAAAATGGCCCTCCCCACCCCCGCCCAATGTCCAAGAGTTGGACTAGTGTTATCACTTAGGCCCTGGTGTTGCTACAGGCTGGCCTGACACTCAGAGTCAGATCTTGGTGTTTGGATGAACACAAACCATCTCACAGAACATCAACATCAGACAGGGCCACTCTGTGACCATGATGGATCAAGACAGAAACAAGACTACTCTATAAGCATGTCCAGACACAGAACACAAAAGTACTCTACATACACCTCTCTTGGTTAGTATTAGTGACTGCTGCTTCTTCACCAATACAGCTTTATCTTCAGTTTTTCCTCTCTATAAAAATTTATTGATACACCTAATCATAAAGTTCTCCCTCTTTCTGAGAGCACTTAATCTAGTGTGAACCTTTGCTCCCTTGGACCATCCCTGAAATCACCCAACCAAGACCCAGATCCTATAAGTTCTTTCTAACACACTTTATTGGGTGTTCCGTGATTCCTCATGATGTGTGTCCTCCCTTACTACATGTTATAAACCCAGTGTCTTCAACTACAGACATGTGTTTGGTGGTTTTTGACTAGAAGGCACTGGCAATTTGAAATGAAGCTAGTCCAAATTGAGATGTGCTGTAAGTTTAAAATACACACCTGATTTTCAAATACTTAGTATGAAAAAGATAATGTAAAATATCTCAATTTTTGTACTAATTATAAAGAGAATATTTTGGATATATTGATAAATACATTATTAACAGTAATTTTACTTGTTTCTTTTTTCTTTTTAAAATGTGTCTACTAAATATTTAAAATTACTCATGTGGCTTGCATTTTATTTCTTTTGAAGAGTGTTGGTTTATAAAGTCCCAAGAAATGTCAATCATGGACAATTCTGACCATGGGCAGCTTACTGTTTTTTTTTTTCTTTTAAAGGAGTTTATTAGTCAAATTACAACATGCTTCATTGTGGTAACAAACAAGTCCAAAATCTCTGTGGTTTAACACAACAAAAGTTTATTCCTCTCAAGCACACAATCCATTGTGGGTTTGGAGACCTCACCAGGGCTGCTATCCTCCATTTCCATAGCCTCAGGGATCTAGTGAGATCTTTATCTCTGCATTATCACAAGGTTCTGGCACAAGTAAATTAGCCTTTGTTCCAGAAATATGTTGGCCAGATCTAGTCATGGCCAGATCTAGTCATGTGGCTCTGGTTAACTATAGGGCAGGGAGAGTGTAATCTTCCTATTTGCCCAGAAGAAGGGGAGAATTGAAAATGAGAAGCAATAGTAATTAATATCTGCCATAAGGGGAGAAATGTAAATAGAAATACAAGTTCTAGGTCTTAGTTTAACACAAACTTGTGACATATTTGATATATACTTAAAATATTTTATTTAGGAGACCTAGACTCAGAGGACATCAGCAATGATGTTGAACACACAGTCAGAAAAATCCTTACATTTTCCAACTCACATTTCTATGATAACATTTTAATGTTTCAAGGCCCTTAAATGAACATAACGTGTGGTTACCAATAGCTCACAGTTCCTTACATCTTTTTTCTTATACCGAGATAAGCCTTATATATATATTTTTTCTTAATGAACCTTAGAACAAAGTTCGAACTTTGTTTGAAAGCAGTGTATAATTGAATTAAATTAAAAAGGAGAAGCTTTGCAAGATCATTGATATTTTTAAGTTCATGGATTAGGCTCTGTGTCTGTATCTATCTATATTTATATCTACTCTATTTCCCTGTCTCTCTCTATACTTACAGATATATATACACACACACTCATGTATATACACATGTATTCACACACACACTCCACTCGCATGTATTACTTTATTCAACAAGGTTTCATAACATTAAAAACAAATGTGATCCTGGAGATTTCATTAGTTAGAATCTTCCCATCTGCAGGAGGGATTCCTAAAATGCAGGCGAACTTGCCTTTCTTATCTTCAAAGGTCTCCTCCCAGCATTAGAAAAGTTGTTTGTAGTAAGCCCAGGGGAGGGAGGAGGGTCTAACAAGCTTTCTCCTCCTCTTTTGTGGCTGAACTGAGCAGGTTTCTAGTATGACTGATTTTACCAATATACATCAGTAGGTTAATTTCTAGAGGAGGCAAGCCTATGGCTGTGTGGAGCGTGGGCGGGGGGGGGAGGGCGGGAGTCAGCACTCGATCTCACTCTCCCGCCCCTTCCTCCTCTTCTCTCTCCTGGGTCTGCCACTGCCCTCCTACACTGCTAGCCCCCAGCACACAGCCTAAGAGAAAGGAGCTGTCCGTTCAGTACCAGGGCCACGTGCAATCTGCCCGCCAAAACACAAAGAACTGAAATATTAATTAAAAAAAGCCAATCTGCTCAATCCTCCGCCCGCAGGCAGGCTCTAACGGAAAACCGCATATGCTTTCCCTTTCTCCTCAATAAATCTTCATCTGGGCATTAAAATACCTAAAAGGATTAGTCATTAAATGCTTGTACATTTGGCTTAATTCACAAGAAACTGTGTGTCACAGGGTTACATCAGAACTGCAGTTTAATCTAATTTGCAGTATTTGTGTAAATGCTTTATTTCTTCTGCTGATTGTTACAGAGGATAATATTAATATCCCAAGTGTCCAGAGGGAGAAGGTTAACACACCAGCACGGAAATGAGCTGGATGCTGACTGATGTATAAAAATATCAAAGCTTCTTTTAAGGTAAAACACAAAAAAGAATAAATGGGAGTGTGGCTTTTCCTCCTCAAGCTGCATTTGTTATTATTATTTATTATTTGATCCTCAGGTAATAAGGAAAAGGCATTTTTTTAAAAGGAGTTTTGCACTTCCGTTGGGTATGCTGTCCTACAATAACGCGTTCAAAAGCTGTCTGTATGGAAACAGTGAAACGACTCTTCAAAGGATTTAATTGCAGCATCATTCTTATTTTTTTCTGAGGAGTTTCTGTTGTAACAACAACATCGAGTCCAGTTATGTGAGTCACCCCTTCCTCCCACCCCCCGCCAAGCACTTCTCCTTCCACTGAACTACTGGAGCATGTGTTTTCTGTTTTATGCATCTACATCTGGCCCTGATAATTTACTTTTCGGTGCTCTTACTTATTTTTGTACAAGGTTTTTATAATTTTTCTGGACAGTAAATCCACAGGCAAAAAGGGATAAAGCTCTATCACTAGCTAGACGAAAATAGTCTTATTTATTAAATGCATATTTATTGATTACCTACTCTGTGTGAGCACTCTGATGATTTTTACTTATGATATGTTTTCCAAACGTTTTTTATTTTATTATTTTTTAAATTTAATTTAATTTTTTATTTTTTCACATCTTTATTGGAGTATAATTGCTTTACAAAACATTGTGTTAGTTTCTGCTGTATAACAAAGTGAATCAGCTATATGTATACATATGTCCCCATATCCCCTCCCTCTTGCGTCTCCCTCCCACCCTCCCTCTAGCTGGTCACAAAGCACAGAACTGATCTCCCAGTGCGATGCAGCTGCTTCCCACTAGCTATCTATTTTACATTTGGTAGTGTATATACATCAATGCTACTCTCTCACTTTGTCCCAGCTTACCCTTCCACCTCCCTGTGTCTTCAAGTCCCTTCTCTATGTCTGCGTCTTTATTCCTGTCCTGCCCCTAGGTTCATCAGAACCATTTTTCTCTTACAGATTCCATGTATATGTGTTAGCATACGGTATTTGTTTTTCTCTGGCTTACTTCACTCTGTATGACAGACTCTAGGTCCATCCACCTCACTACAGATAACTCAATTTCGTTTCTTTTTATGGCTGACTAATATTCCATTGCATATATGTCCCACATCTTCTTTATCCATCCGTCTGTCGATGAACACTCAGGTTGCTTCCATGTCCTGGCTATTGTAAATAGAGCTGCAGTGAACATTGTGGTACATGACTCTTTTTGAATTATGGTTTTCTCAGGGTATATGCCCAGTAGTGGGATTGCTGGGTCATATGGTAGTTCTATTTTTAGCTTTTTAAGGAACCTCCATACTGTTTTCCATACTGGCTGTATCAATTTACATTCTCACCAACAGTGCAAGAGGGTTCCCTTTTCTCCACACCCTCTCCAGCATTCATTGCCAAACTTATTTTTTGATTACATATTTTGGACATATCTTAAATTAATGAAAGAAGCCCTTCATTTGGGTTAATGCTTGCTTTCTTTTGCCAGAATGCTCATGAAATACAAGCGAATGTATTTATTAAAATATGCATTTAATAATTAAATTTTACATTAATTTTTAGTGGAATTAATTTTTAAGAATATAGTGAAAGATTTGAATATGAAGTTAACACTTGATTGCCCAAACTTTATCTATTGGCAATAAGTAGTCTCAGACTGGTAAAGGGTCCATTTCAGTCCAGGTTTTTTCTTTGCCCATGATGTGCTAGATGATGTAAACAGGTATGTTTCCTCTACCAACTTGGAAGGTTAGCAGTAAATACTCTATTGACATATTGTACAGGGGGTGAAAAAAGATGATAAATGGACAATTTGAGACATTCATTGGAAAAGAAGAAGTTTTTAGGTGATTCCAAACAACAGCATTTACAATTAAGCCAATGTGCATTACTATTCATGATAGATGAGTGAATATCTGTATATTGTGCTAAAAAGACCACTTACAGAGAGTTTTTTCTATTCTTGGTTTAGTCACCAGTTTTTACATGTATAGCAACTCTCTTAATCTCTGATATGTCAGGCTGGTATATTGGGCATTTTTAAGATTTCTTCATGCTCTGACCTTCTATGAGTCTAACTGAACATCTTCAACTCCTGAAATTTTCATTCCACGTCCCATCATGACATTCTTATCTAAGTTAAAAATTGTCTTCGAGTCACTCTTTTTAGTTTGTTTTTAATAAAGAGATAACTAAATGGAGATTTTAATTAACAAAGCTGAATCACCAGAATTATTTCAGCTTTCACTTATTTTCTCTGACAATTTACTGTTTGTTTGTTATTGTTTTACTCTTTTAGCTTGTATTATTGCTGAATAATTAATTGTTTATCAAAACATAAATGATAATTATTGGTCATGACTTGATGTTTTTATCATCAAAGTTTTGTTTTACTTTGAAGAGATTAGTTATGCAAAATTAAACTGATTCTGATATTCATTGTTATTTTTGACTCTATTTAGATGCAAGTTTAACATGCTACTTCTCAATAATTTAATTAAATTCAAATAAAAAACAATTACATAATTATCAAGGGCCCATTATATTTATATCCAATACTTTATTAAATAGTGAGGAAGGCATTAAGAAGTGTATACAAATAATTTTTAGTGTCTGGGGAATTTACAGTCTAGTTGGGGAAACAGTATTCATATCAAAAAGTTAATTAAGAATACAAAACCAGGGCTTCCCTGGTGGCACAGTGGTTGAGAGTCCGCCTGCCGATGCAGGGGACACGGGTTCATGCCCCGGTCCAGGAAGATCCCACATGCCGCGGAGCGGCTGGGCCCATGAGCCATGGCTGCTAAGCCTGCGCGTCCGGAGCCTGTGCTCCGCAACGAGAGAGGCCACAACAGTGAGAGGCCCGTGTACCACAAAAAAAAAAAAAAAAAAAAAAGAGTACAAAACCATATATAATGAAAGGCAAATGTGGTAACAAAATGTGACATCATGAAGTGGGACAGAGAATGGTGTAGGTTAGTTTTCTGGGACTTGATGAAGAGGGGCATTCTTAAACAACGTGGTCACAGCCCAGGCTTTGATTCATGGCATTAAAACTCAAGTTACAGAATCATAATAATTTATTCACATTTTCAACCTCTAACTCTTCTTTGACAGATAAAAATTTTCTCCCAGTTTTATATTAGAACATGGCTATCATTTTGTCCTTCAGATAAAGCCTTTTTTCCCCCAAGAAACACTCATCTTTTCTTTGCTCTGAGGAAGGAAATGATACTCACATTCAAAGCATAAACCTGAACTTCCCATGGGACTGCTTGGATAATAACTGGATAAGAGAATTACATTAGGGCAGAAGTGCAGGTCATACCATATCAAACCAAAAGCATGAGGCGAGAGTCAATTTTGAATTTTGTTTGTATCTGATCATTTTTAGGTCAGCTCTACAATTTGTCTTCCCTAAATAAGGATAATATACTTGTCAATGAATATTAAATTGAGTTCCTTTTAAAGTAATGAACTAGCCGAGGGTCACAGACACAGACATTAGACTTCATCTGGAACAAATTGCGATGAATAATTCCTAATTAAAATAATGACAAAAGGGCTTCCCTGGTGGCGCGCAGTGGTTAAGAACCCACCTGCCAATGCAGGGGACACGGGTTTGAGCCCTGGTCCAGGAAGATCCCACATGCCACGGAGCAACTAAGCCTCTGTGCCACAACTACTGAGCCTGCACTCTAGAGCCTGCAAGCCACAACTATTGAGCCCACGTGCCACATCTATTGAAGCCCGCGTGTCTAGAACCCATGCTCCGCAACAAGAGAAGCCACCGCAATGAGGAGCCCGTGCATCACAGCGAGGAGTAGACCCTGCTCACTGCAACTAGAGAAAGCCTGAGTGCAGCAACGAAGACACAACACAGCCCAAAATAAAAATAAATAAAATAAATAAATTTATTTAAAAAAATAATGACAAAATATGTGAACCATAGAATTGATTATACAAACTTTTAAGCTAAGGACATCACTTTTTATCAAATGCATCATTTCTAATGCACTGGTAATTCTAGGGAGGGAGGTTTGTGGGAAACTTATCTACAAGACTATTTAATATCATCTGTTGCCTACAAAAATACATAGCATTTACATCTAATTTGTATTTTTAACAATTATTTTGAGAAAGTTCCCGCTATTACAAACACTTTTTGCTAATATATTCTGTCTGTTACATTTGCTACATATTTCCAAACTCTGAAAAGCGAATTTAGGGTAAGATTCCTTAATTAAAAATATCGGGCTTCCCTGGTGGCGCAGTGGTTGAGAGTCCGCCTGCTGATGCAGGAGACACGGGTTCGTGCCCCGGTCTGGGAAGATCCCACATGCCGCGGAGCGGCTGGGCCCGTGAGCCGTGGCTGCTGAGCCTGCGCGTCCAGAGCCTGTGCTCTGCAACGGGAGAGGCCACAACAATGAGAGGACCCACGTACGGCAAAAAAAAAAAAACAAAAAAAAAACAAAAAAAAAAACTACTACATGCTATATAATAGTTTTGTTTAAATAATGTTTGAGCTATAGTCTTAGATCTCAAAATATGTGGTATGTTCAGTATCCCAGACCCAGAATACATATGTTAAAACCTAGACCCTGAGTCAAAAATATAATAATATATCATATGGAGTTTTAAAAGCTTGTCTGCAAAATTTTTTACACTCTTTCCATCAAGAAGTGTTTGTGTGTGTGTATGCGTGTGTTTTGCTTATTTTTGAATGTAGGATAACTTTAGTGATTCTTTTTAACTAATAGAATGCTGTGGGAGTGATACTGCGTGACTTTCGAAACTGGGAAAGCGTTCACTCTGTGGGCTAGGACACTTGTTTTGGGACTTTTTATTAATATTTTCTTGTTCAGACCAAGAATTCCTACTGTATCCCCAAAATGTTAAAGCTGGGAAGAATGATTGCTAGAATTTTGTAATATTCTCCAGGCAACATTCTAAAGTGGTTTAAGACGATCATTTCTCTTCTGTTTCTTCCTATTGTTATATATTTGTGTCTCTGCCTTTCCTTTTTTTTTTTTTTTTTTTGGCTGTGCCTTAAGGCATGCGGAATCTTAGTTCCCTGACAAGGGATTGAACCCGTGCCCCTTGCAGTGGAAACACAGAGTCCCAACCACCAGGGAATTCCCATCTCTGCCTTTCCTTTAATACCCTCCACTAGATATATTAAGGTCCTTATATCACCCTTGGTCTAGGTGAAGGTGAACAAAAGAAATGGCTATCTCCATGAGGTTAAATACTAGTTTAACTGACTCAGGCCAATGGCTGACCATGGTGGGTGCCTACCATGGTGTCCCACTCCAACCATCATGCTTGGGAAATAAATAGACATATCTTTGCCTTACTCAGACCCCACAGAAATGTATTTCTTTTCTTTTTAAAAATATTATTATTTTGGCTGCACCTGCTGTGAGGCATGCGGGATCTTAGTTCCCCAACCAGGGATCCAACTGGAACCCCCTGCAGTGGAAGCGTGAAGTCTTAACCACGGGACCACAAGGGAAGAGCCTGTATTTCTTAATAACGATTGATTTGGCACATACTATGTGCCAGATACTATGCTAACTATGTATATTGTCTTTTATATTCATCACCAAAATTCTAGGAAGTATTCATTATTGTTGTCCACAATTTATAGATGAGGAAACTGGCTTAAAGAAGTTAAGTCACTTGCCTAAGGTGACCCATATTCGTCAGGTCAGGAGCCCTTATCATCCCAGTGAGGGCAAGACTGCCTCTGCTTGTGGAACACTGGAGTCTATCTTGAACCTTTTTTACCACCTCCAACATGGATCCTCCACACTCTTGAGTTTTGTTCTGTTAGCTCAGGGAATCAAACCTGCAGCAGCTATGGCTGATTGACCAATCCCAGTTCATGTGTACTGCTTAGCTGTAAAAGAGGCCAAATAAACAAGTATCTAAATGTCTAATTCCCCCACCCTGTCCCTGCTCCCCACCCTGGGAGACAGGTTTTTCCTTCTACCAAAACCCATTCAGTGAGGAATTCTCAAAATAAAGCCAAATCTGGCCTCTGTGCTCCGACACCGAATTAAATCTCGGAGACAGAGTTTTAGGTGAAGTAGAAAAGAGTAGCTTTATTGCTTTGTCAGGCTAAGGGGACAACAGAGGGCTAATGCCCTCAAACTGTGTGTCCCAACCCGGTGGGGTGTGGGAGGGATGGGGGGGTACCTGTGAGGAGTCTTATAGTCCAGGGGCGTGTTGCAGATAAGGATCAGGGTGCCATGCAGGGTCTGCATCCCTTCAATCCAGAGATCATCAGGTGTCAGGTGATGATGGGCAAACTGTGACCTCTGGAATGAAGAATGCTTCATCAAGTAGTTAACCTCTTCCATTTGGTGGGGTTTTAGTTCTGCAGAAGAGCTCAAAGATATTGTTATGTGTATCCCTTGAAGCAGAACCAGGACCCTGCCCCTAAGGCTGCACTATTGTTTCTTGACCGCTCCTCCCTTGTTTTTGCAACCCCTCCCTTCTCTGATTAACAGCTGTTTGAACTTGCCCTTTGGAACTCAGAGAAGGGGACACTGAAAGGCTTTTGTGCCCAGGACCCCGAGGGTCCTGCTCGGTTTCAGAAACATGGGAATGGGATTCAAATACTGGGAGTCATACATGTTAACTTCACATAGGTATCCATTTTCATCTATATCATATATATAAAATGTCCAGGTGATACTAAAAAAATGCTGTATCTTAGGGAAATTACAGACTGATGTTCTCCCAGCTCTAAACCTAATACTGATCTTCAATAACAAGATAAATTTTAAGAAGACCAAAAACATAATACTGGTGTAGAATAAATGAAATCACTTAATACTTACACAAGCATCAAGATCCAAGCAAAAAGAGAAATATAAATCATGCATCCCAAGTCTTCCTTAGGTGGTCTGCACATGGTTAATAAAGCTTTATACATTTCATCTTAAATCTCCAAATCATGGATTTAACCAACTGTGTAGCTTTAGTTTTAGATAATACACACTATGTATCTTATACTGTTTAAAGGCACATTTCGACAGCTATGCCTCTTGAAAGGGCCTAATTATCAGTACAACAGCAAATTTTTGTTTCCCAACTGAAAATAATTTATGAAAATGTAGTTTTCCCTATGTTATCCTATGGATTTGGGATTGAAGCTGAAACCGTGCCCCTCAGATGGGGACTTGAACCCACGTGGCCGGGACTTGAACCTGGTCAAAACTCACAGTCTTCCAACTGAGGTCACACACCTGGTTTCAGGACTTAATGAAGCTCAGGTTCTTGATGTCTCATCACAGAAAGAATTCAGTGAGAGACAAAGTGATAGGTAAGAAATGGATTTATTTAGAGAGAAACACACTCCACAGACAGAGTGTGGGCCATCTCAGGTGAGAAAAGGCCCCAGGGTATGGGGTTGTCATTTTTTATAGGAGTGGGTAATTTCATAGTCTAAAGAGCAGGAGGAGTATTTCAGCTATTTTAGGAAGGGTCGGGGATTTCCAGGAATTGGGTCACCACCCACTTTTGATCCTTACCTTCAGTCTTTGAACTGTCATGGCACCTGTAGGTGTGTCATTTAGCTTGCTGATGTGTTAACAGTGAGGGTATACTGAGGCTCAAGGTCTAGTGGAAGTCGACTTGTCCGCCATCTTGGGCTCATTTGTTCGAATCAATTTATGTCATGTCCTCGGGCTCTGTCATTCTTTCAAAAGTTGTGCCCTGCCTCCTTCCCTCCTGTTTAAAAACCAAGGACTTGGACTCCATTTTGATGCTCATTTTCCTTTTGGTCTGCTTGAGGGGAAATTACCAGTACTATTTTTTTCTATCTGAAGAAAGCAAAACTTGCAATCTTGGCTATGATCTCACAATACTAAGAAAATCTGGTTTCTTTCAAATAAGGTAGACAATGCTGAGATTTTTAAATTTTATTTTGAGCCAACTCTGAAATATACAGAGAGAAACTTAGATGTGGACATGATATGTCAGAAAAATTTCATGTGTAATTTTTATGTGGAGTAACAAGAAACTCTGCTTTTGAATAATGACTCAAGAGTGATTTGCTGGTTGGAGACACAATATGCTTCAAACACATGTTATTTAAGATTGGAGCAATTTTCAGAGTCCAGTCTTAAATAATTTCTGAGAATGTCCTGTGGAAAGAAAATGAATTAGAAAGGATCTGATAAGGAAATTCATTTGCATCCCATGTGCAGCAGAGAACGTGTTGAATGACATTTAAAAGAGGATTAAAGCTGATTTCTTACAAGCTCTGGGATAATCAGATTTCTAAGCTACAGCAGAATGAGGACTTCCAATTCACTTACAAAGTAACTGATGTCCTTGACCAGAACCCTCGCAGTGCATTTGCTTCTGGACATACGGACCCAGAATCTTTTTATCTCCTTCAGGACTTTGCTTCTTTCTAATATTTTTTCCTAACATAAGGCTAAAGATGTATTGTTGTTTTGTGTTGCTGCTGTTATTGATATGCAAATTCTAACAAGGTATTTTATAGTTAAGACAAATGAGGCCATACCATGGTTCCCCGGGCTCCATGACATTTCTTGAACAGCATACATCCTTCCGTTAAGAAATATTAATTGAAAGACATAAGCACACTGTTGAATGGAGCATATTTCTTGAGTGAGTAATAATGTTACCATTTTCATGTTGTCAATGCAATGAGTACTTTTGAGATCATGCTGCTCTCCTTCTAGAAGCTCTGGGTGCTGGGGTCTATTGGATTTCCTAGGGAATAGTCTAATGTTCCCATTATATTTTCCCTCTGTATTTGTCAAATTTGACTCTGTTCATTTTAAAGTGAAAAATACATCCTGAGTGTGATTTCTGGCTATCTGCTTTACAATGAGGATCTTTCCCCACATTCCTTTTTTTCTTATTTTTAATTGAGATAAAACTGAAATATAACATTGTTTAAGGTGTATGATTGATACTGAGCAGGACCCTGTGCGGCTCCTGGGAACAAACGCCTTCCTGTGTCCCCATTTTTTTTTAAATTGATTAATTAATTAATTTTTGGCTGCGTTGGGTTTTCGTTGCTGTGCATGGACTTTAGTTGCGGCAAGTGGAGGCTACTCTTCATTGTGGTACATGGGCTTCTCATTGCCGTGGCTTCTCTTGTTGCGGAGCATGGGCTCTATAGGCATGTGGACTTCAGTAGTTGTGGCTTGCGGGCTCTAGAGTGCAGGCTCTGTAGTTGTGGCGCACGCGCTTAGTTGCTCCTAGGCATGTGGGATCTTCCCGGACCAGGGCTCGAACCCATGTCTCCTGCATTGACAGGCAGATTCTTTACCACTGCACCACCAGGGAAGTCCCCTCTCCTGTTTCTTGATAACAGGAAATAGGCTTCATTCAGCCTCCAGTGACCTTCCCTGAGTTCCAATGAGCAGGTTCAAACAGTTGCTAATTAGGGAAGGGAGGGGATGCAGAGGCAAGGGAGGAGCAGTCAAAAGAAACAATAGTGCAGCCTTGGGCAGGGTCCTGATTCCCCCTCAAGGGATAGACATAACAATATCTCAGCTGTTTTGCTGATACTGAAACCTCTACTAGGTGAGAGAAATTAACAGTATGCTGCCTACAGGCTGGAACCAGAAGGTTGATGATGCTGACTCCCGCTTACCTCTTCACCTTGGACAATCAGTAGAATGTCCACACTCTCTTTGAGCCATTACTATAAAACTCCTCACTACCCCCTCCAGGTTGGGACACACAGTTTTGAGTTCATTAGCCCTCTGTGGCCCTCTTTGCCTGGCAAAGCAATAAAGCTATTCTTTTCTACTTCACCCAAAACCCTGTCTCTGAGATTTAATTCAATGTCCAAGTACAGAGGCTGGATTCGGCTTCACAGTCTGTTGGTATGATACTTTGATATATTGGAATATGATTACCACGATAGCGTTAGCTAACACGTCTATCACATCACCTAATTATCATCCTCTTTTTGTGGTGAGGACACTTAAGGTCTAGTCTCTCAGCAACTTTGAAGTATCTAATAGTATTGTTGATTATAATCACTGTGCTGTGCTTTGGATCTTCAGAACTTATTTATCTACTAGTTGCCACTTTGCACCCTTAAACAACAGCTCCCTAATTCTCCAACCCCTGCCCCCCACAGCCTCTGGTAACCACCACCCACCCTTTTTTTCAACTTTGGCTTTTTCAGATTCCATGGATAAATGTTTGTCTTTGTCTGACTTATCTCCCTTAGCATAACGCCCTCGAGGTCCATCCGTGTTGTCACAGATGGCAGGATTTCCTCCCCACACTATTCTTTCTTTTAAAATTCCCACCTTCTCTATCAGTTGGCGATAGGATAATTGTTCAGCACACATTCACTCCCTTCTCCTCTCACTGAGGGTAGAGGATGCTTTACTGCCCCGTTTAATATCGGCTTTGGCCATGTGACTTGCTTTGACCCATGGAGTGTTCTAGAAGTCTAAAATACACGTTCACTGTTTTGCTTTGCTCCTGCACTTCTGCCATGGCCATGAGAATCTGTCCCAGTGCCTGCTGACCCTCAGTCTGACCCCAGAATCAGACCCACGGAACAGGTCTGAACTAGCTCTTGCCCTAGACCCAAGCCCAGTTGAGTCTGGCTGAGATCAGCAAAACTTGAACACCCATGAACAAGAAAAATAAGTATTTGTTGATCTAAGACACCAAGAGTATGAGATTATTTGTTATGCAGTATTTTGGTGGCAATAGCTGATTATACAGATGGGTAAATTCATTGATTTAACATTTTGTGATAGATACATCAAGACAAGGAAAAAGGATTCCCAGAGCATAGGTGAATTGTTAAGACAATGGGCCTGTCACTTTATTATTTTGAGAGTAAATGGCTTATTTTATTTATTATGGACGATATTTAAAACCAATTGAGCACTTGCTATATATCCTGCACTGTGCTAGATGCTTTACGTGGAGTATCTTATTTAATCTTCACAATAACTCTCAGAGGTGGGCCAGGTCATTACTATTTTAGAACGAAGGAAATGAAGGCATAGAGAGGTTCAGTAACTTTACCACAATCATTAGCTGGTAAGTGGTGGATCCAGGATTCAAACCGGCAAGTGGGCGTAAGACCATACTCCTGACATTGACATAATAAGGAAACACCTCTTTAGATGAGACAAACAGTCCACTGTGTCCAGTGCTGACAGACTAATAAGAACATAAAATGGTGTTTTGTGTGAAAACATCATGGTCTTCATTTACTTTTACTTAGAACAAAACAAAAGCAAAGCAAGCAAGCAAACAAAAAACCTCAGAGACATATAACCTGATTTCCTTTCTCTATAGGTTTATCATTTTGATCTCTTTCCAACATATATAACTTCTAGTTTATGCCACTCCTTGATGAAATCTGTATCATAAATTTACTACTCACAAAGGTGATTGGTTTATCCTAATAACATCTCCTTCAAATTTCATGGCTTAGGTCCTGGTTTTGAAATTTTTTGATTTGGTGACAAAGTCTAATTGACCTTATTCGTAGTTTTATTTATTTATTTATTTTTGCAGCATGCAGGCCTCTCACCGCTGTGGCCTCTCCCATTGCGGAGCACAGGCTCCGACACACAGGCTCAGCGGCCATGGCTCATGGGCCCAGCCGCTCCGCGGCATGTGGGATCCTCCCGGACCGGGACACAAACCCGTGTCCCCTGCATCAGCAGGCGGACTCTCAACCACTGCGCCACCAGGGAAGCCCTAGGAATGTGTACTTTTTAGACCTTCCAGAACACTCAACCGCACTTGGGCCACATTTCACCAATGATACTTTACTTTTCCTAAAATAAGTTTTCTGTCAAGTTATAGTGAGTCAAGTTTGAGGTTCTCTTTCTGGTAAGGATGCTCAGATTGAATGGCTTGTTGGCTGGATAATGCAAATATTGTGGGAGTATTCATACATATTATAGCTACTTTTGAAACACCTCTGACAAATGCCATGTCATAAGAGGACCGTAAGCACGTCCTCGCCAGAGTATATGTTTGGTGGGGACAGTGAGCTGTAGAGTGAAAGTGAAAAGTGTGTTGTGTTTCTGCTTGGCTATGATCTTTCAGCCACAACAGAGACAAGGGAAGACACACAAATATCATGCCACTAGGCAGGTGGGATTCCTGTTTACTCAGGCCAATTAAAGCAATTATGTACAGTCTACAGCAGAGCAAAATCCAGCATAGAGATTGGGTTGAGGCTGGGATGTGGTTCAGGATAGAATCTGTTAATTATGATTTATTTGGTTTCCCATTGCTTCAAGTGGGAATGTATTGCATAGTTTACATAGGGATGAAGTAGGCCTTCCAAAGTGTATCAGTAGAAAGTAGCAAGATACACACAGACACAGACACACTCACACATGTGCATATACATACCTGGCTTGTGTTCCCTGCCAACTAGACTACTAATATAGATGTTTATTCCCTTTGGCTAACTTTTCACAAGCTTGTGATTTGGGGTCTGAGAGCTTAAGACTAGTCGTGTGGCAATATCATCACTCTAGGTAGCTTTTATTTTCACCTCTTTTCTTGGCTTATCACAAGTACAAGCAGAACAGACTAATAAGTTTGAAAAATCCGTTTTCATCCATCTTAATGGCTAATATAATGTTTACATTTAATATCTTATCATCTTAAGAAAGGCTGATGGCCTTATATGAAAATACAGGGGATGTGACTGCCATTATATGGCAATTTGCCATGGAATGGAGGCTGGTACAAGAGTTCAAGGTTTTTACCTCATCCACCAGTGGAAATGCACAGGGATATAACCAAAAGAAAGAAAGGAGAAATTATATGCCTTCTATCCAAAAAAGGAAGGGCTGCAGAGGTTGGAGAAACGATCCTCAGCATGATTTTTAGGACTGTTGTTACTTTAATTGGCAGTGGTTTGGGGTGGAGCTAGAAGTTGCACACATATAATGATGGTTTCTGTACAAGATTATGTAAAAGCATTCTTAAGCAGGTTTCTTTTTCTAGGAGCAGCAGGGGCCTTGGATCATCTTTTCTCTGTCACTCAGGTTTATGGCTAACTAGAGAGGAAAACTCTGTAGGAACTGAAGGGACATTCTTCTCCCTGCCCCAACTCTCCAGGGAGATGTTTAAAGAGAAGAAAGTCAAAACCACTGGATATCTACTACTTATTTTTATAACTGTAGCTAATTTCTGCCTGTGACCATCGACATTATATCCTTCCTTTCATCTTCCTGTATGCACCCCTGGACAATACTCTGAAAAGGAGGGCAGAGGGTGCTTTGATGGGTAAATGAAAACCGTCCACTAAACAATAGACTCAGCAGCAGGTTTGAAAGAAGGTAATAGAATGTCTGGAGGAAGGGTAAATCACTAACAAACAGAAGTAGCAAGTCACTTCCTCAAAATTTCAATCAGCAACCCCCGTTTTTGAGCAGCTTGACTGCAGTTCAAGAGCTCATTTGAAACCAGGAGAGCGTGGCCCTCTGGATTAAGAACTAATTTCATAGTTCTTCTTCTTTTTTTAAACCCTGTTTCTTTGTTTTCCTAAATCTCTCCAGACTTTGTTGAACTTCAATTCTCCACTGTCATTCTAGCAGCTTATATTCAGAAGCTTCCCTCCAGGCTAAGAAATCATCAGAAGGTGGCCAAACATCTTCTTTCCTCAAAAAAATAATGATTGTATTTCTTTTCATTTAATGTTCACTTACATTATATGATAAGAAGTTACTAACCAAGTTACCACCCTTTTACCCTTTAATATCCAGGGTGAAGTATAAAATTTAAATTCAACTGTGTTCATGACTTTTATTTTTCAATATCTGAAATATTTGCAAGAGTAAATATTTGAAATATCTGCAATAGTAATTAAATAAGGTAATTCATGAAGGCAATGCCAAAGTAGTCATGTCTTTCCTTAAAAAATAGTAAAATCAGCAAAAAAGAAAGTCTTAAGTTTTATTCTACTTAGTAGCCAAATCTCTTTCTTGCAGAAAGCTATATAATTGGGATAGATCTATTTTTAAAAATGTATACATTTATTTATTTATGGCTGCATTGGGTCTTAGTTATGGCACGCGGGATCTTTCGTTGTGGCACAGAGGCTTCTCTCTAATTGTGGCACGAGGACTCCAGGGCATGCGAGCTTTCTAGTTGTGGCACATGGTCTTAGTTGTCCCGTGGCATGTGGGATCCTAGTTCCCTGACCAGGGACCAAACCCACATCCCCTGCATTGGAAGGCGGATTCTTAACCACTGGACCACCAAGGAAGTCCCAGGGATAGATTTTTGTAAATTAATTAATGAATTAATTAGTTTATTTATTTTTGGCTGCATTGGATCTTCCTTGCTGCGCACGGGCTTTCTCTAGTTGTGGCAAGTGAGGGCTGCTCTTTGTTGCGGTGTGCGGGCTTCTCATTGCAGTGGCTTCTCCTGTTATGGAGCACTGGCTCTAGGCATGCGGGCTTCAGTCGTTGTGGCACACAAGCTCAGTAGTTGTGGCACATGGGCTCTAGAGCCCAGGCTCAGTAGTTGTGGTGCGCAGGATTAGTTGCTCTGCAGCATGTGGGATCTTCCCAGACCAGGGCTTGAACCCGTGTCCCCTGTATTGGCAGGTGGATTCTTAACCACTGACCCATCAGGGAAGTTCCCCAGGGATAGATATTTTAAATTGCTTTGGAAAATACTGTGGTTGTGATATGACAAATGGTTTCCATAGTAAATTATGAAAATACTTTACAAAATAATGATATATATAATGTACTAGAGGAGGGAATTTCCATGTGCTATTTCCCTACTGTGTATGTACTAGGTAGGTACTGTATATTTTGGTGAGTTATCTAATTTTTTTTCTTTAGTGGTTGAAGATCTAATTCAAATTACGTTTAAATTTTGTCCTCCTCTTTCTAGATCTTCTTAGAGAAAAAAAAAAGTGAATTCCAGCTTAAGTCTGTAGCAAAGATGAACTATAATTATTTCTGGGTAATTTTCACCTGTTAATATTTCTCATTCACAAGGAGCATTTTCTTCAAACTATCTTTCAAACTATTTTAAGTAAGATGTTACCTTTGGAAACCAATTGTTTCCAAAAGGTTTATATGCTAATTACCAATAACTCCTATCTATTAATTCTAGAAAGACTTTAGAGGACTTTCTTAGGCAATGCTTCATGAATCTGAGACATTTGATAAAATGAAAATGTATCTACTACAGACTTTTTGTTGCTCACTTTCTTTTGGTTCACTCATTAAATATATATTTAACAGGCTCTTACTATGTTCCAAAATAGTGCAGAAAAAGGGGTTAGAGACTGCTGAAGCTGGTGAGAAAGGGTTGAAATGTTAGATAGGGAGGGCTGAAGGACTCCCCTGGTGGTCCAGTGGTTAGGGCTCCGTGCTTCCACTGCAGGCGGCATGGGTTCGATCCCTGTTCGGGGAACTAAGATCCCGCAAAAAATGCAGCCAAAAAAAAAAAGGGAGGACTGAGATAATTTCATTGAGTTGACATTTGAGTAAGACCTGAAGGGAGTGAGGGAGCAAGCCACCTGGGAGAGGAATGTTGTGGGCAGAGGGAACAGCAAGAAAAAGATCTGAATAGGAGTGTACCTGGAGTGTCCAAGGGACAGCAAGGGGACCACTGTGGCTGGTGGGCAGATAGCAAGGGGGAATGGAGGAGATCAGAGAAGTTTTCAGGGGCTTGATTTTTTTTTTTTTTTTTTTTTTGCGGTACGCGGGCCTCTCACTGCCGTGGCCTCTCCCGTTGCAGAGCACAGGCTCCGGATGCGCAGGCCCAGTGGCCATGGCTCATGGGCCCAGCCGCTCCACGGCATGTGGGATCTTCCCGGACCGGGGCACGAACCCGTGTCCCCTGCATCGGCAGGCGGACTCTCAACCACTGCGCCACCAGGGAAGCCCGGGCTTTGATAATTTTGATGAGGCTCCACGTCCCCCCTCCCCCGCCACCCCCTTGTGCTTTTACTTTGAGTGAGGTATGAAAAGATTGCAGAATTCTGACCTCTTTGACATAGTGGAATCACTCTGGCTGCCGTGCCGAGCATTTTCTCAAGGAAAGCACACGAAAAGAAGTGAGCTATTGTAATGATTCAGGTGAGTGATGATGGTGTCTTGAGCCAGAATGCTGAAAGTGGTAAAAAATGATGTAGTTGAGGACATATTTTAAAGCCGTATCTCACAGGATTTGATGACAGATTGCAATATGAGAGAAAGAGAGAAATCAAGAATGTCTCCAAAGTTTTTGGCTTGAGCTACTGGAATTGCTGAGTGATAATTATGACGGAAAGCTTGAGAGAGAAACAGTTTGAGGGAGAAGTTTATGACTTTGATTTGAGCAATGACTGGGTTTGAGAAGCCTATCAGACTTCAGAGGGGAGGTGTTAAGGAGGCAACTGGATATACAAGTTTTGTTATTCGGAGGTAAGTTGGTCCTCAAGGTATACATTTGGTATAAATTTTGGAGTGCTCAACATTTTCGTAATTTTAAAACCCATGGGCATGGCTCTGATAAATACAAAGATAGACAAAAAGTAGGTCAAAGCTTGCGCCTTGGTGTCCACCATTTTGGAAAATGAGGGGAAACCAGCAAAAGAGGTTGAGAAGGAATGCAGTGAGCCTCTAGGAGAACCAGTGGAGTATGTGTCTTCAAGATAAATAAGAAAAGTGTTTTAAGGAAGCTCCTTGCTGCTGAGAGATTCAGTCGGATGAGTACTGAGAATTGCCAACCTTAACAGCAGGTGGAGGTCATTGGTGACTTTGATAAGTGTAGATTCAAAAAAAAAAAAAAAAAGAAAAAGTGAGAGGTCTGATTGGATTCCAAAATGAAATAGAGCAGCAGGAAGAGGCAGAAGTGGAGTCAAGTGAGAGTTTTCTTTTCAGGATGAGAGATATAGTAACATGTTTGTACACTGATGGAAAAGATCCAGTGGAGAGGGAGAACATGATGATTCTATAGAGAACGAGAAAAATTACTGAAGGAATGATTATCCTTGTGTTGGTGTGAGAGGATGGGATCTATCGTACACGTGGGTGGGTTGACTTGCTCAGGAGCATGGACAGTTCATCCTTAATAGTAGCAGGAAGAAATATCATATGGGTACAGGTGCTGATAGGAAGCATATGGGAGCTTGTGGCTGTTTACTTTTGAAGCAAGTGTAAAGCAGGGGGTGTTGGAAGATTGAGGATAGAACATGAATTCTGAAATAACATCTGCAAGTGTTGCTTGAACGAACCAGGGAAATACAGTATGATTGCCAGGCAGCTTTGAGGACCCTCTAGAGGTTCATGGTCATACATTAGAAGTGAGATCAAGTCAGCATGCTTTTCTCCAGCCTGGATAAACCGTCCAGGTCAATTATTAAAAATGTTAATATTTTTTCATGCTATATGTCATGCACTGGTGATATAAAAATGACTAGGGAAGAGTACCTGCCCTGGAGGAGCTCACAGTCTACTGAATTTGAAGGACCTTTAAACTAATAGCAGAAAAAAAGTATTGTGACAACTTCTATAGTAGTTGTACAAAATGTGCTCATGACTTACTTTAAGCTGAATGGAACTCAGCCTTTTACATACCAATCGGTCATAGCAAAGTGAATAACAAAAGATCTTCAGGGAATACTTATTCATTTTGATATTTGGCATGTCTGTGTGAAATGTACCTGTGGTATTTGTAAATGGTTGTGAAATACATGCTTTAGGGAAATTGTTAGAATTACAAAAACTCAGAGCTGGAGTGCAACATATAATTCAGTCTCTTATTTCTGCAAATGAAGAAGCTGGGTCTCAGAGAGGGAAGGCAAACTGGTTAAAAGGACAAGCCTGGTGACTCTCAACCCAGAGTTCTTTCTGTTTCACCACCCACTACCTCTGGACCAGGACTTCACTCAACCCAAGACTCTAAGATAGTTTTTACTTGTTATTCTAACTGGACCTGGTACTGGACTTTTCTATTTTGCAAGGCTTTCCACTCTTCCGTAGTTTGAGAACAGAAATTGCTCTGGTTTATTTCAGAAGTTAAACTTGAAACCATGAAAGCAACCCAGAAGTGAAAAAGAGACAAAAGAGAAAGTAGGAAACTCTTCAGGACAGAGTCACTACAAGGGATTTAAATTTTCTCTAAATTTCTGTTCTTCCTTACACATATCTTCCATAACACATATTATTTGAGGATTTATTATTTATCATCAGGCATTGTGAGCATATAAAAAAATATAGAAGAAGATCCTCACGTTTGAGAAAATTAAAATCCATGGGCTCAGTGAGAAAACCTGCTTATCCCTCCATTCCGTCCCCTTCCTTTTGTAGACTCCTCCATTCATAGTCCAGACTTACAGACACTCCTAAGTGAAATGAAGCATTATCTGTAGTGAACCCAGTAACTTTCTCCTTAAATCTCCAAAAATATCAGCTAGGTTTAGGTTAACAATACATCATAGAAGAGAGGAGTCTTTTTTTTTTTTTACCTAAAAGTCATAGTAAAGACACATAGTCCAGCCAGCCCAATTACTCTATTAGTTAATTATTAAACAATTAAATCAACATATGTTTAACAATTAAATCAACACTTGAGTGTCCATTACCTGCTCTCAACTGTTTTAGAAGCTAAAAGATATGTATCAATTATCCATGCATAATGTGTAATATATAAACATGAAAACTGATGGTTGATAATGAGTCTAAGTTGATAAAGAATATTTCTTAAAATTTTCTGTTTCTGGGCTTCCCTGGTGGCGCAGTGGTTGAAAGTCTGCCTGCCGATGCAGGAGACACAGGTTCGTGCCCCGGTCCGGGAAGATCCCACATGCTGCGGAGCAGCTGGGCCCATGAGCCATGGCCGCTGAGCCTGTGCGTCCGGAGCCTGTGCTCTGCAACTGGAGAGGCCATGGCAGTGAGAGGCCCGCGTACCACAAAAAAAAAAAAAAAAAAAAAAAAAAAAAATTCTGTTTCTATACTTAAATAAGAATATATGATTTCTATTTTTGAGTCATAATAAGGTGAACTCAAGTTGGAAATATATATGTGTATATATATATATAGATGTATACACACACACACACACACACATGGCAAAGGAGTAGTGACAATGCAGTCGATGACTTCATCTGGTGTTTGGGGGTGGAGGCTGTTGAAAATTAAAGGGACAAGTCCAGATTGAAGTACATGAAAATCCCTTTTGAATGATCATAAACAGCTGAATGTGATGTTTACTATTATTTTTATTATTATTAATTTTAGGTTTGTGTTTCCCTAGTTACAGACAAAACAAGAAAATTGGAAAACCACATCCATATTGCACCATTAGTCTTGCTTTTCCTACTGGTGAACAATCTTCCCTAGTTCTCCATCCTTTAATTGGTCCTTAGAGAGTCCTCTCAAACCTTTACAATGACATTCAGTGAACATTTCTGAGTCGTGCCAAGCCAGAATCTCTGTGATAGCTCACAAATTACAGATTGAACTAAAGCTGTATTACTTCCTTTTGCGATGTTTAATGCATGAGTTTTCTTATTCGGTATGGCTAAGCTGATGACATACAATCTTTTCTTCTTAAAGCTTCATGAATTTCTGGGAATATGGCTTAATATATGTTCTTTAAAAATGATTATGTGACTAACCTTTCCTTCTATTGTTTCCTCTGCACATGGTTTAAAGCCAAATGATTACACATGAATGGTATATTTCTGAAAAAGTAGAAAGAATCTGTACAGGTGGATTTAAAATACTTACAAGTCACTGATTCTGCTTTGACAGTTCTACACAAAGAAAAGTGAATTTTGGAATATTTGCAGATATCTTCACCATCTCATAAAATGAAAGAAAAGGTATATTTTGGTGGTTATTTTACATCAGCTTGAAAATATTTTCAGTATTGACTAGATAAGCTTCAGATGTAGGAGAAAACTTTAATAACTTTTTTGATAAAGAAGAAGGAAACAAATTTTCAAAAGTTACTCATAGGTGATTATTATTTTCTATCTGAGTTTCTCTGTATTCCAAAATTATGGAACATATTGTGCATAAAAATCTAATCAATGTTATTCTGAAAATAATTATGGACTTATTAAATAATGTACTCTCATCCCCCTTCCACTTCTTGGTTTTTTTTAGCATTTATGATTTTTGGACATATTTTATATGCATTAATTTTTGTGTTTCTGACTTTCTCTAATGGCTAGAATGAGAAGTCCTAGAGGCCAGGGATTTGGTCTATTTTGTTGACTGCTGTATCTGAGCAGTACATAGAAGAGAGGCCAGGGAGGAGATGAGGTTGGCCCTGTCTGAACAATACATAATAGATTATCCATTGGACAAGAGGAATTTTTCCAGGAGGTAAGAGTTGCTAGACAGAAAACGTAAGAGTCTACTGTATTTGACTTATGGTTTCCTAACCCCTCGTGTGGGGACGCACATACAGTCTCACATGTGTGTTTTTGTTCCTGTTGATGATTTTAAGAACAGTATCAGCTGCAACTAGAAAACCACTCACTCCTCGCCAGTGGGAGACATGCATTTTGACTTCTAGCTACTGCATCTAGTGCCCATTCCAGATGATATGTTTTCCTTGAGGTTCGGTCCAGGTGTGGCTCCACATGGTTTGACAATGAATAAATTACACATTTAACTGTCCCTAGCGCTCTCTTGGGCAGGAAGAACAAGGAATCTCTGTCTTGGCAGGGGAGATGGCTACTTGGTTAGCTCACCAGAAGACTCTGCCTGGCTCCTTGTTTCCCAGGACCACAGCGGAAGGAGATAGAGAGGGACTTCTCTTGTAGGAGCTGCACCACTTTAGCCTCTCACCTCTATCAGGAGTTGTTTGTTGGGGGGTGGGGTGACAGGTAGAGCATGAGTTACCTAAGCCCAGGGAATAAGCAATGAAGGACAAGCCTCTGTTTGTCAGCCTTGGACTTTTTTTTTTTTGGCAGTGCAAATGCTGTAAGAGTCTAATCAGTTGCTACTTTATTGAAATTCTTTTCCACATTGCCAGCTATTCAGGATGTTCTTATGTAGTCACGGTCCTTGAATACAGACTGCTATAAAATCCTCAGCCTTGCCTCCCTTTGTAATTCCCTCTCCTTAGCAATTGGCTTCAGAACTCTGCCCATTTCTCTCATCCTCCTAACACTGGCTTTAGTCTTTGCTTGCTCCTTAGATCAACAGGAAAGGACAAGTTTCCCCCAGGTTTGTTGTATGTGGATGGTGGTGTTTAATCTGTCTATCTATCGATCTATCTATCGATCTATCTATCCATCTATCATCTATCTATCCATCTATCACCCATCATTTATCTATCTATCTATCTATTATCTATTTATCTATCAAAATGAAATATATTTAAAATATAACACTGTGCGAATGTAAGGTGTATAGTGTGTTGATTTGATACATTTATATGTTGTACTATGATCGCCATTGTAGCAATAGCAACTCTATCATGTCACATAATGATCATTTCTTTTTTGTGGAAATAATGGTTGGAAAAATTAATATCTAGACTCTTAGCAAGTGTGATGATTATTGTCAAAGAATATCGTTGTCTATATTCACTATACTGTGCATTGGATCTCTAGGACCTCCTTATCTTCTAGTGATGCCAGAAACTCCAGCTTTGTGTACCGGTGCTGAATTGGATCTTGGACATAGAGTTTTGGGTGAAGTAGAAAAGAATAGCTTTATTGCTTTGCCAGGCAAAGGAGGACACAGGAGGCTCATGAGCTCAAAACTGTGTGTCCCAACCTGGGGGGGATTTGGTGAGGAGTTTTATAGCAATGGTTCAAGGGCAGGATTGCTGATAGGGACCAGGGTGTGTGCAGGGTCTGCACTCCTTTAATCTGGCCTCAGGAGGTCTCCTGATGAGCTTCTATGGTTCTTGAGGTTATCAAACAGTGACCTTCTCTTTGGAATGAAGAATGCTTCATCAGGTAGTTAACATCTTCCATTTGTTGGGGGTTTTAGTTCTGCAGAAGAGCTCAAAGATATTGTTATGTGTATCCCTTGAAGCAGAACCAGGATCCTGTCCCACGGCTGCACTCTTGTTTCTTGGCCGCTCCTCCCTTGTCTCTGCATCCCCTCCCTTCCCTGATTAGCCACTGTTTGAACCTGCCCTTTGGAACTCGGGGAAGGTCGTGGAGGCTGAAGCCTATTTTCAAACAAGAAATGGGGAACACAGAAAGTCTTCCATGCCCAGGAGCCCCCCAGTGTCCTGCTCGGTTTCGCTAGTTGCAAGTTTGTACCCTTAAACAACATCTCTCCTATTCCTAGCCTCCTGTCCCTACCCTCACCCCTGGTAACCACTATTTTACTCTCTGTTTTTATGAATTTGGCTTTTTAGAATTCCACATATAAGTGATATCATGCAATAGTTTTTTTTGTCCATGTGGATGGTGTGTATAATATAGATAATTATTACTTTTTTTTAAACCTCACAGTAGTGAAATTATTTTATTTATTGACGGTTAATAGGGTGTGTTTTTTTTTTAATTGGAGTATAGTTGCTTTACAATGTTGTGTTAGTTTCTGCTGTACAATGAAGTGAATCAGCTATATGTATACATATATTCCCTCCCTCTTGGACCTCCCTCCCACCTCCCCACCCCCATCCCACCCATCTAGGTCATCACAGAGCACTGAGATGAGCTCCCTGTGCTATACAGCAGGTTCCCACTAGCTATCTCTTTCACACATGGTAGTGCATATATGTCTATCCTAATTTCACAATTCGTCCCACTCTCCCTCCACCCTTACCTCCCCTACCCACATGTCCATATGTCCATTCTCTACGTCTGCATCTCTATTTTGTCAGGCTAGAGCACATTGCAGGAGGGGTTTTGGGGAGGCCGGTCAGATCATGCTCCCCCTTTCTCTAGCTCTTCCCATATCACAACTCAATTTTCCCCAAGTTCTACCCTCCCACACTTAATTTTTGCTTATACTTTGACTCGAAGCTACCTAATGGGCTTTTGCAAATTCTGAAAAATGCATGATTAATATAACCCTTAGCACTCTTAGGTTTCTTGCTCCTGGCAAAATAAGATCTCTTGCAACAAAAACTCTTGAAGTTACCTTCTTTCTTTTCAAGGGATATATCAGTCTGAAGAGCCTCCCTTCAAATATATATTTGTAACCCCTCACTGAATAGCCAGCAAAATCTAATTTTATGATATTTTTCTATCATATCTTTCAAATTTCCAGTCTAGGTATGAGTTGCAAGATACAAAATTCTACAAAATAGGTAAAGATAAGGCTATCATGAAGCTAATTATACTTTTTTTATGGGCATAGTAAAAGAAGAAAAACTTCCTAATTCTTATGAAGAAACAAGTATAAAATAGTATAAAAACCTGAAAAAATTATACCAAAAAGAAAACTATAGCTTATCAATGCCAAACTTGTAAATCAGATGTTAGCAAACAGATTACAAGGACACTTAAAAATTCATTATGACCCAGTGGGGTTTACTTCAGGATTGTATGGGTAGTTCAACAAGAGGAAAACCATTAATATAATTCAAAATATTAATAGAGCTAAGGAGAATAAATATATTATCATTTGATAAGAAAAAAGGCATTTGACAAAATTTAGTAGTTAATAGTATTAAAAGTACACAATCAATTACATTTAGGCTTATAGGCCTTCTCAGACTAAGTTTTGTGTATAATGTGAATTAGAGATCAAGATTTGGACTTAGCTGGTGTTAACTGGTTCAGACTCTGAGTTTCCACCTCAGGGGGTGAGGGTTTGATCCCTGGTTGGGGAAGTAAAATCCTACATGCCAAGTGGCATGGCCAAAAAATTTTTTTAAAAAAAAGGAGAGAGTGGGTAGGATTCACTTTTTATTCCCATATAGATACCCACGTCTCAGTGCCATGTATTTAAAAGATCATCCTTTCCTTACAGAACTGAAACAATCTCCTAATTGGTTTTCTTGCTTCCAGTTTTGCTTCCTCTAGAGTCTGTTCTCCAGGTAGCAATCAGGGTGATTTTTTAAAAATTGTGCATTGTACGATATGATTTCCATGCTCAAAACTCTCCGATAGCTTCCTATCACACTTTAAATAAAATTAAAGAATCTCATGACCCCGAAGAATCCACAGTATCTGGTTTATACATAACCTGACTCCACCTTTGACCTGAAGCTCTGCCAATCTTTCCATCACTCATTCTGCTGTAGCCCCACACACACTGGACCCTTGCTGTCCCTTGACCTCTTTGACTATGTTCCAGTTTAATAGTGTTTCCCTCTACTCAGAGTGTCCATCTCTAGGTATTTGCATAGCTCACTCTACTGCAGTACCTCCAATGTCATTTCCCCAGAGTGGCGTCTTTTGAAAGATTGTTGTCAATGGTCTATAGTAGAACCATTTCTCTATTCCTATGCTGCTTTATTTTTCTTCATGGCACATTTCGCTACCTGACACTATTATTTAAAATTTTTTATGTATTTATTTTTATTTTTTAATATTTTGTTCATGCCACGCAGCTTGCAGGATCTTTGTTCCCCAACCAGGGATTGAACCCGGACCCCCAGCAGTGAAGGTGCCTGGTCCTAACCACTGGACCACCAGGGAATTCCCACTACCTGACATTATAGTTGTTTATTTGTTTATTGCCTGTCCAACTTCCACATTAGAAGGTAAACTCCATAAGGGCAGGGACTTTGGTTTGTTTTTTTTTTTTTAAAGAAGATGTTGGGGGTAGGAGTTTATTAATTAATTTATTTATTTTTGCTGTGTTGGGTCTTCGTTTCTGTGCGAGGGTTTTCTCTAGTTGTGGCAAGTGGGGGCCACTCTTCATCGCAGTGTGCAGGTCTCTCACTATCGCGGCCTCTCTTGTTGCGGAGCACAGGCTCCAGATGCGCAGGCTCAGTAGTTGTGGCTCATGGGCCTAGTTGCTCCGCGGCATGTGGGATCCTCCCAGCCCAGGGCTCGAACCCGTGTCCCCTGCATTAGCAGGCAGATTCTCAACCACTGCGCCACCAGGGAAGCCCCAGGGACTTTGTTTTATTTACCTCTGCCTCCCAACAGTATAATAGCACCAGATATCATTAGGGATTCAATCAATATTTGTTAAATGAATTATTGAATAAATGGAAAAATAGAAATTGTTGTTAATGATGTTGAAACTCATGAAGATGCAGAGAGAAGAGGGCTGAAATTACACTTCTCTTTTTCCTTTGAATTATTTTGTACTGTGATACTGCTGCTTCCTACATGTGCTTTCATTGTTCTTCATATAACAAAGTACAGAAAGATTTGAGTTGAAATATTTACTTCTATGTACCATTTCTGTGATCTTTGAGACTCTCTGAGCCTCAATTTCCTATAAAATGGGAATAAAAAATGCCAGCCTTACGGTGTCATTATTGTTAGTATTATAAATAACTCAAGTAAAACACCTTCCCAAAGATGTATATAGAGGCTTGCAAAAACTATAACGATTTTTAGTATTATATTGTTTCCTATTTATAAACTAAATGGAATATCACTGATTTTTAAAAAAATCTCTTTACCTCCTGCAAAGTTGCTAGTAGGATTTTTGCATATATTAAGAGTACAACAAATGCTTGCTGAATAAATGAATAGATGCAGACAGGCTCTTAAGAACTAAAATTACAGCAGGAGTCTGCCTACTTCTTTCTCTGTGTGTCTCATGTTGATTTATTGATTAATAATGGAATTAATGTGTCTTTGGGCTAAGTAGAAAAATCTCTAGAGAAGAAAAACAATCCCTATTTTACATGGACTCTTAGTCCTTACAGAATATCTTTGACTTCTTATTTCTTTTCTAACTTTAGAGCCAGAACTTTTGATTCCTCAGCATGCACAATTGTATATTTCAGTTATTTTTTCAATAGGCAAAATACTTCTCCCCCTTCCCTTTTCACTTCTAAACCTCACAAGCTGTTAAAATGTCCATCCCTTCTGCTCCATTTCCTCACCAAAATCCTATCACATACCATATGAATTTTTAACCCTAACACCTGTCTACCCACATGGTTCCAGAGGGGTAAATTAAAAAAAAAAAAAAGCCCTATGCAACTAGTCCACAAAGTCTATAAAAGATAGTTTGTCAACATGGATTGTCTACTGTGAATGTAACCACAGGGACCAGAAGAACACAAATGTTATGTATTAAAAAAATCACAATTTTTCCACTTTTCTTGGGTCCTGACCAATGATTTTGCTACTCTTCAATTTGTATAGCTTCAAAAACCTTGGGTTTAAGGCTTTTGCCTCATTATCCAGGTGCCAAGCAGTCCTCCAGGCTGCAGAGAAAGCTGTTCTGTGAGATCTGCTTCTGCCTTAGGGTGTGGTGTATGACAGAAAAGAACAAGAAGGAAGTGTGTTATTGCCAATTTTAATCTGATTTGTTAATTACACAAATGCTTGATGTTATAATTTTCTTATCTGTGTATTGGGAGTGAGTAGGAAAACCTTTAAAGAAACCTTCTGTGTGAAGCTCTTAACTCTGTGAATATTTGAATTTCTGTATACTGGGAATCAGTTAACCCTTCTGTAGCTGCACCTGGAATGATTGACAAGCTTCTCCTCCAAACAGCATTTACTGTCCCATACTTCTCCACATTAACCTCATTTTCTTTTTTGCATCTGATGATCCAGTTGGGAACCAAGGGGAAATGATACATGAGAGTAGCCCAATCTGGCAGGGAGGAGAATGACTGACATTGTTCAAAATCTGGTACATGGTGACCAAAAAAAAGCAGATCAACTTTTAGTTGGTTTTATCATTGTTGTAAGATTTTCTATAGACAACATAATCTCTTATTGCTGGCACCCAGGGTGGACCTCTCATACTTCCTACCCTTCCTTGACACGCTACTGATAGCTTAACACAGTGAATTTCTCAAGAGATATTGAAATATATCATTGGGAGGTCAATTCCATAATGAGAAGATGACTATTTTGATAAGAAGAAGAGAAAGACCTCTCAATAGCTCTCCATGTTATGTATATTATTTAGGGAATTGCATTTAGCTGTTTCCTCCCCCCACCCCCTTGGCTCATTCTTTTTTTTCCCCAAAATTTCATGATTAAGTGGCTTGTTGGTAAAGAAAGAAAAAAATGATGCGAATTATATATGATACAATGGTTTCTTATCACTAAGATGCTGACAGGACTTCCCTGGTGGCACAATGGTAAAGAATCCACCTGCCAATGCAGGGGACATGGGTTCAAGCCCTGGTCCGGGAAGATCCCACATGCCACAGAGCAACTAAGCCTGTGCGCCACAACTACTGAAGCCCGTGCATCTAGAGCCCATGCTCCACAACAAGAGAAGCCACTGCAATGAGGAGCCCGCACACCACAATGAAGAGTAGCCCCACTTGCCGCAACTAGAGAAAGCCCCCCATGCAGCAATGAAGACCCAACGCAGCCAAAACTAACTAAATAAATAAACAAATAAATAACAGAAAAATATCATGTGACTTTAAAAGAAAGAAAATTCTGATTTTCTACATATGGAAGATAGGTTTTGATATCTATTTAGACATAAATTTTATATTTTATCACACTTGGATATGCATATAAAAGTATATAAATAAAATGAATTGTTCAAGATATTTATAAAGTTTTTATCACGCTCAGAATCTAGTCTACTTGGGATCACTTAACTTAGGTTTTTCAATGTCAGTATTTTTCTAAACAATACTGTTCTTTGTGTCATCAAGAGTTTTGATGATTTAGTAACCTTGTGCAATGACAACCTACCTGAGTTCAGTTTCCCTGAAGGCAAAATGAGGATAATAACACTTCATTCTATTTACAAGAATGCAGTGAGATACTGTATGTTACAGTACTCATGTAACTCTTAGAAAACAGTAAGTGCTCAGTAAATGGTTGTGATGATAATGGGGATCATGATTTGATATGTAAGAGCAATATTTATAATAGAAAAATCATCAATCAATCTTAGAATTATAGACAAAAAAATCATGAAGGAACTTTTACAAAGTTACATTTGAGAGTATTGTATTATTCAGAGTATCTGAATATATCAAACACACAAAAGTTGAACAATTCATCACAAATAGATACTCACAATATTGTAGCAAGTTCTTTTTTTTTTTTTTTTTTGGCTGAGTGGCATGTAGTATGTCAGTGCCCTGACCAGGGATTGAACTCGTGCATGCCCACTGCAGTGGAAGCACAGAGTCCTAACCACTGGACTGCCAGTGAAGTCCCTGTAGCAAGTTCTTTAGGTAGAAGAGAAATGATATCAAATGGAAATATGGATCTACATAAAGGGATGAAGAAATGGTAACAATACAGATAAATACATTTTTTCTCTTGTTACTCAAATCATTTTAAAAGATAACTGGCTATTTAAGCTAAATAATCACAATGTTGTGAATATAACGTGCTATGACAGCAGTAGCATAAGAGTTGGGAGTGGATAAATGGAAATATGATATTCTAAAGTTCTTATATTACATATGGTGTACTCTCACCTGAGAGTAGATTATGATAAATTAAAGATTTATAAAGATGCAACAAGTTAAAGATGTAAATACTTAAAGTAACCTATAAAATGATTAAAAAGACATTGAAGTCAATAAACCAAGAAAGAAGATAAAATAGAATTATTTTTAAAAAATCACATAATCCAGAAAAAGAGAAAAAAATGGAAGAAAAACAGATTGTGCACCCTCCTCTACTTTAAACAATGTGCCTCTACTATTACATATCATACATAGTGAGTAATATTTCATTTTAAAAGTCTCACTTGGCTTTACAAATAGAAAACAAAAACTGAACTTATCCAACCATCTCACTTATGGATAAAACATAAACGGAACATGAGAATGTTTACTGTATCAGTCAGTATAGTTTTGGTTATGCTGTAACAACAAACAAATCCCAATCTCAATGGTTTAACATAGTAAAGATTTGTTTTTTGCTCATGCTTGTTGCTCTTCTAGATTAGCAGGAAGGATATTTTAAAAATTGCTACTCAAGAACCAAAGTTAATTGAAGCTTTATCTTAACACACACTTTTAGGATTTATTTGTCAGAGGAAGGAAATGTGGTAAATCACACGCAGTCCCTTAAAGCATTTTTGTCATCTTTGCTCACATCTCGTTGGTTAAAGTATGTCACATGGGCTTGCCTCACTTCAAAGGGAGCAGGAAAGTAAAGTCCTATCCTGTACCCAGAAAGAGTTGGTATATTTATGATAAGCCCTAAAAACTGTCACAGTTAAGAAACGTGACCAAGCTCACTCAGCAGTCCTGGTCTTATATAAAGGTCTATGTTCCCTCTCTGCTCTTTCCACTATACAATAGTTGAATATTGAGTCTGGAATAAACTATGAAGTACTTTGTGGGTTTACAGGAGAACAAGAGCAATAAAAACTAAACAAGGCAAGAGAGGTTTTCCTTGATTATCCCTCTTCTCCCGAACATCATCAGTCCAGATCTCTGCTTGATTCTCCTTGGTCTACAGATAAGCACTATTTTCTCTCTATTCAAAGAAAACTATGCTCTGTTCTATTGCCTCCACTAACTAAAGTCTTATTATGTTTTTTGCTTCCATTCTCCCCTTGTATTGGAAAGAAGAAAAACTAAAATAAACAAAAAAGAACAAGGACGACATTCCAGGGATGAGTCAAGGGCCAAAAAAGTCTGTGCATATAGAATTTAATTTCACAACAAAGTAGTCTATCATAGTAAACTGTTCTTTTAGGAGAATGGTGAAATTATGGCAGAAGACATAATTTGAGAGCTTTGCTCTCCTATATTCTTAAACTTTTAACGGTTCCTTCTCCCGTTTGACTTTGTACTACTCTTCTAAGTGCCGCCAAATGGATACGCTTTAAAGCCAGTTTATTAGTCCACAATGACTCTCTTCTAAGATGGAAAGAATAGTGAAATTAAGTTTAAATCCTAGGTCTAGCACCTACTATTGTGAAAACTTGAATGTGTTAGTTCACTTCGCTAAGCTTACTTTTATTTAGTAAAAATGGTGATATTACTCATAACATTTTAAGGGGGATTAAATGTGAATGAACTTGGTGAATAATAGGTACTACCTAAATGCTTTTTTCCTTTCTTCATTCTCCCTTTCGTTTCTCAGACTCCCTACTTCAGACCTTATTTTCTTTTGCCAAAATTACTGCAATTGTCTCCAAACTGACTTCTCTGTTTTAAGTCATTCTAGTTTAATTCATTTAAACAGTTCTACTAGACTATTCTGTATAGGATTAAAAAATATTTGTTGAGTAAAAAAGTAATATTATGAGGTGTACTTTAGAAAATTTAAAGTTCAAATCCACTCTGTCAGTTAAAATGGCCCCAATAGGGTCTCAAATTATGTCTTCTGCCATAATTTCACCCTTCTCCTAAAAGAACAGTTTACTATGATAGACTAATTTGTTGTGAAATTAAATTCTATATACACAGAGTTTTTTGGCCTTTGACTCATCCCTGGAATGTCTTCCTTGTTCTTTTTTGTTTATTTTAGTTTTTCTTCTTTCCAATACAATTTTCCTTTGTGAAGTCACCCAGGGCTACTCCAGCCTACGGAGATCTTGTCTCCTCTAGATTCCTATAGTGCCCTCTGTCTGTACCAATGATTTGATGGTAAAAGTATCTGTAAGTGTTTTGTCATGCATTTATATAATAGGAATGTATTAATTAAGGTTGTAATAAGCAACCTCAAAATCCCAGTAGCTTTACAAAGCAGAAGTTTAGGTCTTGCTCATGTAGCAATTCATAGAGAGTACTTTGGAGGTGGCCTTTCATGTAGTGATTCAGAGTCCCCACTCCTTCCATCTTGGGACTCCACCATCCCCTAGAGCCATGCTGTCCAAAATTGTCATCACGAGCCTGCATGTGGCTATCGAGCATTTGAAATGTGATCTACGCGTAAACTGAGATGGATTGCAAGTGTGGAATACACATGGATTTTGAAAACTTAGTGTGATTAAAAAATGTAAAAAATCAAATTAATAATTTTTAATTGATTACATGTGGAAATGACAATATCTAGTATGTATTGGATTATATAAAATACAGTATTAAAATTAATTTTACTTTTTCTTTTGTGTGTGTGTATGATTACTAGAAAATTTTAAATTTCACATGTAACCATATTGCATTTCTACTAGATTGCACTGTTCCAGAGTTCCCTTTGATCTTCTGTAGCTGGTGAAAGACAGAGGAAGAAAAAGAGTGCAGATGTTTGCAAGCTTTTATGAGCCAGGCCTGCAAGAGACATATATCACTTCTGTCCCAATCCCATGGCCAGAACTGAGACATGTGACCTCACTTTTCTGAAGGAGGGCTGGGACATGAAGATGAGTGTGTTCTCAAGAGAAATAGAAAATAGATTTTAGCGATCACATAGGCTGTCTTTTCTGCATGTATTTGTGTGTGTGTGTGTGTGTGTGTGTGTATGTGAATAAATGTTTTGCTACCTGTGTTAGATACCACCTCTTTAAATCTTAACATTTTTGAGAATTTCCCTACTGGGCTTTGTAAGTCACTTGAGCACACAGTCTCGCTAAATATCTTTAGACTGATCTGAAAATCAGTGGAAAAAAGGAAGCAGAGATGAGAATACCTGAATTGGGAGATAATGAAGATATTGACCTCATTGAAATGGGTGGATGTGTATGAATGCGTGTAGGTTGGGGGATGAGGGGGAGGTGAGATACAAATGGAAAAATAACTGGAAATTTGACAGAGGAAAATGTTTTATGGAAGGCAATGAATACCAGGCAAGGAATATAGACTCAATGCTATCGACTATAAAACGATTTAATCAATGAGTGCGGGGTGATGGTGAGAACATTATTGAAGAAAGTTGAAGCTGTGTGCCTGATGCACTGGAGTGGGGAAAAACTTTGAATCAGGGAGGCCTGGGAGAAGGCTACTGAAGATGTATTGAGGTCAAGTCAGGGTATTTAAAATATGTATTAGGAGGCAGAAAGGGAAAGATGCTGTGTTACTAACCTGCTATCTCCCTCTCTTAAACTTTGCTGCTCCTCTTTTCTAAACAAAGACGTTATTTTTTTTTACATGGTATGCAACAGACTTCTGTTTGTTTATTCTTCACCTGCAAATTGCCTCTTGTTTTCCAGCCGGTCTGCTCATTTCAAAGCCGACAAAGGATAGGTGGGAGGCTTATGGCATTACACCCTCAAATAACAAGGAAATGCTAAAGTTTCTTCAGTTTTAGAAAAACTCCATGTGGTGTGCCATGAAGTCAAGCTGTGACTGTTTGGTGCCAGTCTCTTTTGTCATACCAATTGTTTCAGAAACTTTTTCCCTCTGAAGAGGGTAGTAGAAGTCCATATACCTGAGAAAGGAGCCACCATGGGGTCTGGGGATGCCCATGTGGGTTGGCGGGAGTGTCAGTAACAGTCATGGGTACTTGGGTGTTAACCCATCTGCATTGTTTTAAAAGGAGTTGTTATCTTTTATCGTTTGGTGATGTCTAGACAGGAGACGGTGGAAAATCTGCCCACTAACTTAGCAGTGGCAACAATGTGTGTATATGCATGTATGTGTGTGTGTGTGCATGCACGCAGGTCCACATGCATGTGTGTGCACTTTAATAAAGGATTTTCTACACTACATAGTCATTTTGGTTAAGGCTAAGTCGGTTGAAGTGCTTATGGATGTGGACTGAATGTACAACTATTCTTTGCTATATTGTGATTAGATAACCCTATGTCAAAGCATCCAAATAAGCTTTGTGTTTTATGGTTTTTTTTGTCATTGAAATATACACTTTAATACTCTGCTTTTAAATAGCACTTTCCACTGTTATAAACATTGTGGCATCTACCATGTCATTTGATCTTTGTATCCATTCTTCGAGGTAAAGAAAATATAATTATTCCCATTTAACAGGCTAAATAAATGAGGATCCAAACAGGAAAAGTGGTTTACTCTGGTTTATACTACATAATTGGTGGTAGAGCTGAGACTGTGTGTATGTATGTTCTTGCTTCATTTTTAGAGACAGACAAGAGGAAGCAGGTGTAGTCGAGTCTTAATTGGAATGTGGAAGAATTGCTTCAGAGCCATCTGGGATGTTTGTTAAAAATTCAGGCTTCTTAGCTCAAAGAAGATCTACTGAGGCACAATCCTCAGAAGTAGTGCCTGAGCATCTGTCTGTAGCAACCATCCCGGGTGATTTTATGCATACCTAAGTTTGAGAACCACTGGAAAGCGGAATGTAATTAAGCCTTGGAATTTAGTAGTTCTACATGTGGATTGCAACTGTTCTACTAAGCTGTTTGACACTGAGCTTCAGTTTTCTTGCATTTAAAATAGGAGTAATATCACATCCAACTACAGAATAACATACAAGAATTGCAGTGGAAAAATGACTTCTGAAAAAAATGGTGAATATATCAATAGCTTTATGCCAAATATGGGTTTGCCCTATTGCTGATGGATATAAACAAACTCAAATCCTTTTATGTTACCCACATGAGACTAAAGAAAGAAAAGAAAAATTAGTAAAAATCAGTAAAGAAACATAAAAAAATAAACTTGGCTCTAGGTCATGCAAAATTATTTGGGTTACTTAAGCCATTTGAAAACCATGGGCTCCAAGTTTAGAAAGAAACATAAAATTGAACTTTGGAGTTTAGGTTTTCTCTAGCATAATATAACTCTGATCTCTTGCTTGGTTAATTTTTTTTTTAAAATTCAATTCCCCTGGCAATCCTAGAAGCAGGGCATGAATAACTTCCAAAGGAAAAAAAAATCTTTGTTGTTTAATCTTTGTATAGCTTTCCATTCAGTTGGAAAAATTACTAAAATTTCCCTTGAAAAACAGTGACTGAAATGTTCTAAAAAAAATTCAAAGAACTTTTTTGAAAATATCAGCTTCAAAACAAAATTTCTCAAGGTTTTCATAAAACCCAAATACCAAAACCCTGATGGATGCTCTCTTATCTCTGGCCCTTATGTTGTCAGCTAATCTGATACTCTGAATATTTGGGGGAAAGGAATTTTATGTATCATGGAACCAGATTTCCCAGTGCTTCAGCTTAATGCTGGGATTGGGCCAAACACTAATGGCAACTTTTTTATATCTGACAGGTAGAAAAATTAACAAGAATACTAAACAATTTTAGAACCTGTGGTTTGGGCCAGACACTGTACCAAGCACTTAGAAAACATGAGATGAATAAAATAAGGTTCCTACCCTGTAAACACTGACAGTTTCATATTTACAGGCTGTAGAAAGGAAGTTGAGATGCTGGGGAATCTATATCAGCATCTCTTATTACTTTAGAATTCTTTAAGTGCTCTAAGCATGAAACTGTCAGCTTATTTTGGGGGAACTTCAGGAATGAAAGATTTCCTGTAATATCCATTATGCAAAGAGATTTTGGTGAGTGGCTTAGATTTGGTCACCTGAAGAATCAAGAATTGAGGATAGTTTTTAGTTCTGACTTTGACAACCTGTGTCAGCAAAGACCAATCTTTTTGACATTTCACCCAAACTTTAGAAAAAGAAATTATGTAGAAAACATTTAAATCATATTGAGATGCATTTTTGCTGGATCAGCTGGCTAGTGCAATACTCAAGAAAGGGAAACCATTTTAATTGATTGATCGTGTGATTGATGAAAGTTGAGAAGGTTTATTTAGAAAACAAAGTACACATAAGTGGGAGAAAGATTACTTTGCATATTCTGGATGAGATATCACCTCATTTGAAGAAGATTCTAATGGAAGCTGCTGGGTTGATCACTATCATAACTGGTTCTGCCTGTGGGAAAGAAATTTAAGTATATATTTAATTCTTCAAATTTGCATTTCAGTTGTGTCATCATGGTTTCTTTTATACTACACTTGATAAGGGAAGAGAATAAACATTTGCTCAGCTGATAACAGACAAACCCATCTCAAAAATAAATCATGCAACCTGGCCTCTAAATCAAGAAATAGAACTGAGCCGTGACTTGTGCATAAGATGTCACATCTCCGGTCCTTCTGCTTCTAATGGACACGTGTGCCATGACTGTTTCACAGGAATACTGGAGGGGCTTAAACAAATGAAGGAAAGTTCTTTGAAAACTGTGAAAGGAGCATGCAAACTTTGCCTGTATCTGTACAGTTCTTAAAAGTTGGCATGAAGTTGCATAGTTGCATATCATAGCTCTGCTTGAAGGGAAAATATCGCCAACAATGGAATCAAATGAACTAAAACATTGAAAAAAAATTGACCTCCCACAAAGCCAAATTTCACGATCCCATGAAGAATTGCTTGCTGATTGTTTTTCAGACCTGAGGTGGTCTAAGCAGGTTCCATGAAGCATTATTTCCCAGAGTTACTTTGGGTTAAAGGGTCAAAATGGCACCCTTCCCTTCAAAATTCACAATGAACATAAAAATATTATTGATTGTAAGTCCTGCAAAGAGAAAAACCATTGTGTTTAGTTTTGTTTAGCCTAACACTTCTTAAACTTATTTGATGAGAGAACCCCCCCACCTCTTTTTTGGCAAAGGGTAGTATCTATTCATATCTGGGGTTTTTTTGTTTATTTGTTTGCTTGGGGTTTTGGGTTTTTTTGTTTTAGTTTGGATATAGGTTCATCCAAGGAGTTTTGAAAAGTTAGTTAATTTAGGTGGAATTGGGAATTTCTTAATAGGCAATCCTGTATGGATGTCTTTTTTTCGAGTTACACCTATTACCATCCTACAGGATTTATGGTATACAGAGCGCACCCCAAGAAATACTGCTCTATGAGAATGGTAATCCCTGTCCATTCCAGAAATCAGGCATGCTGAAGGTCTTTGAGGTCCTCACTGATGACTTGCTTTTAGTTTAGAGGTATTATCTGTTACCAGAAGAAGCTTCTGCCCACAAACCCTCTCCATCACCCTGATATTATCAATCACCTGTTGAATCAATGCTGACCACATCGAAAGGCACAACAATGGGCAGAATGTTCATTCCTTTCGCTATTAAAGTCTTTGTACAAGTGACATTCTGTTTACTTTCCCCTCTCCATTAGTTTTTGTCTACCAGATCCTTTTTAAGCCTTGTTATCTTGTCTTTCATTCCTTCAATAGATATTTGAGCACCTACTTTATGCTTGAAACCCTGCTAGGCCCTGGAAGGCCTGTGGACACAGCGGTGAATAAGAATAATGTTTTCTTTGCTCTCAAGAAGCTTCTTGTCTGCTTTTAACCTTCTGGTTCTTCTGCCTGGTTTCTACCGCACTGCAAGCTCTAACACTGATATTTTATCCATTCCTCGACTATGATTTACATAATTGATTTCTGGCTTTCAGCCCCTTCATACAACACACTTGGTTACCCAGCTTGGCATAGACAACTAATTTCTCAGACCTTCTCTAGACCCATCGTCCTCTCAAGCAGGCCTATTGAGGACCCTAGTTTTGCCTCAAGCCTTTGAATTTGTCCTGGCTACTCAACCACAAGGGGAATGATGAAGCTGTTGAAGGCTGTATAACTTCATCAAGCAAGATTTTGGAATCTACTTTTGATCTATTCAAATAGGCAGAATATCTAAGATGATCTAGGAGTACTAATAGGAGATTTGGGGTGGTTTTAAAGCAGTTTTTGTGCACAGAAAAGATTCTGTTTCCTTAGTCTTTTAAATTGCTACAAAGTTTATTAAACTGAAAATCTTGTTTTTCTTAAGCTTTTTGATATTCATTTATATTTTATATGTATTTTCATATGAATTTTAGTAATCATTTTTAAGGGGGCTTTTGATCAATGTTCAATCAATTTAGATAGAAAAGAATAAACAACTTTAATAATCAGTCCATTTTCACAGTTCATTGGTTTAATTTCCTTAAACCTTTAAAACTGTATTCATGAAACTAAAGATTAACATACTAAGTGAAGTAAGTCAGAAAGAGAAAGACAAATACCATATGATATCACTTATATGTGGAATCTAAAATATGGCACAAATGAACCTATCTACAAAACAGAAACAGACTCACAGACATAGAGATCAGACTTGTGGTTGCCAAGGGGGAGAAGGGGAAGGAGAGGGATGGACTGGGAGTTTGGGGCTGGTAGATACAAACTATTACATTTAGAATGGAAAAACAACAAGGTCCTAATGTATAGCACAGGGAACTATATCTAATCTCCTGAGATAAACCATAATGGAAAAGAAAACAAAAAAAGAATGCATATATGTGTATAACTGAGTCACTTTGCTGTACAGCAGAAATTAGCACATTATAAATCAACTATACTTCAATAAAAAAAGAGAATAAAACTGTATAAATTCAATATATTCAACTTTCATTTATAAATACTTCAAATATTTAACCCAACAAGTAAAACTTTCCAGGTACTGAACTCTGATCTATCTAACAACTAAAATTTATAGATATATTGAACCACACATACTCTTAATCATTTCAAGAATATTTACAAATGTAATTAGGTGATCCTATACCTTTCAATTTGAAATTAGAAAGCTGAAATCAATTAATTTAATTACATATTTGCATACTTAATTATATATCCACAATTACATGTTCAATCACAAGGCTGAATCTTAAAAGATATTTATCTAATTTTACAAATAGTTTAACTACCAAATCTGCAGATTAAGTTTTGCACAAAATTAGTAACAAGGTTGGGATTTACTTAATAAATGTACTTAATTAAAACAAGATCTCTCAGAGTTAAAAGACACTTATCCACTAGTGAACAATTTTATTTTTCATGAAAGTTGTGGTTATCAACATAGAACCAGAGAATTCTGGCCAGGATACAAAACCTAGGATTATAGAGCTACAGGGTAATTCTTATTACAATACTGACAGATGTGTTGAGTCCTTGTTTGTGGTCTCCATGACAATAGAAGCTTCATGTGCTACAAAGGGGTTAGTCCTATAGTCTGTAATCCTGGGTACAAGTCATCCTATTAATTGATTTTTCTGCCTGAATTGAATAAAGAGAAGTCTATAATTTCTTCCACCGCTGGTTTGAGCTTGAACCCTTGTAAGACAAATCTGGCTCCAAAGACACCCAACTGTTATTCCATTGGATAGTTCACACCCTTGTATAAATTTTTTAAAACATGCTTTAATTTAAAAAAATTTTGTAAAATACACATAACATAAAATTTAACATTTTATCATTTTTAAGTACACAGATCAGTGGTATTCACATTGTTGTGCTACCATAGCCACCATCCATCTCCAGAACTCTTTATCTTGCAAAACTGAAACTCCGTACCTGTTAAACAATAAATCCCCATTCTCTCCTTTCCCCAGCCGCTGGCAACTACCATTCTATCTTCTGTCTCCACAAGTTTGACTACCTAGATACCTCACCCAAGTGGAATCATACAGTATTTGTTCTTTTGTGACTGTCTTATTTCACTGAGCATAATATCCTCAAAGTTCATCCATGTTGGAGCAGATGTCATTTTGTTTACCCATTTATCTGTCAGTAGATACCTAGGTTGCTTTCATCCTTTGGATATTGTGAATAGTGCTGCTATGAATATAAATGTATAAATATCTCCTTGAGTCTCTGCTTTCAGTTTCTTGGGGGTATATATCCCAAATTGGAATTGCTGAATCATATAGTAATTCAATTTTATTTATTTATTTATTTATTTTTTTTTTTTGCGGTATGCGGGCCTCTCACTGTTGTGGTCTCTCCCGTTGCGGAGCACAGGCTCCGGACACGCAGGCTCAGCAGCCATGGCTCACGGGCCCAGCTGCTCCGCGGCATGTGGGATCCTCCCAGACCGGGGCACGAACCCGTGTCCCCTGCATCGGCAGGCGGACTCTCAACAACTGCGCCACCAGGGAAGCCCCAGTAATTCAATTTTTAAGTGTTTAACAAATGGCCTTACTGTTTTAACCTCTTTCAATTTTATGTCCTGATTAGGTAAAGAGAACGCTGCTCACCTCTTGCACCCCAACAAAGTTTCTGCTAACTTTTTAAGCCTTTTTTTTGTGGCCACACCCCGCAGCTTGCGGGATCTTAGTTCCACGACCAAGGATTGAACCCGGGCCACAGCAGTGAAAGTGCTAAGTCCTAACCACTGGATCACCAGGGAACTCCATCTGCTAACTTTTTAAAAAAACTAATTCTTGTACTGACTGACCGAACTCTTTCAATAGTGTTCACTGAGTATAGAACCATATTAACTGGGTCCTCATGCTTTGCTTTCCTTTAGAACTGGGAAAAAAGCTTGAGCCTTGCTGCTTACAGTGTAGCTTATGGACCCAAAGCATGGATATTAGCTGAGAGAGTTCTAGAAATGCAGAGTCTCAGGCCCCACCCCAGAGCTAATGAATCAGAATCTGCATTTTAACCAGATCCCCAGGTGATCGTTATACACGTTAAAGTACTGGAGGAGCACTGACTTAGATGATTTCTCTTGCCCACCCCCCCTTTTTAAAAAAAAATTTTGTAGGCTTAGGGTGATCTCAGATATTATTATCTACTGTTTGTTGAGCATGTTTTCCTCTTTTATTGGGTGGTTGCCAGAGCTCAATGGATTAAGACTAAAAGAAAAATCTTTCGATCACAGGTCATAGCAATGGTGAGGTCTGAAACATTCTAAGATTCAGGATGTCTGGGAAATCAATTATTTAGATGATATTAGGTTCAGGGTCAGAGTAAAAAAATTACCAAAATACAATAAACTTTTCAAGGGTAGAAATCACGTCTTACATCCTCAGTCTAGTACTATATGTGGCACATAATGGATGCTGAATAAATGTTTGTTGAATCCAGTTTTTGCAGAACTAATAAAAACCAAGTCTGAGCTCCAGGCATGGGGGTCTGTAGTCATAATAGTAGACTGGAACAGTTATCGAGTGTCATAAGCAGTACCATTAACCTTCTGGAGACTGAGACCCTTTTGAGGGTAGATCTGGGCATTTATATCTAGCTGTACTTTGACCTAAAGCAGCTCTGCCATAGGAGTCTGGAGAATTTTAAGTTCTGACAGTGAAGCTGGACTCTAAATAGAAAAAGGTAGTCTTTGGTCTTTAGGAAACCACTTTTTAAAACAGAGCAAATGGTTGCAGAGAAAGGTGACCTAGCTATGAGAAAGCCCAATACATAAATATCAGAACTGCCAAAAGAGATCAATGTTACTGTCATGAAACTACCTTAAATTTCCATCCCCAAACCTTATTTTAAAATAGTTTTATTTTAAAATGTTCTCTTCTCGAGGAAGAACATAAACTCTTTCAGGAAACAGCTCTGGGAACTCTGTACTAGGACAGGTTGGGAACTCAAGTTATTACTAGAGTGTTTCTGAAAGAAGATCTATTGCACATACAGTTCAAGGTCATCTAGCTACTAATTCTAATAAAAGAAAACATAGCTAGGGTGTGTAATGTTTCCTTTTTTTTTTTTTTTTTTTTTTTTTTTGCTGTACGCGGGCCTCTCACTGCTGTGGCCTCTCCCGTTGCGGAGCACAGGCTCCGGACACACAGGCTCCGCGGCCATGGCTCGCGGGCCCAGCCGCTCCGCGGCACGTGGGATCTTCCGGGATCGGGGCACGAACCCGCGTCCCCTGCATCGGCAGGCGGACTCTCAACCACTGCGCCACCAGGGAAGCCCTGTAATGTTTCCTTTTAATAAGGAAAAAAGAATAGTGTTTTTCTTAAAGGTTCTGATGTTAGACTTTAAAACGAAGCTTATACAGCAAGCAGAGAGATTCATGGGCAAAGAGGGAGCTAGGACTGGAAAAGAAGAGTCTCTTTAAGTGATTCAAATAGTAGGTAAGATAGAAGAGAATCCAACTTTTGTTTAACCTGGAAAGAGGTTGATGATTTGCCTCAACAGTGGGGCTGAGTATCTCAAGGAAGTGTTGATACTTCAGGAATATTGATTCCAGCCACCCAAAGTTTAACGATGTGGTACTTCAATGACTTTTAAACTATCATGTAGGAAATTTGACTTCAAGTTAGAACTCAGGATAAATCATAAAGAAAAGTTAAGAATCAGAAAAAGGTAATAGTTTTAGGAATTTCCTTTTAATTTTTTTCTCTAAAATATGATATTGAAATGCATTAATTCAACTAATAGTCACTGAATACCCAAAAAACTGTTCTAAGGGCTATGGGAGATTAAAACAGAGGAGTAATGTTCAAAACCTATAACTTAAGGCAGTGCATAAGAGCTACAGTTGTGCTAAAAACAGAGCACTACCTGAGTATGGCAGGGGGGAGATCACTTCCTGCTGGGATAATGATGGAAGAGGTGACATCGAAATTGAGCTTTCATTGAAGAATTTTTGTAGCTAGATAAAGGAGGTGGTAAAGCCTTTTAGATAAAAGGATTGAACGAGCAAAGGCTTTCAGTAAGCATCTATTTAGCCCCTACTAGTACCAGGCTCTATACTCTGACACTGTTTTTTTTTTTTTAAAGATGAATATGATACAGAAGTGTAATGAGACAAAACATATGTGAGAAGTAGTGAACAGATCAGATTTGACATAGCAAATGTTTCTTATACAGGGGAAGTATGGGAGATAGACCTGAGAAAGAAATTGAGGACTGGTGATAGATATCCTTGAATACCTGGCTAAATTTGACTATTGAAATAGCTAAATATAAAGAACAGAGGAAGTTATATTCTGGAGAGTTAAATGGAAAATCATTCCTAGTTTTAATTTGAATCTCAAAGCACATATTGAAGGGACCACCACCTGGTGGCAGAGTACTTACATTGCATCATCTGTTATTAAGGGATGAATAAAGATTCTGAATGCTGAAATTGCAAACCTTTATTTATAAAATGATAAAGAACATGAGCAAAACATGAGATGATTATTGTACAAAAGTCGTCTCTACCAGATTCCTTTCTAAATAAAAAAAATCCCTGGGAGCATCTAAGATGATTTTTTCCTACAAATCCTGATATATTTTTAAGTAGAAAAATGGTGAGAATAATCCCTATTTATTTGACCAAATTATTTTGACAACTAACAATTATAATTCCACCAACTGTCTAATGACAACATTGGGAAAAAGATTTAAAAATTTTATTTTGGGGACATTTTAATCTTAAAACATTATTTGGCTCTATCCTTTGGCTGTATCTTGACTTGGTGGTGGTTACGCATGTGATAAAATTGCATAGAACTACACACACACACACACACACACACACACACACATAAAACTGGAGAAGTCTGACTATCTTAAATAGCTAAGACCTCAGTAGGGTCTGTGGACTGTACCAGTGTACAATCAATTCCTGGTTTTGATATTGTGGTATAGTTATTTAAGATATTACCATTGGGAGACACTGGGTGAAGGGTTTATGGGACTTTATGATTTTTCTGTAACTTCCTGTGTATCCATAATTATTTAAAAATAAAAAGTTAATTATAAATATTTAGCTCACCTTCTACAAACTTCAACTGCAGAAATAAAGTATAAAATGGTTTAGTACTTAATGAACATTTATAACTTCTAATAAATCCTATCAAAGAAAGAATATATCTTAGAAATTAAAGGGACATTAGGTATGAACATTATACCCATTTTCTTTCTTAATTAAAAACATACTCATCCAGACTGATGCATTTTGTTCTCACTTATTACTTATAGGTTTCTTTTTTTCTCTTTGAAATAAGTTTATACATTGAATGACATATTATCATTGCAGAAAGATCAGAACAAATCAGACAATTAAGAGAGGTATATGGAAGTATTATCACTCGGGCCCACTCAAATGGTATTGTTTTTTTCATCCATCCACCCACCATCCACCCATTCAACAATTATGAACTAGTCTCTGCTCTGGATGCTATTTGATAATATAGATGACTGAACGGTATAGCCTGTTGTGCCTTTTCTAATTTGCACAAGGACTCTCTGAAGGTTAGCGTTGGCACAGAAGATAGATATATACAAGGAACTTACATTAGTGACTACTTCAAAATATTGTATTAAATGAATTTTTCTATATGTCTGACATATAAAAAACACTATGGAAATATTAGCTATTATTATTATCATCATCATCAACTGCTAGAATTTCTTATAAGTGTTTGACCCAAAGGAAAGTAGCAGGGCATGATGATCACAGAATATAGAATTATAAAACCTTTATTTTTCATTCAACAAACAATTTTGAGTGCCTTTGACATACCAGGCACTGTTCTTGGGAAGGGGACTGGGAAAAAAACAGATGCCCCTCATACAGCTTACATGGATGAGTATTTTGAAAAAAAAATCACCAAGATGAACTAATGAAATTTATTTTCATTTAATGGTTTTTAACTAGGTTAATTGTGCTAGATGGAGATGGAGAGGGTGGGAGATAAGACAGACAAGGAAGTTTAAGGCTATCTCTGTTCTCAAGAGTCTGTGGTATTAATAAAGAAGACATACTTTCACAAAGAAATAGCAGGACAAGATAATAAAGTGTCAAAATACATTGTACAGATAAAACATTTAGAGGGGGAAGAAATTGTTGAGGCCTGTGGTAATCAAGCAAATTTTTCTGGAATAAAGAAGACCTGAGCTGGGGCTTCAAGAATGTATACATTCATATGCTGCTGTGAAATGACTTTTTGGATATGTCTCCAAATCTGCTTTCTCTTCCTTTTGAAAATACAGCAAAAGTCACATATAACACTTCCAGGCTTGGTCTCTGGAAACTCCATTGATGTTCCATTTGCCTTCTTTCCTCCAAATGCTGGTGATAACTTAGGGCAACTGTGGGAAGCCACATGCTGAAGTCTGCAGAGACCCCATGAGCCTGCATCCCTAAACCACTACATGGAGTCATCCTACCCACCCCCCTCCACATCAACTGCTGTTCTTTACTTGAATGAAAAATCATCTTTCTCACCTGTTTATAGGTTTGCCTGTTACCGCAGTTGGCTTTAATATACTATATACCATGACCAGATTGACTTTGATTTTTTTTTTTAGCACGTTTGACAGGGTGTCAATCCATAAAATATAACATGCAAACTCTGGATCAGCTGACAATATTCAATTTATGGTGAGGTTATGGTGGGGTTGTGGTGGAGCTCCTGTCTGATCATTAACCGATTCTGATAAATTCAGAACTGGAGATTCTGGGCAAGAATCTTTTGCTGAGATAGGGATACAAACGAGAGAAAAGGAGGTATTAAATGACTTGCCTAGTATCTTACCGGGGTATATGGGCGTGGTTGTGAGCCTGCAGGAGAGCACACGCAACTCCTAACACCTAGGTTGCTTCACTTTCCATTATTTCAAGTAATTGTTGAATTTAGTCTAAATTCTCTTTTTAATCATGTGCCCGTGACACAAACAGAAGAGCAATTTAGTTATCATCATTTTAAAATGACTATATTTAAAACATAGTTATCCCCTCTACTTTATCTTCCCTGATTACAATCCAGCCTCCGTTCAATCCCTTGATGAAATTTGTCAAATAAAGCTTACCAGTAGATAAGTACAAATGTTTGTAAGTTTTCCTTTTGGTGTGACTCTAGTTCTGTCATTGACTTTATAGACTTCAGGTGGTCATGTGAATTTTTTTCACACATCATAGCTCATGACATGGCTGAATAAAGAGCATTTTATGGAAGATGGGCTATCATGTGGATTCACATGCAGGTGCCAGGTGACCATAACTGGGCAGGTTGTCACAGCCGGAACACAAGTGAACAGATGAGAACAGTGGCAACAGAAGTCTAGACTCAGGACTTTGAATTAGACTCCTTATGTTTCCATTGCCTCCTGTCAATACTGACTCTTGACCTTTGGAAGACACTGAGCCTAAAGGAAGGGGAATAGTAGTCTGAATGTTGGGTAGAGAATATGGGGGAGAAAGAGGTAAGTTTCAGCACATGTCTTGGTCTTTCAGTTAATTTTATATGATTGACCCCTCTTTGTCTGGAGGTGTTTCTTTGTTTAGACATAGACCCAGTGTCTTCTGTTTTAAAATGGCTCAGGCAATTCTTTCCCCCCATATATCAACAAAGTTAAGGGGAGATTCTAATATCACTTGCGCCCTTGTCAATATCCTTGGGAATAACTGAGAAGTCTTTATAATAATTAAAGAAACTATGATGGAAACGTTCTTTAGAGATTATTTGCAACTACAGATGCTAGCTAAAAGGTTTAGTTTTTGAGTTCTTCTAGGAACGCAGTGGAAAGTAGTATGAACTTAGGCTATGGAAGCATTTGTGTTTTGGATATCAGATGGGTTCCTAAGACAGAGGTCCAGGTCTTGCTGCCTTTCAGTGTGTCACCTAGAGAATTGATGGACAGACAGATGCACCGTACTCCTCATGTTTTTGTTCTGAGAAAAAGTACTGCCAAAACCACATCCTGTTACAATGCTGCGTCTAAGAGGATGTCTGGCACCAAAGCATTAATTAGGAAGTGCCCCTTCCAGTGGCCAGACCCCTCACTTGCTGTGATAATGCTGTTAGATATAGCCAAGGATCTAGCTCTGCCAGGTGGACCACAAAAGGAGGGATGCTCTTCTTTTCACACAAATAGAAAAGATGCCTGTGCTAAGCTCCTTCACGCTAGAAATACACTCTTGCACATCTAGTATCTCTCAATGATTCCTCCAAGGATTTAATTTCTTTAGACCTTAAGAGATGTTTGAGGAGATAAAGAGTGCCGATTATCAGGCAGTCACTTGAAAAACAATAGACAAAGGCAGAGGCGTCAGAACACGCACCAGTGCCTGCACACATCAATGGCTTTGTTATGATAGCAGATCACAGTAATTTTCAAATGTTATAATTTGGTAAATTGGATCTTCAAATAGGTAAGGAAATTCACCTTAAAAAAACAATACTTTCACACAGAGACTGATTGCTCTTTTTTGTAGTTTCTCTTCTCGGAGTGTTTGTTGTGTGTGTTTAATGCTCTGTCCTTTGTTTTCCCAGCCCCACAGAAAGTGTGCTACTTTCTTCTGGTTTCTTACGATAGCTCTGCTCACTGAGGCAGAACCGCCCCTGGAACTGTTCAATACATCTGACAGGCAGCTATCCTCAAGAGTACCTGCAAGACCCCCAGACATACTCCCTCCTCCTTATTTCTAAGACATGGCTGGAGTTAATGAAAATTTATTAATTTTTACGTGTTTAATTTTAAATCATCAAAGGCAATCATATTTTTCTGAAACATAGAACTATTTTTCTTCCTTCATTAGCAAAATTAAACAATCGACTTATAACTAATTTATTTGCTAAATCCTTTTAAGATTTTCACCTTTGGCTTTTAAATAAAGGTATACATGTGTGCTATATTTTCAAGACAAATCAGTAATATTAATTTCATCACAAATTATGATAAAATATATAGTTGGGACTGCAGTGTGTGACTTGCCCCGGTTAAGCTGATCTGCATAATTTATTTCACAGAAATAAATTGTCATATTTAGTGATTAACCAAAGATAACCTGAAATTACTCACTTATCTTTTATAATATCCAAAAAGCATCAAATCCTATGTGTGTCTAATCAAAGGGCTTGCTAATACTGATCGTCACTCAGCCTGCTATGGTTGGGTTTATTCCCATAACGCTCTGAACTCCCTTGTTCGTTCTCTCCTTCCTTCAATCTTCAATGCCACTATTGTGCCTTCTATAACTATCACTCCATACCCAGGCAACTCCCTTACCTGCTCAGCCTCAGCCTTCAGACCTTTCTCCCTATCCTTCAGGTGAACTCCCGTCCAGGCACAAGGTCCTCTGAAGTCCTTCCAGGCAGGGACTTTTTATTAAGAGTGGGTGTGGGCTTCCCTGGTGGCGCCGTGGTTGGGAGTCCGCCTGCCGACGCAGGGGACATGGGTTCGTGCCCCTGTCCAGGAGGATCCCACATGCCGCGGAGCGGCTGGGCCCGTGAGCCATGGCCGCTGAGCCTGCGTGTCCAGAGCCTGTGCTCCGCAACAGGAGAGGCCACAACAGTGAGAGGCCTGTGTACTGCAAAAAAAAAAAAAAAGAGTGGGTGTGCTTGGTGTCTATGGATCCTACAATCTCTTTTAGACATTTCCTCTCCCCCATCCTATACAATACCTGGATTCTTGAGGTCTATTTCCTCCCCTTCTCAGTGCAGTCACTCTACTTCATTTATTTATTTGTTTACTTTTTTCACATCTTTATTGGAGTATAATTGCTTTACAATGGTGTGTAAAGACGCTGTAATGTAACTGCAGATCACTCTCACAAAGTATCTGGCTTTCATCCTGGGGATCCAATGTCCTTTGATGGCTTATCCAATACCGTGGCCTCTCAATTCCTCAAGCTCCCCATCTCCAACAAGCTTCACTTCTTCATTAGCTCACACTTGGACCTTATCAACAGAGACGAATTCTCCCCCTTCAAAATCATTATCTTAGCTCTCTGACCATAGTGTTTTCTCCTTTCTGTTGCTTGTTCAATGCCTGTACCTCATCAGAACCTGTAGTTTACTGATCACTCTATTTTTGCCCTATTCATCAGTTTTCTTTTGTCACTTCCCTCCATTTTCAGCTTATATTTAGATGGATTGTCATCTCAAAACCCTCTAACTGATGTTAAATAATTACTTGATCCTCTCTTCTTTTGTTCTATTCTTCTGGAAGAATTGCAGCCTTCTTCTTCTTCTTGGAAAATTCTGTACCCCTATTTTTAGAAGCTAAGAGTTGTTGAAGAAAACCCCACCACAGGGGTAAAATGGTTTCACTTAAACTCATAATCAATTTCAAGTGTTTGTCAACACTGACCAATAATACCAGAGCAGCTCACTTTCCCACTTACCATAATGCCTATTTCAAGTCTTTTCTGGGCTCCTTAAATCTGTGATTCTGGTCTTTACCCTCCTCTCTTCACTTATCTCTAGTTTTTTTTTTTTTTTCGGTACGCGGGCCTCTCACTGCTGTGGCCTCTCCTGTTGCGGAGCACAGGCTCCGGACGCGCACGCTCAGCGGCCATGGCTCACGGGCCCAGCCGCTCCGCTGTCTTCATCCAAACTATCATATGCCAATAACATAACATAATGGCTGCCAGTAAGGACTTTTTCCTGACTCTCATCTTTGTTTGGCATATCCTTATTTTTCTTTTTTTTTTTATTGTGGTAATCAGCCCTTGTTTACTGTGACAGCCAACTCAATCTGTGTCTGTGTCAACATTATACTTTATTGTTTTTCATTTATGTTACATAATCTATTAGGTCACTTGAACCACACAACAGATGCTGAGATATCCTGCTCTTTGGCGGAAATAGATTTGCATGGGGTATGAAGAATATGATTCCCTCATTTCTGCAGGGAGAGAAGTTCTCTGTGAAGTGTTTAGATGACATCTCTAAAGAGTTACTGAGAGCACTGTATTGATATTGGCATGTGGGTTACTTATATGGTTTCTCACTCTAACTTACATGAGCCCTTTGCACACCTGGAGGTACTGTGGGCACAACATAGTAAAAATATGGACAGTAAGTAGTTTTGTACTGAAGTTCAACACATGCCAAAATATAGGTTCTCTGCCTTTACATCAAGAAATGCAGCTTTTGTCAGTGTCTGGGGAGTTTAGGATGCATATCTAACACCAGTTTAGATTGTAATAATTATTCCTGGCAAATGTTAGAGCTCTGTAACTCCCATTTTCAGGATCCAGATGCTTTAATGCAACTCTAGGACCCCTTTGCTATGTATCCCTTATGGGGAAGAACTCTTCCATCATTCTGACCTTATTCTTTCTGTAAAATAAATACATCCTAGGGTCTTTTCCTTTAAGACTCTACCTTGATCCATGGCTCAGGACGCTAATGAGTGATTGATATCTGATGACATTTCAGGAAACGTAATTGCTTTAAGCAAAGTCGGTTTAGAAGGTCTTAATGGGGGGATACAGAGGATATGACAAACTAAAGTGGGAGATTTAAAAAATTTGATGAGGGATATTTTATGCCCTTGGAAGTATAACTCATAAATCAACTATGCATGTGCTGGACTTGCTAGAACATTAGGTACTACAAAAACACAAAATAATAGACAAACACAGCCCTCAAACTTAAGCCTGTTGATAATATTGTTTCTCTAGAGCCAGATATCCAGCATTCTTATTTTCTTGCACACATAACAATCCAATTCTGGTGCTCCTGATTGGTGTGTGGGTTTCCTCCATGTGGTGATTCGGGGATCCAGTCTGCTATGGGCTTGTGACTATACTATCTCCTGGGGCACCAGTCTTCTTCATTCAATGGACAGATGGGAAGAATGAGGATAGAGAGTGTATATTCACTCAATCATCTGCAGCAGCATACCATTTCCGCTATTACGTTGTCAAGAATGAGTCATACAGCTCCTTTACATACGAAGAACCTGAGAAACAATTCCCCCTCAACAATTCTTATGACACTCTACGCTATGAAAAGGGGTACAGAAATTTTTGGTGAACCAAGGAGTCATTTGCTGTAATGTTATTACAGGAAACTTCCAGAATATATACTAATATATCTGAAGAAGTGAACTTGTATTTGTATTCACTTACATAATTGAGTCTCATTTAACATTGTTGTGTAATTGTATCAGTTCTCTAACTTGGAGTTTTAAATGCTGCAGGGACTGGATTGTTAGTACCATTTCATGAAGTACCACCTACTCTAGTTGGATCAGTGGCTAAGATATTTTAAGGATCTATGTTGTTCTTTGATGTTTCACTGAATCTTTTTTCATGTTAGGAAGCCTGCTGGTAAGCTCATGGCTACTAAACATATAGGCTTGGGGTTTGACTGGAGAGAAGAATCAATTTATTTTTGTTAAAGTTCAGCTTTGGTCATCTATGTCATTAGACCAGACTCCCAGAAGCACATCTCTATGTGTGTTTCCTCTAGGCTAGATTATACAAATCCCTTCTTGCTGGCCACTGAATAAATTGCTCTTTGAATTTGCTTCTTTTTTTTAAATGTTCATCTGCTATTCTATCTCATGTAGAGGAACCATATTTTGCTATCATCACTCCATATCATTATTACTACTATATGCTAAACTCTGAGTGAATATCATAATTTGAAGTTTCTAATATCAGAATCATATGCATACTCACTCAAAGAAATAAAATATTTTAAGAAAAAAATGGCATTAAAATGAATTCCAGAATTCATGTTTTATTTCTCATTCAATGAATAACCCAGACTGAATTATTTCCTGGGTTTAAGGCACATACTTGTTTGAGATCTTTCTTAATTTCCTTATACAGATGTTCTACCAAATATGAGGCATTCTGAATAATTCTTAAAAAGGACAAGCCCTAGTGTAAACATAAGGATTTTTAAAAATCCACCTTAACTTAGGGAATAATGTTTTAATAATGCAATATGAAATTAACGTCTTTATTAAGTCATAACCTGTACTCACTCTCAAATTATTTTTTAATGCATTTTTCCTGCTTCCCAATTTTGAAGATTTTTCCCCCATCACATACTCTCATCTATGTGAGAGAAGAGTTGCTGTGATGCCTTGGAAATAGTTGAATAGTTCTCTGGATAAATTCTGAGTTAAAAACAAAGAAAGCATGTGTAAGGAATACCAAGAATTGAGATGTATGTGACAGTTGGGGCTGGGTGGTGTAAGGTACCCCCCATCTACTCTATCTTTTATCATGTTGGCAGATGGGGAAATTTGACTCACTTTATATCTTCTTTATTTCTTCAGTCATGAACTAGCTATTTAAACGTGGGGAAATGCAAACTAGTAGGATGCTCAGTTCCTGATGCTCAACTGGGTCAAGGGATGTGAGTGCCCCCTCCCCACCCCATGACCAGCTGATGTCACACTTACTGCCACACCTCCCCTTGTCCCCTGGGCTAGGGAGAAATTACAAGTCCTAAGCCTGGGATGTAGTTTTCCTGATGGTTTCAAAGCTAGTTAAAGAATAATTGTCAATTGTAATGGTTAATTTTATGTGTCAACTTGGCTGGGTCATGGTGGCCAGATATTTGGTCAAACATTATTCTGGATATTTCAGTGAAAGTATTTTTGGATGAGATTAACACTGAAATTGGTAGACTTTGAACAAAGCAGATTACCCTCCACAATATTACATTACAGAAAAAATTCAAAATCTAGTAAAAAGTCACCCATAACTTCATCAACACTCTAAAACAGAGATTCTAATTATTCTGTTAAAGTTAGACAGTATGTTTCTTATCCACCTAATATATATTGTATCATAATCATTTCCTTGTTCCTTAGAAGTCTTTATAATCCTATAAAGAAGCCTTTATAATCATAGCTGCGAGATTTTCTACTGAGTGACGGTACCATAATTAACTATCCTTTCGTTAATGGAAATTCAAACTATTTTCAATTTTTCTCTATAATAGAATACATCATTCAGGGGTCTACCATTAAAATGGAAACCAATCTAAGTATTTAAAACAGAGAATTTAGTGCAGGAAATTTGTTCCTCAGGTGATGGAAGTGCAGAAGAGCAGAATTGTGGGAGGAAGATGAGGCAACCCAGAAATTAGCAAGAGCAAAATGTTACTTCCAACCCTAGGCTTAAGACAAAGGTGGATGGAGTTATGTTACCTAAGCTCAGAGACTGGAGTCACCCAGTTAAAGCTGGAACCATTGTGGGAATGCTGAGGCAGAGAATGGGCATGGAGAAAAAAACTTTGGCTTCTTTCTTCCTCCTGCCATCCATTTTTCAACATTGCATCTGTGATATTGTGGTTTATAAGAAATATGTGTTTGGTCTTTGTCCTGTTTCTGGTACAGAGCTCCTAAAACCTTGGAATTTCCTAAGTGATGAGAGCCATTAATATGTTTTTCTTTTGTTAATGAAGTGACTTTGGACCCCACCTAAGGATGGGGGCTGGTATCCTGGAATCCCAACCTTGTCATTGGAGGGTTGGAACCTTCAGTCCCACCCCCTGACCTCTGGGGAGGAGGGAGGGGCTGGAGATTGAGTTCAGTCCAGCTGGCCAATGATTTAATCAATCATGCTTATGTAATGAAGCCTCTATAAAATCCCCAAAGGACAGGGTTTAGAGAGCTTCTGGGTTGTTTATTTATTTATTTATTTTGGCTGTGCCAGGTCTTAGTTTTGGCATGCAGGATCTTTAGTTACGGCATACAGACTTACTTAGTTGCGGCATGCGAACTCTTAGTTGTGGCATGCATGTGAGATAAAATTCCCCGACCAGGGATCGAACCCCAGACCCTTGCATTGGGAATGCAGAGTCTTACTCACTGGACCATCAGGGAAGTCCCCTGGGTTGTTAAATACGTGGAGACTGGGGAGAGAGTTGCCTTTGGAGAGGGCATGGGAGCTCTGTGTGCTTTTCCCATGCTGTGCCCTATGCATCTCTTCCATCTGGCTTTTTCTGAGTTATATCCTTTCATACTAAACTGGTAATCTAGTAAAATGTTTCTGTGCATTCTGTGAGTCATTCTAGCAAATTAATGGAGAATGAGGTCTTGGGAACCTCTGATTTATAGGCAGTCTATCAGAGGCACAGGTAACAAACTGGATCTGCAAATGGCATTCTGGGTTGAAGGGGGTCATTGGAATCTCCCATTTGTAGCTGATTGGTCGGAAGCACAGATAATAGGCTGGACTTGCAACTGGCCTTTGAGGTGGGTGGCAGTCTTGTAGAACTGAGCCTTCAACCTGCAGAATCTGATGTGATGTTATCTCTGGGTAGATAGTGCATAATTGAGTTGAATTCTTGGACATTTGAAACCAAGAAGGACCCTGTAGGGATCCTGGGCACAAAAGGCTGTCTGTGTCCCCCATTTCTTGATTACAGGAAATAGACTTCATTGAGCCTCCAAGACCTTCCTTGAGTTCCAAGTGGCAGGTTCAAACAGTTGCTAATTAGGGAAGGGAGGGGATGGGAGGAATGGTCAAGAAACAATAGTGCAGCCTTGAGGCAAGGTCCTGGTTCCCCCTCAAGGGATACACACAACAATATCTTTGAGCTGTTTTCCAGATACTGAAGCCCCCACCAGGTGGGAGAAGTTAACTGTATGCTGCCCACCAGCACATAGACCCTAGACCGGTTGGAACTAGAGGGTTGATGATGCTGACCCCCACTTACCTCACCACCAACCAATCGGAAGAATGTCCATGAGCTGATCACACCCTTTTTGAAACATTGCTATAAAACTCCTCACCACCCCCTCCAGGTTTGGACACACAGTTTTGAGGGCATTAGCCTGCTGAAACCCTCTTTGCCTGGCAAAGCAATAAAGTTATTCTTTTCTACTTTACCCAAAACTCTCTCTGAGATTTAATTTGGTGTTGGGGTACAGAGGCCAGATTTCACTTCACATTCTCCTGGTGTCCTGAGAATTGCTTGCTAATGTGGGGAACCCTCACTGCCCATGTAAGACTTGGTACCAGGAACCCTAAATAGCATCCCATTAGCATAACAAGGTTGGCAGCCAGCTGACACTAGAGCCTGAAAGCCCAGGCTGTATCTCAGTCAGGCCCCCTGAGTTACAGAGCTGAACAGGGATGTGTGAGCAGTAAGTTTGAGGAAGATCAGGTATGTAAAACTAGAGTAGATAATTTATGAAATTTTTAAGACTAAAAACCACTGATTTTCTTCTATATGTTCATTATCTCTAAAGTAAATCGATTCCAATATATTAAAATAAGATGGTCTGTAGACTCCATTTTAAAAAATTTGCAGCTCTGTAACCAGTGCCTGCCACATAGTAGTAGCTCAATACATATTTCACGAATAACAGCATAGATAGTTGTAAACATACTTTTCATTTGTAATTTAAATTATTTTGGTTCTGAAATGTCCACTATTTGTAGTCCTTTTTCAAGCTCCAAGTGAACAGGATCAAGTACACTAAATCATAACAGCACTTTCACATTTTTTCTCCAGATTAAGCAGTGGTGGCCTTGGTGTTTTCAATTATCCTTTTATTCTTTCAGAAATACTATTAGCTTTGTTGCCAGAAGTACCTGTTTTGAAGTAGTCTTACTCCAAATTGAAATATATAGAAATAGCCCATTTATTTACCTCTGAGGATAAAATTGGTTTTGAGCTCTTTTCATTCTTGGAAATGTTTGGCCTCATCATCCCCTCTCTCCCTCTCCCAAGTAAGTGTGAACTCTTATCAGCCCTTGTTAGTTCCTCTATTTATCTTGCGCTAACCCCGTACAGTGGAGCAGCAACGACTAGTCGTTACCAAGCAACGACTAGCTGTCTCTGAGAGTGTCTGTGGCAATGGTACCTCTTGATACCTCCTGTCACAATGTCTCCTGGTAAGTTGTCAGGATCAGGGCACCAACTTGGTTGCCATAGTCACTCTTATCATTGAGTGGCCTATGGATGCTGGGCTGAGAGCAGAGCTCTGAGTCCCCAAGATAATTAATGAAATAGGCTATTATGGCTCTCACCTTTTTTTGAACTAAAAAAAATTTCTGATGAGTATGAAGAGATTTACACCATTGAACAGTTTGTGATAATTAGGGTGAGACAAGCTTAAATATGTGAAGTAGGTGAAATGTCATTCTGTCTATGATGTAACATTTGCAAGTGTGGTATTTAGTTTCCAATGAAGTGTGTCTCAAAGTAAGTCACATTAGGCAATCATTCTTGCTATTGTACATATATTAGAAAGGAATGTGGGTTTTTTTTTAATTTTTAAAAAAATGGGTTTTTTTGGCCATGACCCATGGGCATGCAGGATCTTATTTCCCAGACCCGTGCCCCCTGCCATGGAGATGCGGAGTCTTAACCACTGGACCACCAGGGAAGTCCCAGAAACGTTTTTAAGAACCAGAATTTGGTCTCTAAATTGTTTTTGCATGGTAGATAGCTTCATCTTCATTTAATAAGGACTTTAAATATGTGTCTGTGTATAGTTACTAGTTTGGTGCTTAATCAGAGTGAGTATTGCTAATGGAAATAATAGCAGCTAATTTTAACATAACAGTACCGCACATATATTGCCATATTTACACCTAAATATTTCATATTTTTGGAGATATTATGATGAGATGGAAACTTTAAAAAATCCAATTCCCAATTTTTTTCTTTGCTGGTGATTGATTTTTGTATATTGATATTTTACCTTGTGACTTTGTTTAAACCCATTGATTTGATTTAATAGATTTGTCAATTCATAGGATTCTCTATGTAGGTGAATGTGTCATCTGAGAATAAAGAGTTTTATTTCTTCCTTTCCAATTTGTTGTCTTCTATTTCTTTTTCATGTCTAGTTACCTTATCTAGGATATCCAGTACAATGATGAATGTGGATGCCTTGTTTCTGGTCTTAAGGGGAAAAGCATTCAGTCTTAATCATTAAGTATGATGTTAGCTGTAGGCACTTTGTAGATTACCTTTATCAGATTGAGGGAATTCCCTTCTGTTCCTAAGAGTTATTTTTTATCAGGGATGAATGTCGAATTTTGTCAAATGTTTTTTGCATCTGTTGAGGTGATAGGTAAATTACATTGATTGACTTTTTAAAAAATGTTGAACTAGACTTGATTAATCTAGCTTTTTCTCAGGACAACACCTGCTTGGTCAGGATATATTATTCTTTTTCTATACTGCCATATTCAGTTCGCTAGTATTTTGTGTCTGTATTTATTTGAGATGTTGAGTTGTAGTTTTCTTTTGTCATAATGTTTTTGTCTGGTTTGATGTAAGTGTAATACTGGGGTCATAAAATGAGTTGCTGTGTCTTCCTTATTTGAATTTTGAATTCCTTTGTGAGGAATTGGTATTATTTTTGCCTCAGATGTTTGGTAGAATATGTCAATAAATTATCTGGGCCTGGAGGTTTTTGGAAGATTTTTAAGCTATAATTCTGTTTCTTTAGTGGATATAGGAATATCCACATAATTTAATCCTCAGTGATCTTTAGCAATTTGTGTTTTTTAAGGGATTGATATAATTTATCTAAGTTTTCTTATTTATGGGTATATAATTGTTTATAATATTCACTTGTAGTAAGCAGAATTCTCAGGCCCTATTCACCCTCAATGACCCTGGCTTTGTGTAATTTCCTCCCCTGTGAATATGATGAGCATCATTTCTATGATTATATTACACTACATGGCAAAAGGAATTTGCTAGATATAATTGAGGTTATTATCAGTAGATCTTCAGATAGGGAGCGTATTTGGGTGGGGCAGTCCTAAATAGGTATGGCCTTTAAATGCAGAATGTTTTTCACCAGCTGGTAGCAGAAGACCAGAAATCAGAGATATTTGAAACATCATGGATGGTTAGAAGATGAAGGAGGCCTCATGTGAGAAGAAATGTGGGTGGTTTCTAGGAGCTATGAGAAACCCCTGATGACAGCCAGCAAGGAAAGAGGAACCTCAGTCCTACAATCTCAAGGAACTGAATTCTGCCAATGACTTGAATGAGCTGTGAGTAAGTTCTTCCCCAGAACCTCCAGATAAGAGCACAGCCTAATCAATATCTTGATTTCAGCCTTATGAAACTCTAAGAAGAAAACCTAGTTGAGCCCATCTAAATTTCTGACCTACAGAACTGTGAGATAATGAATGAATATTGTTTGAGTCACTAAATTTACAGTGACTTGTTATGACAGGGATTGAAAACTGAAACACCACTATTATCCATTTAATATATCTAGGGTCTTTAGTGATGCCACTTCTTTCATACCTGATTTTGGTAATTTGCATCTTCTTTAGAAATCAGACTGGAGATTAACAAGATTACCTCCTTAACGTGAGGTTAAGAAGATTTTTATAGATCTTCTCAATGATCTAGCCTTTTGCTTCATTGATTTTCTCTATTATTTATTTTTTTTTTTCTTATTTTTCTCTATTATTTTCTTTGTGCTTGCTTTGGGTTTAATTTTCTCTTCTTTTTTTCTAGTTTATGAAAGTTGGAAACTTGGATCATTGATTTGAGAACTCTGTTTTTAAAGACCTCTTTTGCTTTTACTATAAGCATTTAATACTATAAATTTCTCTCTAAGCACTGCTTTAATGCATCCCACATATTTTGATATGCTGTTTCCATTTTTATTCAATTCAAAATATATTCGAACTTATCCTGTGTCTTCCTCTTTAACCTATGAGACATTTAGAAATGTATTGTTTAATTTTCAAACTCATGGTGAATAGAAGTGGTGAAAATGGATATCTTTGTTTTGTTCCTGATCTTAGAGGAAAAGCTCAGTTTTTCACCATTGAATATGGTGTTAGCTGTGGGCTTGTCATATATCATTTTTATTATATTGTGGTACATTCCTTCTATTCTTAATTTGTTGAGAGTTTTTATCATGAAAGGATGTTGAATTTTGTCACATACCTTTTCTACATCTACTGAGTGATAATGTTTTTAATCTTTCATTCTCTTAATGTGGTATACCATGTTTATTGATTCGTGTATGTTGAAACATGTTTGCATCCCAGAGATAAGGCCCACTTGATCATGGTGTATAGTCCTCTCAATATGCTGTTGAATTCAGTTTGCTAGTATTTTGTTGAGGTTTTTGTATTTATGCTCACCAGGGATATTGGCTTGTAATTTTCTCTTCTCGTAGTGCCCTTTTCTGGCTTTTGTATCAAGATAATGCTGTCCTCATAAAATGTGTTTGAAAGTATTCATTCTTCTTCAGTTTTCAGAATAGTTTGAGCAGGATTGCATTAATTTTTTAAATGTTTGGTAGAATCCACTCATAAAGCCATCTGGTTCTGGGCTTTTTCTTGTTGGGAGATTTTTGATTGCTGGTTCAATCTTAGCAGTGTGTTTTTAAGTTTCCTCATGTTTGGAGATTTCCTGTTATCTTTTTGTTCTTGATTTCTAGGTTGATCCACTGTGGCCAGAAAGCATGCTCTGTATGATTTCAATTCTTTTAGATTTGTTTAGTTTTTTTTGATGGCCTGGTATATAGTCTATCTTGGTATATGTTCCAAGACACTGGAAAAGAATGTGTATTCTGCCACTGGTGGGTGGAATAGTCAATTAATGGGGGGTAGATTCTGTTGGCATATTATGTTACTAATTTCTTTTATATCCTTCGGTTCTTTTTATTTTTTTGGTTTAAGCAATCTATTCATTGTTGAGAGAGAGGTATTGAAATCTCCAAATATAATTATAGATTTTTCTATTTCTCCTTTCAGTTCTATCAGTTTTTGCCTCACATGTTTTGCTGCTTTGTTGTTTGGTGTATAAATATTTAGGACTCCTATGTCTTCTTGGTGGTTTGACCATCTTATCATTTTGCTCTGTCCCTCAGTTTCTGGTAGTTCTTTTGTATTGAAGCTTTGATGTAGATATCATTGAGTTTACTCTGTTTGAGATTCATCAGGTACTTGAACCTATAGGTTTATTTCTTTTGCTATATTTAGAAGTTTTTAGCTATTATTTCTTTGAGTACTTTTTTCACTTCACCTTTTTTTCTACTCTTTACAGAACTCCAAGTACACAATTGTTAAATATTGTGTTACAGTATTACTAGTTCCTTAGGTTTTGTTCATTTATTTTCACTCTGCTGTTCAGATTAATTTCTATTGCTCTTTCTTTCAATTAACTGATTTTTTTTCTCTTTTCCCTTCACGTCACCATTGGGACCATCCACTGAGTTTTTAAAATGTTGGTTGTTACTTTTTTAGTGTAGAGTTTCCATTTGATTCTTTTGATATTTTCCATTTCTTTGCTGAGACTATTTCTTTCCTGAGTATTTAAAAAATTTGTTTCAGGGCTTCCCTGGTGGCGCAGTGGTTGAGAGTCCGCCTGTCGATGCAGGGGACGCGGGTTCATGCCCCGGTCCGGGAAGATCCCACGTGCCGTGGAGCGGCTGGGCCCGTGAGCCATGGCCGCTGAGCCTGTGCGTCCGGAGCCTGTGCTCCGCAACAGGAGAGGCCACAACAGTGAGAGGCCTGCGTACCGCGAAAAAAAAAAAAAAATTGTTTCAGTTATATTCATAATGCTTGTGAAGCATTTTTATGATGACTGCTTTAAATTCCTTGTCAGATAATTCTAACATCTCTCATCTTAATATAGAGTCTATTGATCATCTTGTTAATTCATGTTATAATATTCTTGGTTCTTTGTGTGAAAAGTGATAAAAAAAAGTGACTTTTTTTACTGAAATCTGTGCAATTTGAGTATTCTGTTATGATATTCTGATCTTATTTAAACCTTCCCTTTTAGCTGTTTTCCTCTGAGACAGCTCTGGAAGAGGAAGTATGGAAAGTACCACCTCATTACTGCCAGGTGGAGGTAGATGTCTATGTTTCATTGACATCTGAGGAACAAAGGGGACTCTGTTGTAACTGCTGAGAAAGGGGTATGAATTCTGGATTCCCCCATAGGCCTGAACTGATACTTCACTGGCTGACAGGGTTACGCGTACCTCATTACTGCTCCCCACATGGCATTTCTCTCACGATGTCTGCTGACATCATGAGAGAGAGATGTTACCACTGGGGGTGATTAAAGTCTAACTTTCCACTAGGTCTCTGCAAACATCACCCCAGTAAGGAGGGGGAGGTACATTTCATTACTGCTGGGTGTGAGTAAAAGTCTAGGTTTCCTTCCTATGTGGTTTCCACCTACACCACTGAGGTGGCTGTGTATATATGAGGGAGGCTCTTTATCAAGGATGAAATTTCCTGGTTCCTATTTGGCCTTCTTTGTTGCCATCCTGGTGGTGACAGGGGAGAGGAGCATGGGAATTTGGAGTTTCTTGTTACTGCCTAGGAAGGGTAGAAGTCTGGGTTCCCAACTTAGCCTCTGCTGAGTGGGGCTACAGTGTTTTCCTGTGGTGTGTGGCTGGAGCAGAACAATTACTGTCTAAGTTTTCTGTCTTGCTAAGCTGCTCTTTTCTTGGTCGTTTGGATAGAGAAAGAAGCCTTTATATTCAGGTTTATTTTATCTGTGGCTACTGGCATATATGGGTTGCTGGCTCCTTCCTCTCCAAGTCTGGGATTTGAGGCAGAAAGAAAATCCAGGGAGTCACTTTCATGTTGTTCGTTGAAGCCTGAGGTGACTAGCTGGTCTACCTTCTTTAACCCACTTTTTGTAGATTTCTTTGGTATGTTTTATATACAATGTCTGGGGGTTTTAGATGTCCTCAGCAGAAAAAAATAGTTATATTTATCAGGAGAAGCACATCTATTCCATGTTCCCATGAAGATAGATTAAAAACTATATTTTCCCAGTTATCTAATAGCAAAGCAAAAATTGCACAGGACAAAGTTAAATAGCCTTGGAAGACATTATTCAAACCAACTGCAATAGAAGCAAGATGGTTGAAGTTAGAGCTCAACTCCACTGAATCAAAAAGTGGAGAGCTTTTAAGAGCTGTGGTACAGGGGAATGGTAGGACATCTGTGTTTACTAATTGGCTTTACCCAAGCAAAAGAAAACTTTCTCACATCTTAAGACAGTAGATTATTTTACCACTTGGAGCAAGGCAACCACAGCAGTAAACATCTTATTCTCCCATAGAAACTGGAATATAGGGGCACTATCTTCCTTGCTGCTTACATTTCAAAGGAATGACTCCCAATCCATTCAGAAAGACTCCCTGTGTTGTAAAGCTGGCAAGACATTTTTGAAAAGATTTATATCTCACGGGACAGAGGAACAATTTATAATTACAACTTTTCTAAAAGGCGGTCAGAGGTCTATAGTCAGGAAGAAGTCTAGCTACAGTTGTCAAGCTGATGGGAATATTAAGTCTGCCTGGTCACCTATAGGAGATAAGGACTAGACATCACCTAGTCATACGAGTGGCCATTCCCCTTCTTCTGTCTCCTGTATGCATACTTCATGAATAATATGCATCAGTATCATTATTATACATTGTCCTTCCTCCATCCACTTGTTCAAAGCTATGTGCCTCTGATATGCACACGAGGAGAAACCTGTTACATATCATGGTCTGGGCCAATAACAAGTACAACAGTACAAATTTGTAGGAGAATATTTATCAGAACAATCTCATCGATCTTCTTTATGTCCTTTGTGATTCCTGATTTGGCTGTATCCTTCAGACTTGTGCTTTCTGACTGGTATACTCAAATGTGTCTCTGCATTTTCTTGAATGATCTTCTGCTGCTGATTCTACTACCTGACTTGATCTTGCCTATCACGTAATGCAGGGAGTCTAATTCCTGGTTGAATATCCCTATTAATGATGTTTAACTTTAAATTTGGTCCTAGTCAAAACTTTTCTTGTAGATTGAGACACCAATAAATCATGCCCACCACTGTACCCATTCATGCTAAATATTAGGATCCGAGTGTGAGGGCAGTTGGCAGGAGACCACTGAAATACTATCATTTGCTTTTTCACATCTCTAGATATTCTAACTTTAAGGTTATTTTACATGGAGGATGGAATTTATTAAGCAAAGACAATGTATTATAAAGTTTTGCAGATCATACAAAGAAGTGAAGCAAAGAACCAGAATATGTATATGTACCTCTTATTGAACTAACTATTCAATATGGATATTGGCAGCCTTAAAAAACAAACATCACACATATCTCAGAGGCCAAATTCATCTTTTAGATACTAAAAAGGATTGCATTGTTTTTAAACTGAGACCTTCAATGGTGTCAAATGTTCAGATCTCCCTGTCTTGGACTTGCTTAAGAAGTGAATGAGGCATAGAAGGGTTCCTTCTTCCACAAAGGAAGTTTTCATAAACTTTTGAGCTCAAAGGCCAACCGTGAAAAGCAATGCACTTTTGTGCTTCAAATGGTTCCCATATAGCAATTATAAAGACAGAGAAATCTTTATTATGTTTGGAAGTTATAGTATATATTACTATATTTAAAAGTGGCCTGACAACTGACATTGCTTTATTCTCTCCTTGCAAAGGACAACCACCAGCGACATGTAACTTAAAGGTGATAACTTAAAAGCCCATAGTGTAGTCTTGCAGAAATTGTGAAAAAGGTAAAGAGAATAGATCTGGCTCTTAGCCTAGGTTCTATCACAATCTTTGTGCAAAAACCTAGAAAAGTCCTTTTATTTCTTTAAACTTGATTTACTCTATTTGGAAAATAATGCACAGAACTTTAATTAGGTTAGTATTGGAGGAAAGGACAGGCATTCATTTTGCATTTTAATTATGCCAAAGGGGCTTTTGTCTACATATTATATCTTTGATCACGATTTGATGCCTGATATATTTAAGTGCATATAGAATAGAAACTAATCTTATTAAAGTGGGGTTACTATAACACTACCTTATATCACTAGAGGGCAGTATGACAAATTAGACTATCTCTGTAAAATGTTCTGTATGTAAAATACCCTAGATGAGTTGGAGAAAGGTGATATGTAAATTTAAGTTATTCTGTTACAACATTAATTTTTTTTTCTTTGGCTGCACTGGGTCTTTGTTGCTGGGCGTGAGCTTTCTCTAGTTGTGGCGAGTGGGAGTTACTCTTCTTTGCGGTACGCAGGCTTCTCACTGCAGTGGCTTCTCTTATTGCAGAGCATGGGCTCTAGGGTGCACGGGCTTCAGTAGTTGTGGTGCATGGGCTCAGTAGTTGTGGCTTGCAGGCTCAGTAGTTGTGGCTCGTGGACTCTAGAGCGCAGGCTCAGTAGTTGAGGCGTATGGTCTTAGTTGTTCCATGGCATGTGGGATCTTCCTGGGCCAGGGACCTAACCCATGTCCCCTGCATTGGCAGGTGGATTCTTAACCACTGCGCCACCAGGGAAGTCCCCTGTTACAACATTCTGTGATTTTCTAGTCTTAGAACATACATAATTAGAAGTCACTAGCAAATATTTTGTTATTATTATCCCAAAAATCACTTAGTAAGTGGTAGAACCAGGATTCAGAAACAAGTTGTCTGCTCACAGGTCCTGAGCCCCTTACCCTTATATATTATATGCTCAGCTGGGGTGTAGATTTTGGGTGCAGTAAGAGTTCAAAGACAGAAGAGATCTTTACTAAGGGGTGGAATGATATTAAAGTAAAATATACAATAAGAAAACATTCTAGACTGAACTGAATCTTAACTGCTACCTCATGTGTGGTTTGTGGTGTACGAGTATGTGGTTGAAAATTAAAAATTTTTGTATTAGATATTCAAAGATCTTCACATATATCAATTTTATTCCTCTACAAAACAGACTTGGGTAGTAAAACCGTGCTATTGATTGATACACTCTTCTGGCTTCAGTTTTCTTTCTATGCATGGAAGAACTTGGAATAGATGTGGGTTACCATTACCATTAGCTCTTCCCATATGTAAAAATCTTGATTCTATAAATTTAAAGTACAGGGAATATTAAGTTCATCTAGAAATTGAAATTCCAACTGATGAAAGCACTTACGACCTCTAGGTTATGAGTGATTGAGTGATAAAGAAGAAATGAGGGAATTCCCTGGCAGTGCAGTGGTTGGGACTCTGCACTTTCACTGTCAGGGGCGTGGGTTGGCTCCCTGGCTGGGGAGCTAAGATCTCAGTGATAGAACGGAGGTGATAAAGGTGCCTGCCTCCTAGGGTTTTTGTGAGGAATAAATGAGCTAATAAAGTAAAGCCCTTAAACCTGAATCAGGAACATGCGAGGCACTTAAGAAACGTTGGCTTTTGTATATTTTCTGCCTTTCCATTCCTCTGCCATTGTTGCTCTCCTTCAGAAGTTGAAATAACAGAAAGTTTAGATTGAAAGGAGCTGTGACTCTTTTAAGGCGAACTTTTTTTTTTTTTACATCTTTACTGGAGTATAATTGCTTTTAATTGTGTTAGTTTCTGCTTTATAACAAAGTGAATCAGTAATACATATACATATGTTCCCACATCTCCTCCCTCTTGCGCCTCCCAGAGAAACTAAAGCTAAGAGTTGTCTAGGCTTCCTGAGTTTACACGGTTAGAGAGAGAAGTGACATGAGAAGCTGATTATCTTGTTTCCGTGATCATGTGGGATTTCAGTGGGTGGAGGGTGAAGGTTGGAGCAGATTCTTTATTTCCCTCTGCCTTCCTTCCTCCCTGCCCTGAAACAGGGGTAGCAACTTTTAGCTCAGGGTAACTTGTGTTGGTGTTTTAGGATTGCTGGTCCGCTTTACAACGGATATTGATGCTCTTGTTAATACTGTTGAATGACTTTTTTTTAATTACCTATTTTATGGTCTAAGAAATGCCTAGTTCTGTGAATTAGGTGAAATACATACTTCTTTACTTCAGGTCATCTTCAAACATGGATGGTGTATTTTTTTCAATTGTATGTAGATAATATGAAAAAGTTAAGAAATAAATGGAGAGTTAAATGTAAAGAACTGAGTCTTTGCAGTTTCAAAATTCTCTGAAGGACTTCATTCTAAGTGCTAAACATTAGTGATTTTTCAGTTGGTGTTTGGAGTCTGTAAAAAGACCAGAGCTTCTTAGAAATAAGCAAGTGGTACTAACAATAGAGCATTAACAATTGTTGCTGCTTTGTCACAGTTTCTGTTACCGAAAAAAAATTTTCTTCTCCTGTGATATCTGCCCAACATTTCAAGAATTAGGAAGGTAGTGGTGTTGCTCTGTAGACTTGCAAAATGTGCTTCAGACTTCTAAAATTTAAAATTATCAGGAGGTGTTTATGATGGTTTTATTTAATAAAATGGGAAATTAATGGCTTGATGAAACCATCTCTTGTAATATTATCTAATAAATAATATTATAACATGACATTCTAATCTCAGTATTTCTTAGATAAGAGAGAGAGAGAGAGAGCACACATGCAAAGTATACACACATAAATTGGCAATTCATAAGAAATGTGGAGGTTACACCTTGAAAAATGGGCTACTGGGAAAAACAAACAAACAAACAAAAAAAACCAAGGCAAGCCAGACTTCTAGGTAAGAATAATTATATCATGTAATTTGCATGCAAATATATTTAAACTAAAGAAATAATTCTAAATTATTCATAGTATAAGGTTGACTTTGTATTGCCATTATTCCCTACATAAAATATATGCTATAAATCATGCTTTTAACGTGCAGGAGAGCTGAGATGAAAATACCGTTTTCTCCCAGATGTACAAAATGCAATTGAATATTCCACATTGAGAGAGGTAATTCTCAATTACAACATATTGGAATTACTTGATAATTCATTATGTGTTAGTAGTTTAAACAAAATGTTCCTCTTTACAACAAATTAACTTTTCTTCCAAGGATGTATTTCTACTCTTTGTGTAAGGTAATAATGATTTATTTATAAACTATGAAACATATAGCAGTGTTATGCCTACAGCACTCAGAAATTAGTAGGCTATATATTCATTAAAGAGAAGTAATTACTTTCCAGATATCTTGCCTATGATCTTTTATTGACCTCATAATGCAATTGCTATGCTTAATACATGCTGCAGCTGTTTATGCAATGCTTTTCACAACATATGAGTTGGCTACACAAGTTCGATAATAATTCAAACAAGCACACCCGCTTAATAAGCTTAACAGACAGGAACACAGAGTCCACTGTACATGGGAAAATATCAGTTGAGAGCCCCAAGGATATGGAAGAGGAGGGCAAAAATGATAGAATGTTTTTATGGTAATTGATTTGTAATTGTTACTGCCCACGTTTGGTCTCACTGGGAAATAACAGTTTCTGAGGATAGTCACTGAAATCATTTGAATTCTGATCTGGGGAAGATATTTGCAGAGTTGGGCTTTGTTTTCTTCAAGATGCCACAGAAATATTCATAGATCACTATGGATGTGAAAATACAGGAGCAGCAACAGCAACGATAATATGACAATAATTTCTCCTTCCTTGGGGGTTATTTGTTCTGTGTGTGCTTTATGTTGTGTTACAGGTTTTTCCTCCAGTATTTTCTGACACTATAAAGAAGACATTAATTTGAAATAAAAGTGTGAGTGCAAACTTCATGGGGATAGCAAGCACAATTGAAAAAGTATGTTACATAGATTTAAATAAGTTTGGAATGGGGACTGCTTTCTATGAACTTTGTAAATTACCAGGTTTATTTAAAAGAAACATTTGAACCATCTATATGAATAGATGTCTCTCTATATATCTCTATATATACGCACACATATACGCTCATACCTGTGTACATTAAATGAGCACTTCAGGCAAGCAGGTGAAAAAAGACAAGGAAATGCCTTTTTAAGTATGCTTTAAAGTCGAAATAATACATGAATTACTTTGCTGTGTACTGTATCAAAATCTACTATTTGTTTAGAAATATGTTATTATTTTAGTTTATTTCTGCTTATCATTTTAATCCAGATTAAGAACATATTCTGAGATGGGAAAATGGACTATTCTGATAAAACCTTCTTCACATACAAGTGATCTTTATTTTTAGAAACTCTTAAAGAGGGCGAAAAGCTAAGTATCCATCTTATTGTTTTAGTTTGTTCTTGTTAACAAAAGACAATTCAGGCAACATTTGAAAGTATTTATTAAGATGATGACGTGATTAAATCTAAAACCTTGGTATTCGATCACTTTAAAATTAGACTGTAACTTTGGGAAAATACTAATCAGTGTTCTCTGCTCAGCACTGGTATCATATGGTAGCATCATTTTTTATTAACATAATACAAATATCCTGTGCCGTGCTACCCCTTTCACTGCTCGCGGCTTCAGAATCAAAATGTCACAGCAAATTTTACTTTCACTAATAGATTGAGACTTGTACGTTACATTAGTACCAGTGAACAGTGGTGTGGTACTATGCCCAAACAGCAAAAGCAGGCACACACAACAATATACTAAAGTACAGCTTGGTTCTCCTTTGTCCCCAAACAATAGCAGAAGGGTGAGAAGTTTGGGTAGGTAGTTTATTACCTTGTTGGAGAAAAGATCACCTTTCTGCGCCTCCTCTATATGCATTGTCAAAATATCACATTATACATTCACTGGAAGTGAACTTACTGCTAAATACCCATTAGGTTCCCAGGAGATGCCTTACATTAATTGTTTAGTGAAAGCACCCTTAGGCTATCACCGGGGAAGCACATTAAATGCATAAAAAGAGAAGTTGACAGAGATCCCTGTAGAACAAGATGCATCTACCAAGCTCAAGTCTTCTCCAGGAAGAATCCTATGAGGCCGTGTTGAGAATGGTCATCTGGGGCGGGGGTAGTTTTTCTTCTTTTTCTTTTTCCTACTAGTACAAACAAAATTAATAGAAAAAAATGATGCGAGAAAATGACTAGAAAAAGACTGCTCAGGAATTGTAAACAGAATTCGCTTCTAGGTCTTGGTTCTGATGCATCAATGCAGTTTGCAGACAGCAAAAAATTGCAAAAGTTAGAGATGAAGGATATGATTCTCCCAAAGGTATTATAAAAGAGAAATGATAGTAAACAATAGAGAGGGGAAATTCAAGTTTTAAAGTAAATGAGAAGAAAGAGACTGGTAGCAAAGTTTCAGGCTAATGGCCAAATAGGCTGATGCAGGAAAAAAAGTCAAGCCACAACTGAATGACAGTGAATTCCGGCAAAATATGTTTTCTTGTCTGTCTGCCACATTGCATCTGAAAACGTTTTCTGTTCTGAATATAGCACGGATTTTTATCATCCCTTGTTTAATTACAATTGCTGGTGAAACTATTGTACGTTTATTATGCACTATTATGTTTGTTTATTTCACATCATTTTGTTTAGAACGTTTCTAAAAAGGAAATGTAAAAAAGCAAACGAAATATGTGCTTGGTGTCTTAAATCCCCCCACTGCCTTTTTTTTTGGCCTGCATTACTGAGAAAATTCCACTAGAGGGGGCACTAGTAAAACAAGAAGCAAGATAGAACAAGATTTTTAACTTTATCATTCTTTTCTCTTAGAGGTGACAAAGCCTCACCCTCTTCCTTTCTCATACCTGGACAGGAATATTTTGAGGAGGTTCCAGGGAAGCAGTGAAGATGCCACATGGAAGGAATCTTTAGGTCTTTAAAATATTTCTGTTAATATCAGCTTCTTATTTTAATATTAATACACTGCAGTCAAGTTTCAGCCAAAGGATCAAGAATTCTTGGTTAAATATAGACAGGATTTCATATATATGTATTCTGACTGCTGAAGGCTGAAGTCATAAAGAAGAGATGTTTCAGTGACTTTTCTTTAGTGATTCCTATCATTACATAAGCAACTGAAAGATGAGAATTATTCTTTAGTTGTCAAATTGGATTTACCCACGTCACAGGCGTGGTCTTAACTTTAGTTCATCACAGAAAACTTTTTAAAAGGTAGTAGAAAATGTGTCATTTGTTTAGAATAAACCTTTATTAAGAAAATGAGAAGAAATCCCATATTTGCCAAGCACTATTAGCTTTAATTATAGCTATTGATTTGATGCTGTATATTATCACTATTATTTCTCTTACTAGGTCATATTTATTTACATAACTTTCCTAACAACTAAGAATGCTAGCATGACAGAGGTACAGTCTGTTATGAGAAGATGTCATATTTTGAGAACGAGGGCCACATGCTTGTCCGTTGGCCCGCGTGAGCTTTGGCATCAGCAAGTGAAGGTCTGCCCAGAAAGAGCCCAAATCAATCTCTCTTCCTAAACTTCTACACTTCCTAAATTTATGGCATGACAAAAAAATACATTGTTTTTCAGTTTAATTCTCAAAAAGCTAGTAAAATGCCATGCTGTATTGGATTAAATAATCTATCCTAAATCCGTATCACAATGTCTGGCAGAATATATATGCTCAATAAAAATTAGCACATTTTTATTTGGTATTATCATTCATTCAACCTATTCATTCCTTATCCCTTGGAATATATAGTTTGCCTAGGTTTTCATGATCTGCTGCCATCTTTAGGATTTCTATCCAATCTTTTTTTGGCTTTACCTAACACAGATTTTCTGAAGGAAACTGGCTACTCCTTGCTTAAAGATCAGCTTTCTACTCCGACACATTAAAATGTTTTGAGTTGGTATTTCTTCTGCCTCAGTTTGGGAGATTGCCAGTATTTCTTACAAATGTCAGAAGAATGTTTTAGAAAAATAATGTCTAAGATCCCTGGCTATGTAAATTTCATGTCACTTAAAAATAGCTCTGGAGAAAATAACCGTCATGTGCTGTATACCAGAGTCATTAGAACCTTCGATCTGGATTATGTTCTTAGAAATTGTTTAGCACAAATGCCTCCAACAAATGGAACCTGGGGACAGGAGGAATTATGTGACCGCCCAAGGTCACACAGCTAGCTGTGAGCTGAGCCACGATCAAAACGCGAGTCTCAGAATTATTTTAAAATGATGAATTGGGCGATTAGGATTGACATGTATACACTGATGTGTATAAAATTGATGACTAATAAGAACCTGCTGTATAAAAAAGTAAATAAAATAAAATTCAAAAAAACCCCCTCAAATTATGGAGTTGATTATTTCCTTGTTTGATTCAGAAAATTAAAAAAAAATTTTTTGTGAATAGATAGAAGGTGGGGAAATGCCCCAGACCTACTGTGCAGTTGCATGATGCTTTAGAATTCATGACATCTGTTTCCAAACAAGGTTGCCTTTAATGCCTTGGTGTGTGGTGGGACTTTCTTAGGTTCACCTCTACTGCAAGAAAACTTTGCTCGAATCTTCTTGCAACTTTTTCATTCTGTTTTTTATGAATGTAAAGGTGATGCCCTTATTATGCAAACCGTTAAGTTGATATGGGTGGGTTCTAACTGCCTTGGAAATGGTTGTGTAGGGTATTGGCTCACTGGTGCTGAGTTACAGATTTTTTTCTCCTCTGCTTTGCTGTTCTGTGACCTCAGGTTTGTAATGGACACATAGAGTGGTGATGGCGTTTGGTACCTGGGGCTCTGCCACCAACATGGAGAGCTGTCCTGATCTTCACACTCCTTTATTCCTTTCCTCCAGCCTAAAGAAGGGAGGGAAGGAGGAGGGGGCAGAGATAATTCTTCGATGTCTAATTCCCTGTGGCCAGCTGCTTTCCTCCATCTCTGTTTCAGAATATACCTACTGATTCTCTTGGGATGAGTTTGGTGAATTATAGAATTTCACTATTAGAAAGAAACTGTAGAGAATTCATGTTTCAACTCCTTTATTTTATAGATTCACCGTGATTGAAATGACTACCCCAGGGCCATTCACTCTTCTATCTATTTATTTGTTAAACATGGTTTTTGTTTTTGTTTTTGTTTTTGTTTGAAGATTCTACGCTGTTTGAAGGGTTGACAACTAGTTAGTGTTAGTGGTGGTGGGAAGGAAATCTGGTTTTCTTAGGTCAAAGTCCAGTGTTTTTTCTTAGCTACAAAGCTCCCCACAAAACAGTTGACCATGTTGTTGTCAATATTAAACCAATAATTCACTTCTGAGTCTTTGATTAGACTTGCTTAGCTTTTTAAAGTAGGCTGAAAATTGCATTTTTTTTTTAGCTGTTCTTCAGTGTTCTGGTGAAATGACCGATTAACAGTAACAAAGTATGTTTAAAGGAATCCTATTAATTTGGGGTTCTGTGATTCCTTATGAATTATAGAAGAATTTTTCCATATTATACATTTACTCAAATAGTTTTCCTTAGGTATATTTTACTCCCCTTTTCCCTCCTTTTGATCTTATAGGATTGTTTTACTTTTTGTTAACTAGTGGAGATTATATCATATCATTTCAAAAACAACATGTATGTTCAATTTTTTTTTTTTTTTTGCAGTATGCGGGCCTCTCACTGTTGTGGCCTCTCCCCCTGCAGAGCACAGACTCCGGACACGCAGGCTCAGCGGCCATGGCTCACGGGCCCAGCCGCTCCGTGGCACGCGGGATCCCCCCAGACCGGGGCACGAACCCGCGCCCCCTGCACCGGCAGGCGGACTCTCAACCACTGCGCCACCAGGGAAGCCCCTGTTCAATTTTTTGAGCCTAATAAAGATGGCCAGCCCTATACAACTTGAGATGGCAAACAGTACATGATGCAATTTCAGTAGCATTTCCAAATAACTGTCTTGTTCAACTAGTTTCCAGCCAGTTTATACTGGGAATTTCCATTGTTTCACAATTCCTTAGTTAAGATATGGATACAGACAAGAGGTAACCCAATTGCTAGGTAAAACATTTAAAAATGTTTGATTATCCAATTAAGTCACTAGGACTGACTGTCACAGGAGCTTTGATTGGCTGGAAGAACACATTTTGATAGAGGGAAAGAGGTAAGAGGTTGAAAATAATACTTCAGGACAAGTTGAGTATTGCATTGGGGCCAGCCGGGGGGCACTGCAAAGGCAGTAGATACCAGGGGAGGGGGAAACGTGAGTGTCAACATGGATTAGAAAGACAGGAAAACAGAGAAGTGGAGGTTTATAGATTAAAAAAAAAGCAGAACAAGCCAAACCTTGACCCTCATTCACTTTTTTATTTATTCAGCAATTTTTAGTGCCCACTATGTGAAAAACATTACACTAGCCCTTTAAAATAGTGGTGGGTTTGTACTGTTACTAAATTTCCTAGTAGAACAAGTGAGTTGCCTGCGAACATGACATCTGAGAAGTAGGTGTATATTCTAACCCTGCAGGCAAAATCCACGCTGTCTATTTGCACCTTCGCCTCAGTCTGGCCCTCTTCCCTTCCCCGGTTATTTCAAGGGACACCATTAGGATGGAAGATCACAAGTGCGGAAGTGGGGATGCTGAGCTGTTTCCAGCCACAGAATTGTCAACAGGTATGCACACAGCATCTGTGACTCCGGCAGAGCTGACAGGCTAGGAGCCAGCTGTGGCTTGCACTTGAAAATAATAATAATATCCACTTAAGGGTATGGAATTATTTATCACGACTGGTGGAATTTTTGCCAAAGGCAAAAAATGAAAATATCTGATGAAAAAATGTCCTTAGTGCACAGCCCATCATACTCACGCACTGAGATTAACTCTGACCAAGGATCAACCGTCCTAGAGTTATTACTATTATTATTTTGCTTTTAAAAGACATTGGGAATTAAGGAATCAGAGCAAACCTGGCAATTGGCAGGGTTTGTATGAGCATTACTCAGGACTGAGTTTGCATGCATAACTGATGTCTCTGAAGGAGCTTCTTTCCTTTCCTCTTTTTATTTTTTAATTAAAAAAAATTTTTTTTAATGTTTTTGGCTGCGTCACACCGGCATATGGGATCTTAGTTCCTGGACCAGGGATTGAACCCAAGCCCTCGGCAGAGTGAGAGTGCAGAGTCCTAACCACTGGATCACCAGGAAATTCTCTCCTTTCTTCTTTATTTTTCTCTTCCTGTCCCATTCTTTTCCTATCTACAGTCATCTGGGGCCCAGGACAGGGATGTGAACAGGGGGGAGCAGTGGGATAGAAACCTACAGGCAGTATTTTTCTGAAACCTACAAGATGGTGCTCTATTTGGCTATATTTATATGCTGAGTATGTATTGATACTTATGTGGGGCTGCTGTTATCTTGCTTAAGTCAGGTTGTCCACTTACCGTTATCCTGATGTACTGTTTATGTATAAACAAAGTCTGTATATAAATCACAGCAAGGCACAAGTGAAAACTGTGATGTTAGCTTGATGTGAGTTCTTGCCAGCTCTCTGGCTCTGCATGTGACTTTTTAACTTGATAAAGACCTGCTGCCCAGGCTTGGTCCCTGTGAGCCTGGGTGACTGTTCTCTCTCTGTAAGAAAAGGCCATCCCAGGATCTTGTTTTTGTGTTAGTATTCAGTATGCAGAGACCCTGGCTTTGGATTCTCAAGCTGGGTCTAAGAACACCTCATTTGACCTGTCTCTGAGTCTACGTTTCCCCTTGTGGGGCACCTCGCTCTGACTTCTTGGTGTCTGGCCTGCTTTTATTAGGGTGGTTTGGTTTTGTAAATGTCCGCTCCAGGATCCATTTCATTTCACCTGTCTGGGAATCATTTCCAACCTTAATTCTTTTGAGCCCATTTCTGATTTTCCTTTGTTTCACAAACCAGTACGTCCCCTTCTTGACCCCTGAGGAGTTAGGGTTAAGGGGCCAAAGCACCAAAGTCTCAGAGGGAAATTGGGCTGTTCTTTTCTGCTTTTTTATTTTTCCTTTCTTTCTTTTTTCTTCTTTCCTTTATCCCATCTTTCCTTCCTCCTTCTCTTTCTTCTCTTTTCTTCTTCTTCTTTTGTTTTCTCTTTTCCCTTGCTCTTCAATTCATATGGGTATGCTAAAAAATCTGGCATGAAATTTTGGGGATTTGACTAATTATCAGGGTGTGTAAGGTATCCTGGATAGGGATTCTAATCATATGACAAATTTAACCAATAAAAGCCCATTTTCACTATTTCTTCTCTAAGCAAAATAGAATCCTTACAGCAACAAATCTAAACAAATCTAGCCTAAGAGGCAAGATTCAGATTTCGGGGACGTTCTAATTTAGGAAGAGAAAATTGCTATCTTAAGAAAAAACTTTGGATGGAACCAAATAAATTAATAAAAATAGTGTTTCTCAAACAATGTTTAATGTACGTTTCTAGTGTTCATGCACATATCCTTTGGGCTCCACATTTTATTCTATCAAAAAATATTTAACAATTTATATGACATTTCAGATTGTATGTAGAATCTTAAAATAAATTTATAGACATATAGAGTATTTATTTGGAATGTAATACATCATTAGAGTAAGGTATAGTGAATCCTGAAACAATAAATCCCATGAATAATAGTTTTAAAAACATTAAATAGAATTTTACTGAAGACAAGTTCTAGAATTTTAGAATTATTTTATTGACTTTAATTAGAAATAACTTTCAAAAGAAAAATAGTAAGGGATTTCTAATACATGTTCATATTTTCTTCACTTCAGTCCTGAAATCCAGAAACTTCTGGGAAATTTAAGTTTAAAAAAAATTAATTTGGCATCAAAAATTGACCTGAACTGAGAAGGCTATTTATAGACTTTATTCAACCTAGTTATTATGAATATTCGTATATTTCAATACAAAACGTTAATGTGTTCAATAATGATTCAACCCTAGGCCCCATTGAGGGTTCTACATAATATATAGTATGTCACCTTTTGAATTTTGCAAAATTCTGAATTACAGAATACATCTGGCCCCATGTTTGGGATAAGGGATTGTGGACCTGTATGTGGATTACCTTTCTTTTCTTTTTAAAAAATAATTAATTTATTTATTTGGCTGCATCGGGTCTTAGTTGCAGCACACGGGCTCCTCATTGCGGCACGCTGGCTTCTCTAGTTGCGTTGTGCAGGCTTCTCTCTAGTTGTGGAGCATGGGCTCCAGAGCACGTGGGCTCAGCAGTTGCGGTGCATGGGCTTAGTTGCCCCGCGGCATGTAGGATCTTAGTTCTTGGACCAGGGATTGAACTTGCGTACCTTGCGTTGGAAGGCGTATTCTTAACCACTGGACCACCAGGGAAGTCCCAGGGTTACTTTTCTAAAGTAGATTGTAGTTCTTATTTGGAATCTAACTATAGAGAACAAATTACATTGAGAAAAGAAAATTGTGGGTTGGCCACTGAATAATATTTTAAAAAAGGAGTTTATTTTCCTGCCACACACACTAGGTAGAATCACTTGACGTGACAGCATGTTATAGCATTGTTGTAGCCAAGTTGAAAATTACATGAATCACCTTCAATGTATATCCTAGTGAATCATCTTAAAAGAAAAAAGGCAAAGCAAACATCAAAAGAAACGTTGATACTTGGCTTACTTTTAAAAATTCAAATATATATATTTACTTTTACCCATTTTCTTTTTAACTCAAGAGCTTCTACTAAGCACATCTTTGAAATTCCCTGGGAAGTGCACATTGCTCTGATCAGCCTGGCTTATTTCTTCAGCCACTTGCTAAGTCTGTAGGAACCTTCACATGATTAATCAAGGGCCTCTTTTCACAAAATCCAATGATGAAAATATTTGACTCATGCTCATCTGGACAAACAAGGGTGGTTTGATCTCCACATGCTCTGCTGAGCTTAATACTTTACTAAAGATACATATCAATACTCAATCTATACCTCCCTCCACATACATCTGAAGAACCTAGTGAACAAGATTTTTCATGATCCTAAAAATCACTGTCGTTAACTTCTTGCCACTCAATGAATATCACATATTTATGGATGTGAGATTCCATTGCATATGGAAATATCCCTTTTCAAAGCAGCATTTTAAATATAAAATCACATTGTTGATAATCATGAAAGTTCTCTCCATTGTTTATGTTCAAGAATCTGCCTCATATAAGTATTTTAATATGTTTTTAGGTAATATTTATTTAATATTTAATATTCATTTAATGCTTTTTTTTTTTTTTTTTTTTTTTTTTGTACGCAGGCCTCTCACTGTTGTGGCCTCTCCCGTTGCGGAACACAGGCTCCGGATGTGCAGGCTCAGTGGCCATGGCTCACGGGCCCAGCCGCTCCACGGCATGTGGGATCCTCCCAGACCGGGGCACGAACCAGTGTCCCCTGCATCGGCAGGTGTACTCCCAACCACTGCGCCACCAGGGAAGCCCTCATTTAATGCTTTTAAATGTTACAATTGTTCTGAAAACTCTCCAAAACATTAACCAGAATCTTTCTTTGTCCAGAGACCTTTATGAACATGAAAAATAATTGTTAGTGTGATATTGAGTAAGTACATTTGAATATACATGTATATATATGCGCACATAGCTAGTAAGTATGTATATACAAGTATATATACGTGTATACATATATATATATATATATATATATATATATATCCATGCTATTTTAAAAATTACCATCATGGTGCAATCAGTTTTATAAATTTTATTCTTCTTCACTTCATTCTCATTTCCAAAGTGTCTTTTGATACATTTCTGGTCAAGAATGGTCAATTCTCTTAGATATACAAAAGAAAAGATGGACAAAGCAAGCCAGAGAGCAAAATGCTTTCAGTGAGTGTCATAGGGGAGCCAGTGGTTTCTGTTAATCACATGAAGTCTTATTTTGCCTCTCCTCTCCTCTTTACCTCTTGTAATTTCCCCATTGTTAGCTTTTCTGATCATGGCTTTTCCAGTCTGGATAGTCTGGTCCTCCTGCTTCTCTCCACCCACTCTATCTGCTTCCCTCTCTCTGCCTTAATGCACCACTGCATACATTTAAATCTCCCACATGGCTCTTCTCTCTCTTCCAATCACAGCAGCACTGCCTTTAACCTCAGCTAAGGACACCTCAGTTTATATAGATAAATGTTCCTGAAGTGGGGGTGAAGGGTCTCTGAAGCTGCATCATTTACCATCACCATCAGGACATAAGAAATAATTCTTTGTATTTAAATAACAGGACATATATACACTACCAAACGTAAGGTAGATAGCTAGTGGGAAGCAGCCGCATAGCACAGGGAGATCAGCTCGGTGCTTTGTGACCACCTGGAGGGGTGGGATAGGGAGGGTGGGAGGGAGATGCAAAAGGGAGGGGATATGGGAACATATGTATATGTATAACTGATTTAATTTGTTATAAAGCAGAAAAAAATATATATATATATACAACTTGTTAATCAACTATACTTCAATAAAAAATAAATTTGAAAAAAATAAAAAAAATAACAGGAATTTGTTTCAAAAGGTGAAAATGTTTTTTTCCAGTTGTTTACATTTGTTGTTTCATTCTTCAAGAGAAAAGACTTCAGGGAATCAATATGGTTTTATTACAACCATGAGATATTTTTCCTTTAGGGGAATAGCACATTGCTCGGTACTTGTTACTTTGGAGTCACAGGAAGTCTCGTTCTATTAACAATGGCATCAGTTTTATTTTTCTGAGATACAGGGGCACACAAAGCCTTTTTCCAGCATCTGGGAAATTATGCCATGATACGCGCCAATCCACCCACCTCCCCAAATAAAAGCATTCTGTTTCCAGTATGAGATTCCCTCTGGGATTTCCAGTCTGACTGTGATTACAGGAGAAGTGATAATGGTTTTGAGCCCAGGGTGCGTTTACACCTACGTGCAGCTATGCAGTCTGTTCTATGCTCAACTTTTCTGTGTATTAATATCCTTCGAAGGATACACTGTGAAGCAGTATTCTAGGCCTGATTCATCAGGAACAGGATAAGTTAGGCTACAAAAGGCCACTTTGGGAACAAGATGGAGGAAGTGTGTCCTAATTGTGAAACACATCTACGTCTAGAAGTGTGGGCCATGGCCTGGGATTCTGTGAAAGATGGATTAGCATGAATGTGTTTTCTTAATGCCTTAGGTATCAGCCCTTGCTCTTTTCACAGGTGGGCTGGGCTGTATGTCTTCTTTTCGATTTGAATAATCAGAGTAGCATTTCATATAACTACCCCACTAACAAAACTCCAGAGCCATACATTAAGATAAGAAAGGCATAGAGAGGCACAAACAGAAAATATGCAACTTGCTTCCCTGGTGGTGCAGTGGTTAAGAATCTGCCTGCCAGGGCAGGGGACATTGGTTCAAGCCCTGGTCTGGGAAGATCTCACAAGCTGCAGAGCAACTAAGCCTGTGAGCCACAGCTGCTGAGCCTGTGTGCCTAGAGTCCGTGCTCCACAACTACTGAAGCCCACACGCCTAGAGCCTGTGCTCCGCAGCAAGAGAAGCCACCACAGTGAGAAGCCCACGCACCGCAACGAAGAGTAGCCCCCGCTCACCGCACCTAGAGAAAGCCTGCACACAGCAACGAAGACCCAACGCAGCCAAAAAATAAATTAATAAATTAAAAAAAAAAAGAAAATATGCAACTTGAGAAACTCTTCCAAGGACCTATATATTTCTATATATAGTAATAAGTTATCTATATAATAATATAGATAATAGGCATAGTTATAACATACCTATATAATAATGTATAATAATATACCTAGGGCTTCCCTCGTGGTGCAGTGGTTAAGAATCTGCCTGCCAATGCAGGGGACACGGGGTCGAGCCCTGGACCAGGAAGATTCCACATGTTGCGGAACATCGAAGCCCGTGTGCCATAACTACTGAGTCTGAACTCTGGAGCCTGGGAACCACAACTACTGAGTCCATGTGCCACAACTACTGAAGCCCACGCACCTAGATCCTGTGCTCTGCAACAAGAGAAGCCATCACAGCGAGAAGCCCACGCACCGCAACGAAGAGTAGCCCCCGCTCGCCGCAACTAGAGAAAGCCCGTGTGCAGCAACGAAGACCCAGCACAGACAAAAATAAAGATAAATAGATTTATAAAAAAATATATCTATATATTACTACTACAAATACGACTACAAAAAGTTTCCTTCTCTTAGTTGGGAGTTCGGTTTTGTGAGTCACCAAATAACTTTCAGATAGTCAATGAAGTTTTTTTTAAAAAACCTTGAGAAGTGGGGCTAAGAGGAAGTCTTTTCCCTTCTGAAGGATGGTATATTACCAATTCCTTCCTAAATTGGAGGGCTAGAAGCAGGAAGGGGACTCATTAAGCAAGACATGCAATTACTAGAGAGGTGAGGGGTTTGCACAAGACCTCACAGCATGCCAGGGAGATAATGGCATCCTAGCCCAGGAGCTTTTGGTACTTCAGTTATTTATTTATTTGAATTCCTAAGAAACCAGATTGTTGCTGCTTCACAAAACTAAGGCAGCTCTTCTACCCAATTTAATCAGAGCAGCACAACAGATACGAGTTTAAAGAATACCAATTTGTAAATATCAACATCAAGAGATGGGTCCAGTTTTGACCATGGTGATGCTGGGCATTCAGTAAATAATAACTGAATAATTATTTGCAATACTGATGATGCCACAAAATGCCTGAAGTTACCAATAAGAAATGAAAAATTTTAAAAACCTTTCAGGTGGACAAAAGAATTTTAAATTAGCAAAATATTCTGGAAAATTCGGACTCTGTCCTTTGGTTAAACTTATTTGGGAATGCTATAAAGTATGTGATATGTAATATCTATTCTCTCACAGTCTCTATCTGGAGACATCTTTGTACCTGTTTTTTTCCAACATGAAAACTCAAAGAGAGAGGTTAAGTGACTTGTCCAGTATTGCACAGCAAGTCATAGGGAGGGGTCCTGTATGTTCCAGAATTGATTTTCCAGTGTTTTACATGTTATGTTTTTCCTCCAACTAGATGATATCCTGAGAAGGGACATCAATCTTAATACCATGGTGCCTGACCTTTATTTAGTGCCTGCAGTAAATAACTTCTCTCTGCTAGTTTCACTAGGTAGTGGTACTTGATTAGACATTCTAACGAAATATCATGAGTTGCTATAACCCCCCACCCCACTCTTTTTGAGAATTTATATACTCTGTGTAGGAGTGAAAATACTGAACCTTAAAAATCTCTAATCTCAACATCCTTCAGTCATTGGTTGTAGAGTGGTAAAGGTTATAAACTGTTCTGGGCAGGTTGATCATCAAAAATATATTCTGTTCCCAAATAACTTCCCAGAATCACCTGAGTTTATTTCTCTTTCGCTCCGAAAGTCAAGTGTTCCCTTAGGAAAGAAATCTCAAAGTCCATCCAACCTAAAGTTCTGGAAAGCTTAGAAGAGAAGTCAAATATCCCACACTTGCAGATCAGGCCCTGCAAACTATCTTGACTGTTAGAGAATCCTTGGGGATATCATATATTAGAAAATACATTCCAATGCAACGCTATCTCCTGAGAAGGGTGAACCATGGAGACTCTCAAATCCTGAAAATAGGACACTCTCCTGGCACTGCCTCCTGAAAAAGAGCTACTTGTTGGAGGGAAAAAATTTTTTTATCCAACACCAGACAAATGAATGCTGTAAGCAGTCAGAGTACTAATGGTCTTTTTTTTTTTCCACATTGTTTCCCTTCCTCCCCCTGAAACCTGAAACAAGGGACTGCAGAGACTTCAGGAGCCTCTTCACGCTATCACTTCACAGGCTAGAAGGTGACAGCTTCGCCAGGGACTAATGCAGTCCGACATAATTGAATGTGGCCTGGAGCAAAGCAGCTGCCTGCAGCCACTCTTGATTGTAGCTGTCATCAGGTAGTGCCTGCTGCAGAAAAATACATTCCAGTGGACGCCAGCCCACCTCGCAGCTCCATGGTGATAGCTTATTTACCCTTACTCGGAGACCACAGTTTTGTAGTTAATAGTTGTCAGTATCACACTGCTGAGTGAGTGTGGATGCCGGGCCTTTGAATTATCAATAATCTTTTCAGTGATCTCTCTTTCTCACTTTTTCTCTCTCTTTCTCTCTTTCCTCCTGAATTAAATCATTCCCCAGAATTCTGGAATTTTCCAGAATCTGACCTGATTCAAAACTACTACTCTATCCGTTTTCCACTTTGTTTAATTTAATGGATTCAACATTCCTTTACAAAACAACAGAAAAAATTAAAAATGCTCCTACTTTTTCTGTGTATGGCAACAGCTCAGAAAATTATCTGCCAAATTAAGTTTTATGAGTAGAATGAAAATTATTTGACATTTTTGGGTTTCTCTTTAAGGGATTATAAAAGTTCATTAAATGCAAATGAATAATGATTCAAAGTATTATATGTCTTCTTCCAACCAGATACATATAGATTATCTTAGGGGGCTCAGGTTAAATCCTATGCAAACAATTTAACTTAAGGGTAAATATTTTATATGCAAATAAAATAGTAGGCAATAAAATAAACATATAGCTATTTTTAGTATTTGTCTGGTCACATGAAAAAGCAAGCTGTGTCATTCTGCAAATTGAGGTACAAGTGAATTTAGAAAAAAAATCAGTATAATCTGGATTTTTCAAATTATTTCATTAATTTTGTATTTATTCTTTTTTTTTTTTTTTGCGGTACACGGATCTCTCAATGTTGTGGCCTCTCCCGTTGCGGAGCACAGGCTCCAGACATGCAGGCTCAGCGGCCATGGCTCACGGGCCCAGCCGCTCCGCGGCATGTGGGATCTTCCCGGACCGGGGCATGAACCCGCGTCCCCTGCATCGGCAGGCGGACTCTCAACCACTGCGCCACCAGGGAAGCCCCTGTATTTATTCTTGATTTAATAATTCATTGTTTTAAAATCATATAAATATTTCTGACTTTTTTGTATCCATTTGACTTTGAGATAAGAATTAAAATTCCTGATATATTATTTGTTGCAATTAGTCTTCAGTTATAATTAAATTCTAATGTCAGCTTGTGGTGTAAGCTTTATTTTACAGATTAATGGAGATGCTGAATGTTTCTAAGACTGGCTGCAAGCATACAGATGTCATACGTTAATGCTAAAGAAAAAAGAGGACTGGATTCTTGAAACCAATTTAAAATGATAAAATCTACGCTTTTCTTAGAAAGTCCTATTGTTTCCTCACTACTATGTCCCCACCCAAGTACCTAATTTCTCTAATCAAATCTTGTCTATATTTACCTCCTGTAGTATTAATACCACCCTCCTTCTTCAAACCCCTCCCCCCAAGAAAAACTGGACTCTGTCTGGCACTTAGGAAGGTATGTGATAAAATATTTCAAATGAGTAGCTAAGGTAATATCTGTACAACCAGGTTCAAATGAAGTCAGATTGTCATTTTATTGGAACGTTTATTGTTTAAAGGACAATATTTTTGTCCTTTGTTCTAAAGCTAAGTCATGACAAAACCAGCTACGATTTACTATTCAGCCACGTATAACCATGTCCTTAAGCCTAATCAAAGAGGTGTAGAAAGTTGAAATCTATTGAATTCTAGCAGCAAGAGAGACAATAGAGCTGGATTTTTCAAATTCTAATGTATCCACTTTAAGTTCCATATAGTTGAGACATACTACCCATATTGCTTGAATTTCTTGAGATAACTACTCAATTCTCTAACATATGGAATCAAATTTAGGAGAACTTAGACTATTTAACATATATATTTTTTCTACGAGAAGTAAAAGAGGAAGAGAAAGTAATATTTACTAGTTCACTGTGTGTTTCCTAGAGACTTTCACGCATGTTTTATTTTCTTTGATGCTCTCAGCCCTTCAGGTGAACCTATGCTGCTTGGCAGTATTAAATTAGAAGGTAGATAGGGTTAAGTCCTTAGTTACAGATTCAGGAATTCCCATGATGACCAGCAAAGCAATAGCATCTGTAGGCTGAGTATTTAAAGAACAAATTCTATCAATTGCAACTCGTTCTACTTTCAAATCCTTAGGCTCTGCACAAGGAGCTCCTTCAAAAATAAGCTCCTCCAATGATGACGTTGAATTTCACGTCATTGCCTGAAAACATGCAATGCAAATTTATCATTACTTTCTAAATATTAATATGCATCATTTATATGTGTATAAATATAACAATAATATGTATACATATAATTATATGAATATTTCTTCATGGAAGGGTAAGGAATTAAATGAGTAAATGAACCCCAAGTGTATTAAGAAGAGATAGCAGTGGTTAGCATTTGATTTGGAAACATTCTGACACCAAGAAATGTCTTTTCATGTGGCTCTACACAGAGAATAGAGGAAGTGGTCCTCAAATATTTTAGGTCCCCAAACATTCTTGAGGCTCAAGAATTTCAGCTGTGATGCATCAATACTGCAGTGTAATGTCAAACACATTGTTTTATAGATTCTCTCTTTGCCAGGATCTGCTCATTTCAAGTCACAGTCAAAATCATTTGCTAGGGCTTCCCTGGTGGTGCAGTGGTTGAGGGTCCGCCTGCCGATGCAGGGGGCACGGGTTTGTGCCCTGGTTTGGGAAGATCCCACATGCCGCGGAGCGGCTGGGCCCATGAGCCATGGTCGCTGAGCCTGCGCGTCCAGAGCCTGTGCTCCGCAACAGGAGAGGCCACAACAGTGAGAGGCCCGCGTACCACAAAAAAAAAAAAAAATCATTTGCTAATGGTTCTTCTATTTTAATTTAAAGTATATAGTTTGTATATTATCACATGTGTTGGTCAACAGTAGTCTTTTTTTTTTTTAATGAATGAAGACTTTGTGTTTTTACTTCATCAGTTAGGTGTAGGCAAACTACATTCCTCCTGGACTGTGCTTTAAAATGTGTTGCATTTCACCTGTCAGTGATCAATCCTTTTACTATTAACAACGATAACAGATACCACTAGCCGCTGTAGCTTTGTTTACTTCTGGATCACTATTTAGTAACTTTAAACATATTTGGCAATGGAGATATATAGAAGTCCTTTCATAAAGAAGCGGTTCCACCCTAAAAGAGCAAAATAGTTACAAACTATAAGCAGAAGTTCACCATCACACACTTTTTAAGGTGGACTTTTAAAATAGTATGGGGGCTTCCTTGGTGAGACAGTGGTTAAGAATCCACCTGCCAACGCAGGGGACATGGATTGGATCCCTGGCCCAGGAAGATCCCACATGACACAGAGCAACTAAGCCCGTGCGCCACAACTACTGAAGCCCGCGGGCCTAGAACCTGTGCTCTGCAACAAGAGAAGCCACCGCAGCAAGAAGCCCGCGCACTGCAACAAAGAGTAGCCCCTGCTCGCCGCAACTAGAGAAAACCCGCGCACAGCAACGAAGACCCAACGCAGGCACAAATAAAAATAAATAAAATAAATAAATTTATATTAAAAATAGTATCAGAACTATTGAAAATAAGGGGGAAAAGTCATCAGACAAAAAATGTCTTTCCATCTTTTAAGACCAGGCGCTCGCTAAGTGGCTGCGGACAATGAGATTTTTCTCAGAGGTGAGGTCCATGGTCCATCCCTGTGAGGGAGAAACAAGTTTGCTGTATTTCCATGAACATGAAAAAGTATATTTTTAGGAGTCGCCCAACTCTGACTAGTCAGCTGTCGGATTGTATTTAGATTTGGGGAAGGCTGTGAGAGGACTGAAACCACTTGTTTCTCTCTCTCTCTTTCTCCACTTGTCACAGCAATGAAGTTGGCTCTGGCTCCAGGGACCCCTTGGTAAAGTACAATGCCCAGGGCTACGGGAGATGGAGGCCTCAATAACTGATATGAAAGGTCCTTAATTAAGCACTTAGCATTTCAAGGCAGTCGTCACTGCTCGTCCACAGCCCGAGCTGGCAGTCCGTCACCGCCGATAGGCCACCTAGAAGACTAACGTGAGTTGAGTCGAGTCTTTTGTACTTGAGGCGAGATGCCCCAGGCACAGGCTGATCCGGTGACCCTTCCAGATACACTTTCTCTGCCGGAAGGAACAGGATATCGGATGTGACAACACTGCAGCCAGGGAAGGACTCCCCGTTACCCGCTGTCCACCCCACACCCTCCGAAACATCAGGGATTTGAGGAGAAAGTTAGAATGACAGTGGCACTTCCTTGGCTCAGCAGATAGGTATGAATACAATGGAACCCAATGAATGAACAATGACGAATGTATTATGAAGAAAAAGGGAAACCCCCCCTCAGTGTAAAATGTCAATTATTTTGCAATTACCCAGGGCCTCGAAAAAGTTAACTAGGAAAGAAACATTTCCTTTTCCAGCCTGCCCCTCTGCCAAAGCACAGTGATTCTCTGGGCAAGAGAAACCAGAATAAACATAAATGTTTGGGGGAAGTTTATCTTTATATTAAGGAGCTGGGAGACTTGGCAGCATTAAAATAGAAAGGGTTAATGGAATGAACTATAGATTAAATTGTAAAACAATCAAAGAAAACCAAACAGTTTATAGCAGACAACCATCTTCTGGTGTTTGGGTCTGTGTCAAGCCATGGATGTGGAAAATTAAAGCCATACTGAGAAGGGAAATGAACCATGTCTAATACATCCCCAGCAATAAAATGTTTTCACTAGGACTGTAAAACTGTGGCTTACATTAGGAAAAAGAAAATCAAACTATATGTCAATTCCACATCATGGGACATGAAGTGTCCACAAAAATTTATATTACTATTTAGAAGTGTTCCATTCTGGTGTTTTATTGTGATTGGATGCGCCCTTCTCAGTATCTTTTGACTGGTATGAAAATGATTTGAACTACTTTTTTAGCATTTATTTTACATCTATTACCTGTTCTATTACTTTTTATTATTTTATTGTGCTTGTGTAGAGGATTTTGCACAGTTTTCATTATAATGTAACATTAAGTCAATTTATTTGTGTATTACATGCTGTATAATTGCACCTTTTTCTAGAACTATTTGGATTTCATTATCAAACAAATCAGCACTGTTACATTTCTAAAAGCTCTTGTTAGAAATCAAGTGCATTTTCAAAGTAGGACAACAGAGGTTAAGTTTGCACCAAAAAGATGCCTCAACAATGCTGGAGCTATTTGAGCATCAGGTGAAGGTCATACTGAAAAGAGGGAACAACTTGTTTCTTTGAGAAAATATTTAATTATTCACTATTGTACTAGGTTAAGATCAATAAGAATCAATACTGCAAGAAAAGAAATCTTGTAAAACAAAGGGTTCTGACATGGAACAGATAAGTGTGAGATATAGGTCACGGAATGTACAAATTAATCCAGGAAAAATGTCAAGTCTAACTGTGTTTATCATTGTAAAGGATATCAAGATACCATGTGGATGCTTCATTTACAAGGTTGTTATAAAACTACCAAGCACAATGAACTGTACATATATTTTACATAGTTATTTTCATAAACTGATCTATGCCTAACACAGAGGTGGCATAAATGATTTCAGGAGTCACACAAGTAAAGTGCAAAACACTAAAAAAACAAACA